>NC_072739.1:21289074-21653817 GCF_026930045.1 Uloborus diversus
CTCCATCCTGTTCTTGTCCTTTCTTTGCTTGAATGTGTTGTTGTGCTGTGAATGGTTGCCTACCGTATAAACGGGTCCTTATGGCATGTGTGTGCTGTGGAAGTCAGACTTCACACCAAATTACGGTTCTGTTGGAAAACTGAATCAGAGCTCCCCAAATTAGCAGCCTAGACAACAATAACAACAGAAAGATAATAAAATGTACATGGAGCAATGATTTAATTTTTACCAACATTTATTTCTTAACTCAGTGCTTCCCAATTTTCTGTTCGCCGATGAATTATGTTGATGGAGAAGTTGCATATACTCGCTGCATTCTAACAGAAAAAGGTCTAAGAGTTCAGGTCAGGTTAACACGGAAGCCATTCTACGCATCCACCATACCTGACATCTTGCAGTTGGAATGTATAGTACACTCACAACACTTGTAGCATTACTGTGCGGACGATGTTTTTTCTTCCTTTGTTAAATAATGCTGAAAAACTGTATCTGACTTTTTTCCGGTATCTCGAGCCGTTTCAGAGTTAAGTACGCTAACTCCAAGTTTTGCCGCCAGATGGTGCTGTAAGCGATTTCGTTGTGTAAAGCATGATTATTTTACTTTATTTTGACACCAATTTTGTGATTATAGCTCTTGCTTTTCAGCAATTATTGGGGGTAACAACGAGTACACTGTAGGGTTAAACCGTTTGCTGTAGAGATTCCATTGAGTAAGTTTTGGCAAAACTACTAAATGAAGGACAAATTATGTTTCCCGCTTAGAACTGCAACGAGAACTTATCACACAATGCGACCACTTTACCATACGATTCAATTCAACTAGGTACTATCTTTTAGGCAGACGATAGCAGTTTGTTTTAATAAAATTGAACAAGTTGAAAAGTTTTTAAATCTGCAACATGATCAACTAATTTTCGTTTTATTTAAGCTAACATAAAATAAATCTTTTTCTCGAACTCGTCATAAACAATTGCTCTGCTTTTCGCTATTCTAATGTTGCAATATCAATCTTGCATCGACAATTACCAATACCCACCAGACCCTGGATAAGGACAACTAAACTCGATGTGAAGGTTAAATATTCCATCTCCAATCCCCTTCAAGCCGTGAATATAATAGAATATCAGCTAAACAATGCGCCACTGTGTACTTAGCTAATTTATGGAGCCACTTTCTTGTTCTAAATCACAATTAATTCCCGCCTCAATGGCTGAGCGTACGTTATAGACTATTCCATTTATCACAACGTCCTCATCAGCTGCTGAAAACATGCAATTAAAAGACATTGCGCAACGTGGGTAAACAATGGATTTTTCCCTAATGTGTCACGTGGTGTGAGAAATTTCATTCCAATCGAAGAGGAGATGCCGATTTTGAGTGGCGATAGAATGGCCTTTTTGCCTCTCGAGAATTGAAGTTCTTAATGAAATAATAGAGAAAAGGAAAAGAGCACATGGCTATTGTTCGTTTTTTGTAGCGTGACAGAAGGTTACGGATACAGTGATATGTTGAAAAGAACCTCAATTAGTTTCAATGCGTTTAACTAGTACTTGGTAAGGTATTTTCGCTGTGTATTTCCATGTAGGCTATATTTTTACAATTTTTCTGGAATGGAGTCTGTGCAGAGAAACTGGTATCATAAAAAATAATACATTGTGTGAAATACACTATTACAAAAACAAATTTCCACAGAAATGTATTTATATGATAGACGTTCTGTGTAAGAGTTAAACATATCACTCTCACAGGCTGCGCATAGGTCAAAAAATTTGAAACTGTGCAATAACTATTGAACTAAAATCTAAACTTAGCTCTTTCTTAAGACAAAACTCGTGCAAATAACGTTTACAAAACTGTTTCGTACCTACTCAACAGTGCCACATCATATAAATTTCATAATGTAAAAGAAAAAATTTCAAACATTAACTATACTACATTATTAATTTAGACTTAAAAAAAAACTAACCAGTAAACAAACACCATAAATGTTTTGCACTTATTATTAGAAATCGGTTTAAAGTATCATTGCGTAAAACTTTGATTTTCTCCAATACTGATCGTTGAGATTTGTCACTTTTGTCGCCTTTGAGCGACGTAATCATAACTGTCCTTGTGCTATACTTTATGCTACAGTCACTTTTTACATCTTAAAAACCGTTTTTAAAATATGTGGGGCATTCCGATTTTTGTGAAAAGCTTTCAAAAGTTTTTTTTCTTAGGTGAATCGTAAAGCAGCAATAACTTTCTCATATTTGATTCCAAGAAATTAACGACTGAAACATTTTGTATTTACACACTGGTTAGACACGTTCATTTATTCAGTTGCTATACTACATTTCAACACCTCCCCTTCTCCCCCATAAAAATAAATAAATACAAAAACTAACCTGAAGCGGAATAACAAAGAACTCTCTGTTTTCCTTCTAATTTACACAAGTCAAAAAAAAAAAAAAAAAGTATTCATTCACTGGTTAGACTATGCCATATTCCTCAAATATGAATTTAAACAGGTCCGTTATACAAAAATCGTCAAATTTTACATTTTTTTAAAAAATCATTTTAAAAACTTTTTTCTTTTTTTTTTCTTAAAAGGACGTTTGAATCTTGGTTTATCTTAATTAGAACAAAAGATATGATATTTTTGTTGCATGCATTTAACTAATAGAAACTTCAAAACTTTAAACGCCTCTTTCTCCATAATGCATTTTTTCCCGATTTTTTGCATTCAAACTCTTATAATTGAAGAGCTTATGAAGATAAAGTAATGATATTTGGAGCATATTTTTTTCAAGCAGTTAACTTTAATTTTCATTAGGAAAATTTGACAAAAACGTTTACTGCAAGAAATATGATTTTTTTAAAAGAAGTTTCTTCGAATTTTTCGAAATTTTTTTTAAATATTTTCTATTTTTTTTATTGAACTAATATATTTTAAATCGCCTAATTTAAAGCTTAGATGTTTGTGCATAATGTTTTGAAAAAAAATTGAAAATTGATCAAGAATATTTTGAGTTTTAGTGGTTTAAAACAACCTTATTAAAAAAAATAAATTCAAACAAAATTAAACAATATATATTTATGCTATGATTTTGCTTATTAAATAGATGCTGAATCAGTGCGAAAAATTTCAAAACACTAAACTGTTTAAAAAAAATGTTTTCAAAATGTGTCCCGGACCTTCTTAAAGGAAGTACGTCACTGTTCCACTCCAATTTTTATGCACTTCAAATTTGTAGATAGAAGTGATAAATAAGGTATTTTTATGGATTTCAAGAAATTTGAATTTTAAATGAACTGTTTATTTTTAGGTTCTTCTCTTTGAATAGTAATGCAAAGTAAAGATCTTGTTTTATGACTTTAAAACCGTAATCAAACGGAAAATAAACGCTTGGTGATGATGTCATTTTTACTTTAATAGCACATCAACGCACCGCAGTTTAGTCTCACGAACGTTTTACTGACATAAAATGATATAATTTATGAGGTGGATTCTTAAAATAAGACTTTAAGCTTCTGTACTGCTCTTTTCAGCTCTATTAAGCAGCATTGTCAGCTCTACGAACTAAGCTTTGTTTTTGCTCTTTACTTCGAGATACACTTCGTTGCTTCATTTGAAGAGATAACTTTGTTAATTTTCTTACTTTTTTATAAAATTAAATTTCGATTCTTCTCTTCCTAAGAATTCTCCTCCTAACATCAAAAAGGGTGCAGTTTTAATTCTGTTCGGTCACCATTGCTCTTTTATTTTTATATTTTGAAGAATACATGCATGTCTTGCTTAATGATTTAATGGTCACCATTGCTCTTTTTGTTTACATTTTATACATTTCGTCCTCAATAATTACTAAAATTCACTATGGTTTTTTATTTTTTTATTTTTTACATTCTACACATTATGTCCTCATGAATGACTAAAAGTCAACACTGGGAACTGAATTCACATTCTGAAACTTCTGTCCTGTTTGATTACTTACTAGTCATTAAACAAGCTGAAGCTAAATGAAAACGAGCTCTTCTTGTTTACATTTTATACATTTCAATTACTAAAATTCACCATTGCTCTTTTTGTTAACATTTTAGTCACTATGTCCTCTTTAGTGACTAAAAGTCAACATTGCTCTTTTTGTTTACATTCTATACAATATGTTTTTATTCATGACCAAAAGTCAGCATTGTTCTTTTTTGTTTGCATTCTAAACAATGTCTTCTTTTAATGACTTACTATTGCTTTCTTTATACTTTAAATATTTTGATTATCAATTATTTTAAATTAAATTTTATCTTCACTGACTATAGCGTCACTTTCAATAGTAACTTTTAAACAATGGTTTATTTTTCAACGATCTCCAATTAAATTAGGCCACATATCGCTTTTTTTAGAAGGCAAAATTTTATCATAAATTTTATTAATTAAAGTTTTTTTTATAAGGAACTGTCCATAAATGATGTTCCGCTTTAAGGGACAAGGGGGGGGGGGGGAATATAGTGAAATTATAAGTTTCTGACAAGGGGATGGGAGGGGGTTAGTTTTCCATTCTCTTTAATAGTAAGATGTGTGACATCATGCATTTTTTGAAAGAACATGTTAATATCATAAAAAAGTAGCGTGACGGAGTAGTATTTGACAGAGGAGGAGGGGGTGGGGATAGGGAAGTGTGATACATTGTGACAAGGGGTGGGTGTAAAAAATGTTGAAAAAAATGTCACATCGTCTATCTATATGACCAGCCCCAAAGTTAAATTTCAATACTTTACGATTTCGGGTATCATTAATCGCAACAATGCTTTTCATTGACTAAATTTTAGCTAGTACATTTAAAGAAAAATGTATCGTTTTATTGGCTCCATTTGTCAAAAGCTAACCTTTTAAATATTACTTTGATAAACGATTGATGAAAACACTAAAGCCAAACCTTGTTAAAAACAGAAGAAAAAAGTTCATCAAAAGTTCCATTTTGTCCACCTAAATCACTCTTGAAAATCAGCTTTTCGTTCCATTCAACAATTCTATTTTGGCTATTGTGATAGTGACCCATTGGACAATGGCACTTTTTTGCAAAACGAATGCAGCGATTTCATTGTGTAACTGTTTTGAAACGAAGACAATAGTTTTTCTTCTTTTGGTGGCACCAGTTTCCCTTTTATGAGCGCAAGGTCGGAAGTTTTTTTTTTTTTTTCACTCTTAATTACTTCAAGTTTGTCCTTCGATGCGCTGTTTCATTACCGTACTGCTTCTTTCAACGATTACAATTAGAGTATCCACTGTTAAATGGAGAATAGCAATAGAATAAAAATATTGTTTTGCAATGACTTTGAGAGGCATCCTTCAAAACATGGCTTTTCACTTTTTGTTTATTTTTAAGTTGCTTCTAGGGGATAAAAAAGGAATTAATGTGATTAGACTCCCGATTAACCATGATGGTCGGGAAAAGACTGAACCAGGATGAACGAAAAATCCAATCGAAAAATTCCAAAAAAATCCAATTTATGCGCATTTTGATAATTTTTTTTAAAACTATGAATATTTGAGACGCATGTGAATATTTTGAACTATGAAGTGGAATAATATAAAAGGTTACAAAAACAAACGATTTATATACAGGGTGTTCCGTTTAACCTGCAAGACCTTTATTTTCGCAACAGTTAGTCCTAGATGTATTCTTCCAATTGCAAAAATGTTCAAAAATAGATGCAGAGTTAAAATATTGAAAGTTTGAAGTAAAAATAAAAATGATTAAAAAAAAAATAATAATTTGAATTTTGACATCTTGAATTCAAATTATGTTTTTCGCAATCTCGAGTGTGCATATTCAGGCGTGTGAGTTTGTGTGTGGGGGGTATGTGTGTTTGTGTGTAGGGGGTATGTGTGTTTGTGTGTAGGGGGGTATGTGTATGTGTGTGTAGGCATGTGTGTTTGTGTCTGTGTGCCGGCATAAGTGTGTGGGTAGTTGTGTGTGTGGGGGGGGGGGGGTATGTGTAGGTGTAGGCATATGTGTTTGTGTCTGTGTGCAGGCATGAATGTGTGGGTAGTTGTGTGTATGTTTTTTGTGTGTGTGTATGTGTAGGTGTCTGTATGTATGCGTGTGTGTATGTTTTTGTGTGTGTATGTGTTTGTGTATGTGTGTGTAGGTGTATGTGTGTGCGTGTGTATGTGTGTGTAGTTGTGTATGTATGCACGTGTGTGTAGGACATGGATGCAAACTGGAGACGGGGCAACATTTCGCTATAGAAGCAGCATCGTGAGGACCCGGTCGACGGTGATGGTACGGAGGGTGGTGGTGGGAAAATAAAATGATAGGACATCAAAACAGTCAAGTGAGAACAATAAGCAATCGTGATTGCTCAAAAAATACAAAATTTAACTTTTTATACGAGCCCCAGGTCCCCTTACTTATATTAAGGGAAATTTTCTCCATTGAAAAATCATTCTAACAGAAAGTTCTTTTTCTCTGCATTCCGATAGAATACTCCTTTCATTTCCTTTTTCGGAAGAGGGGGCGGCCCGGAAAATCAGATTCCTGTTAATCGACAGTCTAGTCTACTGTAGGGGTACCCACCAGGGGGGGGGGGGGGTCATGGCTCATGACGTAGACTGCGCCATTGAAATTCTTAGGAAGGGTTTGTTTCGGAAGGTATTTTTTCTTTTTTTTTATGGGGAGGGGGGGGGAGGCTCTGGCTCTTTAGCGCAGGAAAATTTAATTTTCCCTCAGTGCGTCTTGTAATTCTACCTATGGGCAATTTTAATCGCAAATTTGAGTCGTGTTACATTGTTTAGCCATATCCTCCACAGAAATTATTAAAAATAGACTAAAATGGGATTTAGAGACTTTATTTTGAGAAATTACGGGGAGAGAGAGAGTGCAAAACCCGTATTTATATGCCACAATATAGCACTTATGACCCACAAATTCTTTTGATATGTGTGCTAGTGTTTTAATCATGACCCGAAGACTAGAAGCTGAATACGTTCTTAAAACATACTCGATTTTATCCCTCTTCTTTCATTCAAGCTATGAAAATGATAAAACACAAAAATAGATAAGGTCAATCAAATCAGTAAACAAAGTTAACGTCTTCGAAATTTTTTTTTCAGTAAAACTTGAGCAAAATTGACTGGGAAATGAAGAAAGTTTGTTTTATCGAATGTCAGAAGAAACTAATTGGTATAATTACTCGTTGTTCATAAAAAGTTCAACAGATGGCAGCACCAAGACATTCGGGTGTCAATCAAATTTCATCTTTCTGTTTTTCAGAAATTAGAAAATGTAGGTTAAAAAGAAAAACGAAAAATGGTATAGAAGTAATGAATGAAAAATTTTTCTGAGCATGGAATTATTCATCTCACACAAGTTTAGTGCTTCACATGGAACCAAAGCTTCGGAGAAAATGCTTTAACTGATCTTTCGTCTTTATCCATTATAAGGAATTAAGGTTGAAAAATATAACGTTCAAAGTTGCTTATTTTAATTAAACAAAAGGGAGGAAAATCATAAAAACAATAAAACATATTCTGTTGTCATTAAAAAAGTATGCGAAAATATGTCAGAAATTTCGTTCTTTCCCATTGTTCCCAAATTTATCACCATATTTTAAACATTCTCTAAATTTATAACTTGTCTTTTATCAAAACTTCAGTTTTTGAAAACTTCTCTGATTGACCTATGCTCAACTGAATCCTTAAAGCTTTTTATAACATGTGGCAGATCAACCTATACAGATTAAAGTATTCTAGACACCAGACATTTCATTTAAAATACTGTCGCTGTTCTATTTAATTAATAAAATTGAATAAATATGTAAATAACGCATGATGAGTGATGACCATTATTCTAATTCATTTGAGAATATTTTTAATTTCATGATCGTTGCTAAACACATTTTCAGAGTTTGCTTTTTCACGCGAACATCGTTCTATTTCATTTTTTATATTTTTCTTTTCTTTAAATTCAACCATTTCATTTCAATGGAAAAATTCGTTAACTTCTAACTGCTGTTAAATTTCATTTAGAATACGGTTCAATGAAAGACTCGTGCATTGATTCATTTTTTATAAAAAAAAATGTTTTTAAACGCGTTACCAATTTTGTGCTTATTTTTGAAATATTATTTTCTTCAGAACAATGTCTCCTTTCATCTTAAAGGGGTGAGATGGGGGGGGGAGGAAAAAAAACTAAACATCGGTGTTATATTCAGGTTTGGAAATATAACACCGATTGAAAATATAACCTTAAAAAAAATTAACGAATAACCAAAATTCGTTTTTTTTTTTTTTTTTCAAATATTTCAAGGAATATTCAGAAATTTATGTAAATTTTAGAGTAGACGTACATCACTGAGTTATGTAAATGATGTGAAATGCGCAGCTCTCCGACGCACGTGAAGTAAGATAAGGGAAGGAACTTGAAGAATGGGAATATTCGTGTCGTTATTTCTGACTGGAGAATTATCAAAGAAATTTTGTTTTTGTCATGGAGGATACGTGTAACACGAGAGAATGCCAGGCCGACGTCAACGAAGGCACTTCCAGCAAATAGACGGTTTTACGAGGGGTATGGTGATCGGACTGGGTGCATCGGCTGTGCCGAAGATGGTTGGAACAACGAAATGTGGCAAGATTGAGGGGTGCAGGGACAGCCAGAGTGACGTCAGAACGCGTGGATAGACGCATCCAGCGACAAGTTGTAGCTGACCCGCAAGTCACTTGTTCCTCGATTCTGCATCAGGTGTAAGATTCCCTAAATGTTCCCGTGTCAATCAGAACCATTTCCGTCGTTTGGTCGCATGTGGTCAGCAATCACAGCGTCCGCTAAGAAGACTGCCATTGACCCCACAACATAGACAACAACGTTTAGTATGGTGCCGGACTAGAGCGACGTGGATAAGAGAATGGCGAAATGTCGTGTTCTCAGATGAATCCAGCTTCTGTTTATCCAGTGATAGTCGCCGCATACGTGTGTGACATCGCCGTGGAGACAGATCTAATCTGGCAGTAACTGTGGAACGTCCCACCACACGACAACGTGGCATAATGGTTTGGGGCACAATTGCGTACAATTCCGTATCACCTCTAGTTCGTATTTAGGGGCACTATGACGGCCCAACGATACTTGGATAATGTGCTGCGGCCGGTGGCAATCCCTTACCTTCTGACCTTCAAGGGCTACCTAATGCAATTTTTCAGCAGGATAACGCCCGACCACACAATATTCGCATGTGCCAACATGCTCTCCAAGGCACATAGATGCTTCCCTGGCCACCATACTCTCCTGGACCGTCACCAATCGAACATGTGTGGGATGTGATTGGACGCTGTTTGCAAACTCTGTCCCTGCCTCGTTCAAAAGATGAACTGTGTCAAATAGTTGAAAGGGAATGGAGAGCCATCCCTCTGGACATTATCCGCACCCTTATTTACTCTATGCCTAGAAGTGTTTTTCTTCGTGTATCGCTGTCCGCGGTGTTCCTACATTCTACTGAGCCAACGCCGTTCTCGCTCTATATTCTGCCTATCATTTTGAAATTAAGATCATTTATTATTCCTTGCTGTCTCTGTCTTTTTTCAAATTTCATCACTTTCTGACCACTCCTTTTTGGTGTTGCATTTTCAATATCGAGCAGTGTCTATGCCTTTTGATCGCTTTTAGTTTTCATTAAAGTTTTTCTTTATCATGCGACGCTGGGGGGGGGGGGGGGGGGGCGGGGGTATTTATTTAATTAATTAATTTTTTTTTTGGAGAAAAATTCCTTGAAGCATTTTTTTTTTTCTATTTTATTCCAGAATTTTATTATTTTTATTTTATTAAGATTCTTCAACGTAAGGAAATTGTTTTAGTCTGTTTTTAAACATCATTTAGCATGAGGCAGCAACTTCATTTTATTTTTCAAATACTTTTTTCTGGATGATCGTGTCGTTATTTGATTTTTGAGCAATATCTATCGCATGCAAGCCGCTTTATTACCGCAAAGCACTTACAACAGCACTGAGATTGGTCTTGAAAAACAGAAATTTCAGACAGAATGGGAGTGAAGAAAAAAAAACGCGCAGTGTATAAACTTTACCTACACATTCCTTAGAGATACGTGCAAATGAAAATAAATTGCATTAATAGTTATGTATAAACAGGCGCGAAATTCAAACCATGGGTAATCTTCTACTGATAGGTTTTTCTAAGTTGTATTGTACAGCGGCACAAACCAAAAAGGCTACGGAATTGGGAGGAAAATGACCGACTCCGACTCCTTTGCCCTCAAAACAGTTCGACCCGATTCCGACTCTGACTCCGCACCCGTCTATGGTGGCTTGATCGGTAAGGCGTAGGACTCGTAACCGAAGGGTCCGGGGTTCGAGGTCAGCCGATCGAAGATCTCCCGTTCGTTAATGGTAACTAGAGCACGTTAAATATGTCATAGTCACAAAATCCTCCAAGTCAATCAATACCATTGCTGGACCAGGGATTGCTTGGTTTCTGGTCTGGATCAAAGAAACTCTTTGGGGGTTCCATCCAACAAGTTAAACCATAAATAGTTGTAGATACGGGAGACCCTGGAACGTGATGTGATATGACTCTGCACCTTTGGCAAAGCGTTGACTCTGAGAGAAAATGACCAACTTTGACTCCGAGTTTTGGAAATCTAGTCTTCGACTCCCGATCCCTTCATCCCAAAATCAGTTCGACTTCGACTGCGCAGTCGCAGCCTTGCCTACCATGGTCACTATTACCATCTCTTGCCCCGAAGCAAATGAGTTCTCCTACCTTTTATACTACTTACATCCAAATTTTTATTTTCGGCAATAGCAATCTCGTTGTCTGCAGGTATTTCGAATACACTTCGTGCAGGAAATGAACAAAAAATGGAGTATTTTCAGTTTTCAATATTCGCTCCAATAATAATTCGTGCAGTCACCCAGTGTGGGCCTGGAACGAGTTTTCCCGCGCAGCAATTGCTATAATCGTTCGATCGGACCACATATATTGTTACCGTTGTAATCGCTCGATTTCTCTGCGTTTCAGCGATTGAAAAATGATCGTGTCATCTCGGGACTACTGCTCCCAATTACGGCAGCACGCCCTCCCCGGTGAGCCTACACCCTTTTGTTTCAGGGCCGCACCCCACAGTGATTACATTCTGATAACTCTGACAGCAGATTTCTTTTTCTTTGCCTTATCTCGCAAAATGTAAGATTTGGTTTTCTTGATGCGTTGAAGACAGGTCTGCTTGTAAGAATTCCTCAAAACAATCGCCAAGAGAATGAATTGTGACTTTTTCTATCCATCGCCTCTGTGGCTGAGTGGTTCGGTTTGGCTTATTTGGTGCTGTTGACGCGCCGGGTTTGACTCCTCTCCCCCCCCCCCTTCGCGCCGTATGTAATTTCCTTAATTGCCCTGTTTGTTCCTGTCTACGTTGTGCGATTAGGACTTATCTTTTCAGGAATTTAAAAAAAAAAAAGAAAATTGATTTTACGGCTTGGTGAAGCCTATTAAATTCAATTGATCATTATTACTACTCTTCCCAAAGATCGATAAAATAAATGAAAAGTCTGCGTAATTTTATAATTTTTCAAAAGAACTCTAAAGAAACTGGAAACTTATTAATGTTCTAAAAGAAGACCGAAAGCAACGGCACAACCAGACGCAGTGGTCAACCCCAGGTTCTTTTGTACTGGAGATTGACCTCCAGTTCTATAGCAAACTCTGTCTTAAAGAAAAGAAGGTAGTCATGCGACAACCTTTCTGTCACGGCATTCTTTTCTAGCTCTTTTTCCTGAAAAAGTATTTTAAGTAAGTTATAAAATTAAAATGAAGATAATGATAATAAAAAGTTTTAAAATTAATTTGAATTTTGACATCTGGAATTCAAATTTTGTTTTTTGCAATCACGTGTGTGTTTGTGTCTGTGTGCAGGTATGAGTGTGTGAGCACGTGTGTGCTTGTGTCTGTGTGCAGGCATGAGTGTGTGAGCATGCGTGTGTGTATGTGTGTGTGTATGCGTGTGTGTGTAGGATATGGACGCAACTTGGAGACGGTTTTCGCTAGAGGAGCAGCATCGGGAGGCCGGTCGACGGCGGTCTACAGAGGGAGGCGGGGGGGGGGGGAATAAAATCATATTAATTCAAAACAGTCAAATGAGAACAATAAGCAATGTGATTGCTCAATAATAAAAATAAAGCTTAATTTTTACTGCTCTCGAAGCAGTATTTTTTTAATTATTGAGAAAAACAAATAAAACAATAAAAACGTGTAAAATAAATCCATTACAATGGCACTAGTAAAAATTTTTTGTCTACACTTTGAACATCTAACCGTATATATGCACGAATGTCGGGCAAATGGTCACTTCTGATTGGCTGTTGGATGTCATGTGACGTTAGTGATAATAGCGACCATAAGGTTCGAAAATCCGCCAAACGTGGCGAGAGATTTGGTGATTTTTGCCAAATTTTCACCAAAAATATCGCGAATTGAATTATATTTTTTCAATTTCTCGCCAAGCCCATTGACGCCACGAAGATATGTCGTCAGCTGACGTGAAGCGCCGGCGTCGTCGACAACTAGAAGATTTAATACATTCTCAGAATTATTTTTCTCTAGATTTTCTTTTGATGCTCATAAATGCAAAAAATTGCCATCCATATAAAATACTGCCTTTAAAGCAAATTTTTCCAATAAAAGCATGTGCTGTTTTAAACCAATAACAGTGCGTGCATGGTTTTATTTAAAGTACCATTTGTGAATTGGAAGTTTATGAAAGCACTTATTCGTTGTAGTTATGAGCATTTGCTTGTACTCATGTATTTTACTTACGTAGCGTACTTAAAACATTAATTCATTAATATTTTTTTTACAGATTGAACTGCATTGAAAAAACCAGGAGTGTTATCATTCTAGATGACTTACTGCTGCAACTGAGAAGCAAAAGAAAAGCAGCCGTTCGCCATCATGGTGACAATAAAGGTCAGTGGAGATGCATTGTTTTTTTTTTAAATCGAAACTCCTTACTTAAATTGTTCAATTGTAAGCGCTCATTATTATTCAACTTATTTCCACACAGCATAAAATCTATGTTTTTGTTATAGAAGCCAGTAGGGTAACTTTAAATCCCCCCCCCCTAGCAAAATTAGATTTTGGGCCTCCTCCTAAAAATAGTTTTAATGTATACTTTCAGTACAACCGGGAAGTCCATTTAGCCATCGTGAGGTCAAAACACTAGGGGGGGGGGGGGAGCGTGTTTGGCGGACTCCCAATTTTTGCATATAATATCGTTGTGTTACAAGTAAACACACTAAGTCAAAAAACATGGTTTTGAGTAAACGCCGATTGAAGATTTTTTTGCTTTGTCTACTTTGGTATTGCTATTATTTTACCAAAAAGGTTGAAACACTGGCATTTTCTACAAAATCATGGAACTTTCTTGGTTCTCATTAGTTTGTTTTATGTTACACTAACGATAAATACGGTTAGCACTAATTATCATACATATATACAAACTAATAGCCTAAAGTACTTAATGTGATTACAAAACTTTGAAATATAAAAGAAAAAAATAAGCTATGACTTAATACATTTCACTAGTCAAAAGAATTGACTTCTGTGATCAAGAAAAGCTAAAAATCAGAAAATCAATTATATTTGACTTAGTGCATGGGTTTCACTTGTGACCCCACGATATATATATATATATATATATATATATATATATATATATATATATATATATATATATATATATATATATATATATATATATATATATATATACAGAAAGAGAGAGAAATAAAGCGGCTTCCATTTCTGCTTTAGAAAGGGATTATTGCTTGAACAGGAGCACAGATATCCAGAGAATTTGTCACATGCAGGGTTGTCAGTTAAAATTTTTCCAGGACGTGGAGGGCAAACGGAAAACAACAAACAAGCTTGGTAGAACTTATTTTGTATCCCATTTCCCACGATGCTGAATGTTTGTTGAAAATAAAAAGAAGAAAGTACGATTCACATTAAATTTTTGTGCCGGTTTTTTTTTTTTTTTAATCAGATTTAATCCTGGGAAGGGAAGAGGGGATGAAACACGCTGGTAAATGCGATAAAAATAAAGTCACCGGTCGGCGTCTCATAATTATAGGATTCAAACTAGTGATGTTCCGGATATCCGTATCCGCGGATATCCGAGGAAAAATAAAAATCTGTATCCGTATCCGTTACTTTTTTGACGGATCTTAATCGGATCTTTTCTATTCTAAATTTTTTTGAATATTTCAATAAAAGACTCTTAAATTCCGTTTAAATTAGGTTTTATTCCCTATTTAAATTATAAGGTATCATTTCAGAAGCCAACGGCCCTTTGAGACTTTTTTTTTTTTAATTTTTAGTTTAATATTAGTTTTTGTTATTCATATGGTTTTTTTTTCTTTATTTTGGTTTTTCCCGGCATCCTTCAAAAAAAGTGAGACAAAAGTCTATATTTACTGTTCGTAAAGGTGTTCCCAGCTCCCCAGCTCTGTTATTCCGTCGGTCGGAGTAATTTGGATGGAATGGGGCAGCGCTGCATTTATGCTGAAATAAAATGCGAAAAATTATTTCTAGCCTATCCAGTAGCAGCTTTACATTCTTGCTCCTGTATCCTACATCAACCGAGCAAGCTAGAAATAAATTTTCACCTTCTATTTAAGCATTAATGCTGCGCTGACCCGTTCCTTCCAACTCTCCATTAATTTTAACAGAGATTTCTTCAAAGAGTAAATCATAGTCTTTATTACATTTTCGCCGTAGATGACATTTTTTGAAGAAACAGTGCTATTATAGTGACGAGAATACCTTCCGTAATAAATTTTATACTTGGATAGTTGAATTGGGCCAAAACATTTTGATATCCGTATCCGCGGATCTTGACACTAATGATCCGGATCCGTATCCACGGATCTACTTTTTTAACGATCCGGCACATCACTAATTCAAACCACCGGTCTCTGAGTAAAACCTGAAGGTTGGCAAAATTTGTTTACAAATGTTTACTGGTCCGTGGATCAAAAATGGGTGAAAATTGCACTCTAGTCGATGATTGTTGTCTTCGGATATTTCAGAACAATGACAAAAGAACGTGACTGGCTATTAACCACCCACTTTTCCTGTTCTCTAGTTTCAAGAAATCAAAACATTCCAATGACGTTATTTTATTCGTTATTAAAAAGTAGTGTCGATGACTTTTCCAAGACTCCTATAAAAGGGAGTGAAGGGAAGTTGCTTGTTATTCAGAAACTCATCAACTTTGAAAGTAAATACTTGCAATAGTATTGAAGCTACAAGCAAAAATGAAAATGCATTCTCGAAAGTAATTTCATGCTCTATGATTTAGTAACCCTTAATTTTGCTAGCAAGTAAATCGCATTAGAAATATACAACAGGAAATTCTTGAAATCCCTGGGGGGGGGGGGGGAGCACGGATTAAAGGAAGGAGAGATAGGGGCGATTTTCACCCCCAAATGAATTGATAAGATGGTCAGCAGAATTTCTTTCAGCAGTTTGCGAAGAAGATTAAAAAACCAAAAATTAGTCTGCAGAATGTATCGACACTAGATTAATTGTAAAATCTAATTCAGCACTCAAAAATGCTTAAAAATAAGAAGCCAAAGTTAAAAGACACTTGAACATGCTAACAGTGGATTAATATCCCAGAAAATACGAACAAATCATTGCTGGCTGAAATCTTAATTTCTTTTAATTAAAAATTTTTATTTATTTATTTATTTTTTGCCCCATATAAGACATAGTCTGTAGACTTTCTCAAGAGTCTAAGTAAGTCGGATCTACTCACATATGAAGAGAAAAAAAGGTTACAGTATGAAATTACTTGTAAATGTAACATTTACACCGAATTAAGTGGGTCGGGGTTTTCCCCCCAAGTCTTAAAAACACGATTGTAAGCCATGTTTAGTTACGTAAGGGGAAGAATCAAGGATTCTCTTCTGGAATTTTTAGACTTCGAATTTGAGAAACGTAATTTAGGAAAATCTTCGCTGATATTAAAAGAAAGGTTTCGAGGACCCCGAAAATTTTTCAAAAATTTCATTTCTAACAACGAAAGTAGCTCACCTTTGATGACGATAGAACGTTAGAAGAAGGTTTGGAACTCCGCTCCGGAATTTTTGAAATCGAAGTTTCGAAAAAATAATTTTAACCGTTTTTTCATGATATTAGAAAGAGGAAACTCCCAGTACGGCCTTTATCTGTAAAATTTTCGACATCAAAGTGATTAAGTAATCACGCAATTATGAGTCATCTTAAGTAACATAAAAGAAGATGTCAGGTACTATTCCAGCAGCGTCTCGATATTAAAGTTCCAAAAACGCAATTTTAGACGATGTTCGATGATATAAACGAAAGATGGGTTAAAATGAAACTCTTAAGAATGCAATTGCAGGCACACTTTGGTGAGAATGGGGAATCTTTCAAAGTTAACGCTCCTAAAATGCAACGAAATTTTTCTGAAATTGAAGGTTTAAATACCCGATTGTATGTCATCTTTGGAAAAGTAAGGGAAGAGACTTAAGATTAAATCGGCGTTTTTTCGATATTGAAGTTTCTAAAACGCAATTTCAGACTACGGTAATTTTAAACGGCTCGGGTTTCTCTATTGGAAAAGTTTCGAAATGGAACTCCCAAAAACCTGTTGTAGGACACCTTTGATTCCTCCCTTACGACGTTAAGGGAAGGGATGAAACAAATTTCAGTTTATATTTGATCTACCTATATACAAACAGTAGAAGAATAAGAAACTTCCATCTTTAGGGGCAAGAGCCGGTACTATCAGATTTGATAAATGCAGCTATACAGCATGGTTTAGATAACGTTTTAATGAAAACCTACCTAGGGTTTTAACTTTTCACGCGTTTTACTCAAAAAGAGTCCACCTGCATCTTCATCACCTCAAATATGTCAAAGTATCAAGGGGAAATTCAAATGTGCAATTTGAAAAACGAAATCGTTCTCTCTTATTTTCGTAAGCAACAACCCACGTCCACCCACCCTAACGGCACTATCTCCGTAGACAGCATCTCATTCCAGAATAATAGAAACAGAAACACGTGCTCTGTTTACTCAGCTTCCTGGCAGAAGACAATGCTTTGGAGAAGAGAGGGAATCTTTAATTTCGGTTTTGGTGAGCGACATGATAAGAGTTGAAGGAGATAATACCCGCTTGAAATCACTTAAGTCGCGATAACAGGTTTCTCATTCTGATATGAATTTAGTGCCGGCTGTAAAAAAGGGTTTGTTGGGCATTATTAGAGTATTCTATTGTTTCGCTTCGGTAGCAACAAACGCGAACTTTGCCTTGTTTGTTTCTTCTGTCATATCAGAGGTTGGTAAAGTGAGTCAGGACTCTTTTAGATTAGTAGGTAAGAAGTACAAAATGCCAACTAGGACTCGGGTGGAAACTTAGTTTTACAAAAGAAAAGGTTCTTCATAAGCTGTTGGGTGTATCTATGCAGTGTCTAATGGAAAATGTCGATTAAAAATAGAAGACAATGGAGAAAAAGTTTTTGTTTCTAAAGTTCATGATTGGTGCTTTAGTCTTATTTCTTTACAAAAAAAGGCAAAGTCACTTGAATCGTACTTTGAAAACAAGCTGAGTAACTACAGTGCTGGCCAAATTATTAGACTAAAGAATTTTTTTTCTCTTTTTGTTTTTGTACACTATTTGTAGTAAAATACTATTTATTTTACTGTTAAAGCACAGTACTGATTATTACGTTATTTTAGCGTAATTTAATGTTTGCAGGTGGCAGCACTATCTGCTTTGTTTATGTTCTTTGTTTATCTACCTACCAGGAACATAACCACAATCAGCTTAAACAGTTCACTAGTTCTTTTTATCAGTGTCTTCTGTTATATTTAAAGTTAGTTTTAGGTAATTAGTGAGTATGTGTATGTGAGTATATATAATAGTGAGTATAAACAATTTTTTACCTCCTTTTTAAAAAAGTTAAGAAATGGTTTAACCTTGTGAAAAGTATGCCAAAAATACTTAAAATGCTCATCAAGAACAAGGGAATGCATACTAAATATTAGATAATTATTTCACTGTTCGTTAATGTGTCTGTAGTTATGTAATCAATAAAGAATTTGCTTTTAAAACAGTCTTAGTCTAATAATTTGGCCAGCACTGTAGTGCAGCACTTTAGCAAAAGCAAAAACAATAGTACTGGTATGATGATTCATTTAACAATCAAAATCACATACTTGGTCTTTACCGAAGACTTATGTATAGTATTTTGAACATGAGAAAGGTCTTCGTAGTATTTAAAAAACGCGCTTAGCCCTTTGTACGGTACTTCCCACGCAAGTAACGTCATTTGTGCGATACGTTAGAAGCAAGCAGAGTCACTGGTGACTCTGCACTGGTCACATTAGTCAATGATGACTGGTCACATTAGAAACAAGAAAAGTCACTTGTAAGGTACTTCCGAAGCAAGCCGAAATAAAGTCACTAGCACGTTTTGTGAACATTTATCCTGTAAGACTCATACAACTACGAGTTGACCTATCAGCCATTTTGATGCCATCTGCGTTCATTTACTGTTTTTTTGTTGCTTTATTTAATGAATCTTGAAATTTTTATTTTTAGAGTGTAAGTTTACAACCTGGTTTGAGCAGAGCCTACAAATCTACGAATTTTACAATCAATCCTATTAACTTGTCCAACCGTTTAACTTTTTGAATCCAGAAAATGTCGAACTCTAACTGTTTTAATCAATTCCCGTATTTTCGAACACAAAAATAGGGGCTGAAAATAATTTTTGATGGTAATAATTGAAGTGGTTGAGTCATTAATGAAAAAAAAAAAAAAATACAAGCTGTTTGAAAAAAATCTTTTCTGATAAAAACAAAGGGGGGAAAAAATAGGAGAGAAACCACTTTTAGGAAATAATCTGTAAGAATTCTATGTTGCGCAAGATCTGGAAAGCTCTATAGAATCAAATAAGTATGAGTATTTCAGAAACAACTTCTTAGCAATGAATTCTGCAGCGGGGTACAAAATGGCTACGAACCCCTCTAAGCTTAGCTCCAAAACTGAAAAAATCTTCCTGAAAAATCATAACTTCATCAAAACTGTCATTTAACTATTCATTTCCTGTGTCCGTTCCAATCTCTTCCGTTGGCTTCAAGGCAATATCGCGATTATTTTGACCGACATAGTCTGCTTTATAAAGAATCAGTGGCGCACACAAGGGGAGCGTCTAGGGGGCCCGGATCTCTCCAAGAGTTTTTTTGATTGAAGATAATTCTATGTATGTATTGCGTAAAATAATTCCAATAAACGTAAACAATAATTTCAGATTTAATAAATGAAAAAAAAAACTTATTTTCTCACTTTCTTCCCTTGCAAAATCAAATTGTGAAAATAAATTGTTCTACAATGAAGATTTTGCTTCGCTGCTTTTGTTTTTAATTATGAGAAAAGAAATTACATACATTCTTATCCTTTCTGGTATTTTAATCAAGTATTTATTATTAATGATTTATTATATTATGTAATGTTAAGTAATAAGTAAGTAATTTATTTTTTACCTTTTTTGCTCCGACAATTGATACATTTAAAAGAATATGTTTGGTTCTGTGTTGGAATATGATTTGAGAATGGTGGACTTTCGATCGTGGACCCCCCCCCCCTTTTTTTTTTTTTTGGAAAATTCTTATGTGCGCCACCGTCCAGAATCAACAAAGTTTCAAACAAGAAAAAAATTAACAAAATAAATAAATAAAAACCTTTACACTTAGTTTTAAAACGAGGACTCTCAAGCGTTCGATCGGATAATCGACCGCGGGACGTGCAAAACTTTGATCGGTCCTCAAATTTTTTTCTGGTTCCCGTGTTCCCGTTTTCAAAGTTTGTTTAATCAAAAATAAATAAGTAAATAAAGTGAAATAATGATTTTTTAAATTAATTTAATTTCATTTGTATTATTATTATTTTTCTTGTTAATCTCACAATTTAGGACTTCAAGTCCGATTGCGCTTTTGCCTTTCGTTACATTTTACTTTTTTTTTCTTTTATCTAAGCTAAATTTTGTAATTATTTTCTATCATATTCTGTGATTTGTTTAAAAGATTATTTGCGTATAGGTTATAAGCAAAATGACTGCTTGTCTTTATAATTAAAAGTTTTTTAAAATAAATGGGAGTAAAAGTTAACGTATAAAGCAGTAGTTTTTTAATACCTAATAAAGTTTTTTCCCCCTGTAACACATCACACACACACACACACACATACAGCAGCCAAAAGAGGTTTTTTCAAACAAACTTCGTATTTTCAACTGCGCGGGAATTATTACGAAACGAAAGAGTCAAGTTCGTAATCTTAAAGAATTAATCTTTCAATAAGAATAAGTTCTTACATTGCAGCATTTAACAAAGAAAAGGATTTCTTATCTCTTTCCATTGTTCTGCTTGTATAGCTCAATATTCTTACAGGTGCATTTTTTCTCAAACTTCTAACGAAACAGCATTTTCCGATTTTGAGTTAGATCTTTGAGCAAAAATATCACTTCAAAAAAGTGCTTAATTTGTTTATATTTGAGTGATGTGCAAAATATTTGAAATCTTTTGTACAATTTCTGAATTTGGTGTGTGATTCAGGGGATTGTTCTATAAGAAGTTGTACGAGTAAGTACATCATTATTGTTTTTTTTAAACTAGTCTATCTGGTTTGTTATTGTTTAATTAAATGTTAAATGAGTCAGAGTAATAGGTGTGGCCAGAGGGAGGCAGGGATGGCCAATTGCCCCCCCCCCCCCTAGAAGAGAACCTCTGTCTCTCATGCTCTTTCCAAATGTCACCAAAAATAATTTTAAACTGCAATTTTAGGACTTCAATTTCTAAAAATTTCTGCGAGAGAGCCACATTACCGCTTTTTATGCCCTCATCTTTCCAAAAGTAGCAAAAATGTTCTTTTGGTTAGAGAGGGGGCAAGCAATTTCAAGCAATTTCCGAGGTCCGCACTAGGATGGGGGAAGGGGGAGGACGACTAAATACTACTATCTTGTTGCGCCTATGCTTGCCCCTCCCTAAACGGGAATCCTGGCTACGCCCAGGGTTTGAGACAAGGTCAATATTGTAACACATTCTGTGAAAAGATGTTCTTTTTATGTCTTTATTTGCTTAATTTGTTGCTATCTTATTAAATTTGACGCTTAATTAACTAATGTTCACTCAAAACTATCTTACTTTTTGAAGCTTTACTTAAAAGTTATTTTTCCTGCTTAGTACTAGTTAACATGAAGCAGTTCTATGGGCTTGGCGAAAAATCTTATCACCAAGCTGGCTTCATTTCTGGCGACCAAGTTTTAGCCTAATATTTGGCGAGAAATCAATAATGTCGCCAAATTTAGCGACATTTTAGAACCTGATAAATAACTCTAGAACTTTTGCTTCTACAAACAGAAAATTGAAACTCTTTCTTTTAAAGCTATGAATTTTAGCCTTTTTTGACTTTCAAAGAATGTTATGTAACTTTCTCTTATATTTACGGAAACGTTTTTGGTAGGAACATCATCAGGTTTCTTTTAATATTAATCAATAAGTAAATGATCTTAGGAATCATCAGACCCTAATTAACGTTACATAATTTTAAGCTTTTTTTTCCTTTTTTCTTGTAACACTTATATGAAAAATATACTTTCGTTATTCAAAATAATGATTTCTTTTGAATAAGTCATATATATTCTTTGATTATTATTAATAGTATCGCAATGTGAATCCTTTTTTTATTATTTTCCTCGTGAAACTATTACCAGAGTGCAATTAATAGGAACTTGAATATCTGATAATAGATAAGGATATATAAGGAAATGAAATAAAAAAATTTGGAGATGAAAATAGTACCTCAAAAATTATGCATATTAATTAAATGTGATTTTGATCATAAATATCGTAACTGAGGTGTCAAAAGTGTGAATTAGCCAAACTATTGGCGCTAGTAACACTTTTTCTTTCTTGTTTCGTTTACCAATCATTTCCTCAGAACGCCAAGACAGATGTGATAATCGTCGCTCATTAAAATATATTCCTTCAAGATAGCTGCTCTCGAGTTGGTAATTACGAAGCTAGATTTTTCGAGTCTCGCCTTTAACTGTCACTCTTAGGGTCGAAAAAAGTAGCATTGTGAGCAATTATTACTAATTTGGTTCAACTGTTGATGCAGCTTTGCATTCCATTTTGATTTATAAAAAGCAAGCGATTAATATTCAGTTGTGGCATCGCTTTTAATGAAGTCAAGCTGCGATTAAGCATTAGGAGGCAAAGCCGATTTTGTTACTGAGTAGTTTTGTAGTTTATAGAAATAAGTATTGAAGAAGAAAACTCTTTTTTAATGAAGAGTTATTTTATTTTATCTGGTATACAAATAAGTTTGAAAAGGTTTTGTTTTTCAAGTTTGATGCTTTATTATGAAAAAATGGTTTCATGTTCAGTTTTCGAAGTATTGTCCATCGTTGGCCACTACCTTTTCCCATCTTACTCACAATTTTCAGATGCTTCCTCAAAAAAAACGATGTTTCTTTTGATACAATCAACGAATCGATCCAAATTTGAACTTCTTCAAAAGAGAAGAAGTGCTGATCCTCAAGAGCATGTGTCATCGACGAAAACAAATTGTAGTCAGACGGGGCTATGTCTGGGCTATATAGCGGGTGGGGTAGGATTGCCCTTTTCAGGGTATCGAGGTATGATTTGACCGGCGGCGCAACATGTGGCCGAGCGTTATCATTTGGCAAAATAACCTTGTCGTGTGTATCCTTATATAGTGGCTGTTTTTCCCGCAGTGCTCAACTCAAACGCATCAAATGAGTTGGGTAAAGTCGTTCGGCACCAGTTTCCGTTCAGTATAGCCTCCAATTCGGCATCTTCAAACTTTTGTGGCCGTCCATCGTGCTCTTTGTCATTGGTATCAAAATCACCACTTCTAAAACTCTATACGAAAACTCACATGTGGAAATCGATGAAGCAGGTTCCCCGTAAGGTTCTTGCAGCATTCGATTGCCTTCAGCCGCACTTTTCTTCAAATGGAAGCAGAAAAGTTCCATCAAATTGTATTGGCATAAAAGTTGACATATTTAGAGCACACAAAATCTGTGTTGTTTCTACTTCAGCGAAATGTACACATACTGAAAATGAATGCCTAACGATTGAGGTTATAAAATAGAAGTTAGTTGCAACATTGTCCGTTACGATTTAATACCAGTGACGCCATCTCTTGAAAATCCTTTAACAACTTTTTTATACACCAGATATTATCTTAAGAAGAGACTAGTCTAAAATATGATCATAATGAGGAAATAACTAGCACAAGTCCTAATGAATTTAGACATCCATTTATATTTTGAATTATTTCATTTATCGGAGAAATATTCCCCGGAATTCCAGAACTATGGCCCCATGCTCGAAGTAGTGAAAAAGTTAAAGGATTTTTTAAATACAAACCATCCAAAATATAATCAACCATTAATAAATGCTCACATTCTTTAAATCATGCTTTCACTTTTTAGTTTATTCCAAATTGTAGTGTGTCCATCACAACTGTTTCGTTATTCGAAAGGATCTAGTTTTCAGCTTGTTTTAGTGGCACGTTTCCGGCCATGCCATATTTTAATGATAAGTTTCATGTTCGTATATTACAATGAGCTTTATGGACTTTATCAAATATAATCATAATTTATAGTATTTCAATTTAATCAAAATATAGATTTATAATCCAGAAAATGAGTGTCATCAAATTAAAAGTAATGAAAAATATGCAAATAAAATTTATTGAGTTTCATTATTCTTGCCACTTTCCTTTTTCTTTGTATATCGGTTAGTTTAAAAAAATTATATTTTAAAACAAACCTGTATCAACAATTCTTATTGGGATTGCACAGTTTTTTGAAAATAATTTTATTTTACTGTGTTTTCCTTCATACTTGCCGTTTTGCGGTAACACTCACTTTCTAATAACACACTTTCACCATATACTCTCACGCACAAAATGAAACATTAAGATGACACAAATATAAGTTTTAGACGCCAAAATTATTTCCATAATTTACGTTCACAAAAAACGGGTATTTATAAACCATTTTGCTTCGGTCACTTTCGCATTCTAAAGTGCTTTCAAACAAAAGATACTGATTTATTTAAGGGATTAAGGAAGAGTCGTTCCACACGTACTACAAACCTCTTAAATTAGGTGATTCTTAGAAGATCTCCGATCAAGATAAATCGCTCTATCCTTATATATTGTTCCTCCAACCTTTCCCAGGTTTAAAATAACAATCGGATTTGATTTTAAATCGGCTGGTGTTTGTTTTCGCAAGAAGTAATATCTTTTGTAATTGCCAATTGTGATGAATCGATTTTGTATCGTATCATGATTTGTGACTTTAGATTTTAATTTCTGTTTGGCAACACCAGCGCTAGTTCAGTTAAGCATGCATTCATGTAAATAAACGTTTGTTCATTTTATCTTGTGTTTGCGAGTGTTCTTTCAGTGAAGTATCGTTTGGATAGAGTACATTCTATCGTACAGAGTAGTGCATTCTTATTATTCGACAAGTTATTACACCAAGCAAAATTTTTGGTTTCGTACCTGATTTTAAAGCTATAAAGCCTTAGAGTGCCATAAGTCCCTACTGTCTCCTAAGTTTCAAAATTTATTTCTGAGTTACCAAATATGAATAATTTGTAAATTACATTTTTTCCATGTTTTAGAAACATCAGAATTTTTTTATAAATGAAGAAAAAAAAAGTAATTATCGTTTGGAAACTACACTGTGGTGGGAAGGTGGGGTAAGATGACGAAATTAAGCATCAAAAAATTTTCAGGCTTTCGGATGCGAATCAAAATGTTGAAACTTTTGCTCACGATTCCTTTGCATTGTTGAGTTTAATTTAAAACGAGCTGATGTGTGCATCACATGACTTCCTTTTACTCCAATTTAATGTCATTTCCCCATTATTGGCAATTTTAATGTGATTCAATTGTTTACTCTCTAAATATCACCAACAATGGCCAAATTGATACCAAATTTAAATAAAAAATAAAATAAAAAAAACATCGCAAAATTTGTCGCCAAGTTGGCGACAAAGCTTGGTGACCGAAAGACTGGTGATGTATCGCCAAGTGTCCGACAAATTATAACACCACTTGAGTTTACATAGAAATTAACGATGATTTCCTCCCAAAAAGGGACAAAAGACCCCCTTAGGAACATCCGAATGCAACCAAAAGGGAAGGTGCGCAACTAGGCGACACTAGGAGTCTACATACCAAATTTCAACTTTCTAAGACATACCTTTTTTGAGTTATGCGCTATACATACACAAATACGCACATACATGCGTACATGCGGACGTCACGAGAAATTTCGTTGTATGTAATTAACTCGAGGGTCGTCAAAATGGATATTTCGGGTCTCTGTAGGTTCCTAGGCATATATCCACGTATGGTCGGGTCGAAAAAAAAACTCAACATTCATTCGGGGGTGAGAAAAATGGAAATTAAGGCTGATTTTTGAGGGAAAATATTTTCGCGAATACAAAACTTCCTTTTTTGTAAAAGGAAGTAAAACATTGAGCTCTGGTTATCTACTTTTAAAACATGAAAATTTGCCATCAAAAACAAAAAACATTTTTTGTCATCTTTCCCAACGTTTGAAGTAATATGACGAAGGGAGGTGGATAAATTGACGAACAGATAAAAGTAAACATTACGAGAGAAAAATAATACTTTAAAAATGGGTAAAAAAAAAACTGAATATTTGTAGGATTAGTATGTTCTCTCGTCCCAAACCCTAAACAGCATGTTCAGAGCTTCCCACGCATATAGTTCCCCAGTTGGGAGTTCTCTAATGGTTCTAACAATAATTATAAACAATAATCTTCCTACGACCTTCCCCCCCGAGTGTCTAACAGACTCCCTTAATATTCTATAATGTTGCTACCTTTCAAAGAAAATTATATCCACTATTCAAATGTGTTTTCTAAATTTTATTTTTGGCTGTTTTTGACAGAAACAGAATTCGTTCACTTTTGGTTTTGTTCGAAAAATTACTTGTGACATTAATTTTTGTACCAACTATTAGAAAGAAGTAAAAAAGTCAAGTGTGAAAAAAAAAATAATAAATGGCTACTCATAATAACAAATAAATGAGGAGCTACGGAGAAAGTATGAAGGACTTGAGTTGTTTTTAAAACGAGCTGATTTGTGCATCACATGACTTCCTTTTACTCCAATTTAATGTCATTTTCTCATTATTGGCAGTTTTAATGTGATTCAATAGTTTACTCTCTAAATATCACCAACAGTGGTCAAATTGAAACCAGATTTTAAAAAAAAATAAATGAATAAAATTAAAATTACGAAAATCGCCAAATTTGTCGCCAAGTTGGCGACAAAACTTGGCGACCAAAAGACTGGCGATATATCGCCTACTGTCCGCCAAATTATAACACCACTTGAGTTTACATCAAAATTAACAATGATTTCCCCCCTAAAAGGGGGCAAAAGATCCCCTTTAGAGCATCCGAATGCAACCAAAAAAAAAAAAAAATAGGTGCACAACTAGACCCCACTAGGAGTCTAAGTACCAAATTTCAACTTTCTAGAACATTCCGTTCTTGAGTTATGCGACACACATACACACATACATACGTACATACAGACGTCACGAGAAAACTCGTTGTAATTAACTCTGGGATAGTCAAAATGGATATTTCGGGTGTCTGTACGTTCCTAGGCATATATCCACGTGTGTTCGGGTTGAAAAATAAACTCAACATTCATTCGGGGGTGAGCAAATCGAAATCATGGCCGATTTTTGAGTGAAAATTTTTTTGGCGAATACAATACTTCCTTTTTTGTAAAAGGAAGTAAAAACAGTTGAAAAATTAGCAGGCTATCGAGGTAGTGTTTCTGAGATACTTAGGTCTGGAGAATAGTGGTAAGAGGGCAGCTTCTTCCTTAGTATCCTGGTGGCTTTCTTATCGGTCATTTAAAATTGAGAAAGAGATGAGCACGTTGAGAGCTGTGGAGGAAGTGCCATGGAAACTGATGGCTGTGAGAGGATAGTTGATATGCTATAGAGGAAGTCTTACTGACTTGTTTAAATTTGGTAGGAACTGTGAGGAGATGGGAGAATCAGTGGCTTGGGCATCTATTTTGTTTGCTTTCAATAGCATCAATAATGTCAGCTTGAAAATCTTGGTTTGCATAGATGTTGTTGTCTGAGGTTTTACTTAAATAGAATAGGAACGTGTCAGATAAGATTATCAATGAGCAAATCCGCCCAGCCATTCGGAATTTTAGCTCATTCTGGCATTTTTACTTCCTTTTACAAAAAAGGAAGTATTGTATTCGCGAAAAAAATTTCACTCAAAAATCGACCTTAATTTCCAACTTGCTCACCTCCGAATGAACGTTGAGTTTTTTTTTTTTTTTGTCGACCCGACCACAAGTGCATATGTACCTAAGAACGTATAGACGCCCGAAATATCCATTTTGACGATTCCCGAGTTAATCACATCGAGTTTTCTCGTGACGCCTGTATGTACGTATGTATATGCGTATGTGCGTCACGTAACTCAAGAACGGTAAGTCCGAGAAAGTTGAAATTTGGTACGTAGACTTCTAGTGGAGTCTAGTTGTGTACCTTCCCTTTTGGTTGCATTCGGGAGTTTCTAAAGGGGTCTTTTGCACATTTTTGGGGGGAAATCATTGTGAATTTCGATGCAAACTCAAGTAGTGTTATAATGGCGATATATCGCCAGTCTTTTGGTCGCCAAATTTTGTCGCCAACTTGGCGACAAATTTGGCGATTTTTTTTTTAATTTTGTTTTAATTTGGACAATGTTGGTGATATATAGAGTTAACTAGTGAATAACATTAAAATTGCAATAATGGGGGAAATAGCATTAAATTGGTGTAAAAGGAAGTCATGTGATGCACACATCAGCTCGTTGTTTTCAGTTTGCTTTTCAGAACCGTAGCCAGAACAATGGTAAAAACAGGTGGTCACAATAACAAATATTTTAATCAGTACATGACAAAAAGTACTAACATATCTAACCATTCAATTAAGTGGAGAAGCAATGGTTACTGGGAAAACATCCTTGTATTCGAATGTTTATATTTAGTCATACAGCAGACCTTCATTAATCCGGATCCTATTAAACCGGACTATCCGGACAGCCATTTAGATGGACATATGAGGCAGTAAGAAGCAAAGAGATGTAAGTGCCAAAATTAAAAACTTGGGAATAACCACTACAAATGGTAGGTGAACCTCTCCTCTGTCTTGGGACAAGAGTAGCCCTGGGAGGTGCTACTATACAGAGGGATTTAGAAAAACTTTTCAATGAAAACCTACCTAGACTCACAACTTTAAACGCGTTTTACCCAAAACTTACCCAAAACTACTGAATCTTTTCGAATTTAGTTTCTTATTTGAGGCAGTGAGAAGTAAAGGGATGTAAGTGGCAAAATTAAAAATTTGGAGATAACCAGTTCACAAATGGTAGGTGAACCTTTCCTCTGTCTTGGGGCAAGAGACTGTACTAGTAGCCCTGGTAGTTGCTGTTATACAGCATGATTTAGAAAAAAAAATTCAACGAAAACCTACCTAGAATGTTATCATTAAACGCGTTTTACTCATAACTTGAAAATGTCCACTTACATCCCTCTGCTTCTCACTGCCTCATATGTGTAAATAAAAGGCGATTTAGCGCAAAAATGTATTTTGTAGGCTGTATTATGTATTTTTGTGAAGTATTTTTGTAATTTTCTCTTTATGCAGATTTATATGAACTCTTGAACTTAAAATACAATTTTATTGCGTATAGTAGTTTGTTTTTTTGCATTGACTCAATTTATAGGACCTTTTTTTTAGGCCACGACCCGGATTTGTCTGAATTAATGAGGTTCTACTGTAATTGTTTCTTAATAATTTATATTTTAGGTTCATTTTCAATTCAGTTTTCCTTTACCCAATTTCAAAGACTAAGTTTCAATAAAAATTATTTCTTATTTAGCAGCACTCTCTCATTCGGAACTTTGACTTTCTTCTCCCTCTTACTTGAGGTTTTTATTTTAGTTTCTCATTCGTTTATTTATTCTTACTCGAAATTTCTCTTTGTGCGAACGTATTTTTCTTTGAGCCACAATCGCTAGAATTAAGGCGGGAAAACAAAATTATTTCTCACTCCAAACAAACAGAACTGCGCGCTCAAACGGCGACAATTGTGCTTTGGAGAGCCGCAACTTTTGCCTTTTTTATTGAAGAGATGTTCTTAAAAACAAACAGCTATTTTTACCGCACCCTCAGAGCCGGTGTTAATTGGCCAGATCCCATTCTGCGGAAGAAAAAGAACACCCGAACGAAGGGGTAGCAGTCCCCAATGGCCCGTGATGTTTCCTGTTGCCTTAACTCACGTGTTTCGCTGGGATGACATATTTATACATTTTAAAAAACACATGACACATGTGTTTGAAAAAATCGTTTGGGGAATATGTATCTCGATGTGACACTATTATAAGGACTTATTTTTTTTCCGTTGGGCGGAAATGAAAATTTTCTTTTCAGTTTTGGAGGGGGGGAGGGGAGATTTTTATCTCTTAAATATGGAAAGACTGGGTTCCTTCTGGTCTTTAAAGTCCTGAAGGTAATTTCAGTAAGTTAGCGCCCTATAGCCAGGGCTAAGGCAAAAATACATGAAATACACCGCCAGCTCTGTCATTCCAGCCGAGGACTGCAGTTTCGTGCTTATTAGCACTCATCAGCCCGGCTTAGGAAGTGACTGAGCTGGAGGTGGAAAACCTCTTAAGGAAGCCAAGAGTGCCAAACAAACTGGTAGCTAATACAGTATTAGCACTGACCAGGCGAGTGACCGAAGCAATGGTTCAACTCGAAGATTGAACTGTATTAGCTACCAGTTTGTTTGGCACTTTTGGCTTCCTTAAGAGGTTTTCCACCTCCAGCTCAGTCACTTCCTAAGCCGGGCTGATGAGTGCTAATAAGCACGCAACTGAAGTCCTCGGCTGGAATGACTGAGCTGGCGGTGTATTTCATGTAAGTCCTGAAGGGTTTCATAATTAAATTTGCGCTTTGTTTCATTGCGCTAAATTCTTCAAATTTGTAAAGAAGAAAAAGAAAAGTCCTTTAGTTTTTAGGAAAAGGTTGTTACATAGCACTTTAAAAATTTTATTAGTATGTTTGAAGAGTGAGGTTTAATAATTTTACCTGTCAAATGTTAATAAAAAACCAGAATATTACGTTTAAAATATACACACATTCTGAAATCTTATTAGGTGTTAAATTTTGAGTCTATTGATTCCAATAATTTGCATTAACCCTTGGTTAATACATAAATGCTATATGGTTAAAAAATTTCGAGAATATCATTTGAGGGTTAAACTTTCCCAAGTAACACATTTCGTTTTATAAACGAGTAAAAATGGGTATTAACGCTGCCACAACCATTTTAAAAACTTTATGAAAGGTTTTCATCTTATGTGTGCTACCGGGATTGATTCGATTCTGATGGCAATCAACTTTATATTATCACTAGTAACTTTAAAAACTAAACACTTTTCCGTTGTTTTATTTGACGATAAAATCTTGATTTTGAAAAAGAATTTGAAAATTTATTATGAAAGATTTTTCGAGACATTCAGATAAAATTAATTTTCTTGATATTTCAAGATATTCACGAATTATTTGTTTATATAAAAACTAATATGTAATGTACATTGCATTTTTACATTTAACTCTAGAGTCAAGAAACATCAATATCACATTAAGAATGACGAATATGAGTAGATAGCCACATCTAGAGCTGCTACTATATAAGCAGGCCGACGCATCAGCTTAAGTTTAGTCATTTTGGATCGGATTTTTCACTGTTGCGGAACTAGGGTTACCAGAGCAAAGTTGCGGGTTTTGCCAAATTAGCCAAAAACAATACTTTATTTAATAAACAATTCACATGCAGCTAATAATTGCTCGCAGTGAGAAATCACCAAACGCGATAACTTACTAGAAAAGACAACCACTCAAACACGCGCTCCAATCCAAAATGGCTGAACTTAAGCTGATGCGTCGGCTCGTATATATAGGGACCTTAGCCACATCAAGAGTGACCACCAAAATCTGAACCAACCAAAATGGCATTCAGCTATCTAACAAGATCCTACTATTACGTCATTCAAAACCACGTAGTTCCGATAAATTTACTTGAATTTCAATTTTAACTAAAATAAGAAGATAACATTTGAATTGCAAATGTAAATAAAAATAATTAATTCGTCGGAAGACAAGAAGTTTAAGTTCTAAACAAATTGCTTCTCAGTAGACCGAAAGATTGAAAATTAATCAAAATTATCGATAGATTGTTAATTTTGACGCTATTATCATTAGACATTAACCGCTACTAAAAAAACCTATAACCCTACGAATGTTCGAAACTTCCAAGCAGCGTTTTTGTAAAAACATCAAATTGCCGATTCTTCTCCGTCAACATAAGAATATTATGTTTAAAATATAAATTTTCAAAAATTTCATTAACTTTATCTGGTTGCAGAGCGTTGATTAAATTCATATCAATAATTTAAATTAAAGCACGATGATGTAAAAATGCTTTGGAAAAACAAAGGCGCTGTGAACTTTAACATTTGGGAGGAGAAAATCTCAATTCACCACATGAATCTCTAAAAATTACGCAAGGATCAACTACGAGCATGTAAACATACCGGTTCCTAATGAGAAGCAATAGGAATATCTGCAAAAAAAAAAAAAAAGAAGAAAGAGCAAGGAAAAAAGGTTGCTAGATTGCAATATTTTCTCCAAATTTGTCCAAATCTAACAAGAGTTGCGGAGAAAATAAATTATTTGGGAAGTCTCAGTGACCTCTCAGGGTGCCCTGTGATCAGGATGCAGAAGTTATTTATTTGATGATCTAAAGTGAATTTCACAGGTTAGATATTTATTTTTATTATTTACTTTAGCATGTAAACGGTGTAATGTTCATGTAGTAAAAGTATTTCGCTTATTCCATTTAACAACAAAATTTCGATTTGAACGCAACACAAATTTCAGTTATTTGCATATTACTTGTAAACACAAAATTGGAGCACAGTGCTCAGAAAATAAACACATTTTGGTCTTCCTCTTCAACTCGTCAAACAGACCATCCAACTCAATTCCGTCACATAACATAAATAACTCGAGAATCTAGTCTCTGAGAGGTGAAACGGAGTTAAAAATTCTCGGAAAGGCTTCCCCCAGATGCTGTTTATCGGATAGCGGGGAGGACGGATCATTTCCCATAGGGGGACGTTGGAATTCTTTAATTAACTCTTTGCTTACCAGGAAGAGGATGGTCTGAGCTCGTGGTTTTGCGTGCCATGTGCTGTTTAGAAACGGTATCCGGTGTATGGAAATGGTATCTTGCACTTGTTTTTATGCGTCCAATGCAATGAAGGAAGTTGGATTTGTAGGTTTGCCGTATGTGTGTCAGAGATTTGGAATGACGGAAGTCCGGTGCGTTTCTGAAACAATTTTTTTCTGATTTAAAAAAAGAAGTCCACTTTTAGCTATAAATAAATGCAATAATGTTTTTTAAAATAGGGAAAATAACAGTTCAAAAATTTATGGGAAGAAATTTGTCTTTTTTCCACCCTTCCTTAAATTTCATGACAGAAGCTTTAAGGTCGCATTCTATTTTCTAGATTGGATTACGAAATTATAAGGTAAAGCGGGGAGAGTTTGAGTCGTTAGAAGCAAAGGGATGTAAGTGGATGTTCTTAAGTTTTGTGTAAAACGGGTGCAATAGTCTAGATTACGCTTTCATTGAAAATGTTTTCTAAATCATATTGCATAGCAGCATCTTCTACTGCTACCATTATCTCTCCTGCTCCAGATCAGATGATAGTACAGTGAAACTTGTGTAAGTTGACCACTTGAGGTGCACTATTTTAGTGGTCAACTTAAACAGATGGTCAACTTACAGAGATTGACTTACGTGATATAGGGCTAATAAAACAAAACGGTCAACTTAGACAGGTGGTCAACTTCACAGGTTTTACTGTTTATACAGTAAAACCTGTAAAGTTGACCACTCGTGTAAGTGGACCACCTATCTAAGTTGACCGCTATTTTCAGGCACAGAATTATTCTATATAATGTAATTCAACCTCTATAAGTTGACCACCTGTTTAAGTTGACCACAAAAGCAGTGCACCGCAAGTGGTCAACTTACATAGGTTTCACTGTACTAATTATTTCCATTTTTTAATAATTTTCGGCCCTTACTCCTCCTTTCTAGGTGCTTCTAATCACGAAGATTTTCCTGCATTTAAGAAAAAAAAAGCAATCTTATTTGTTGATTTGATATCATTAAATTTTAATTAACGACCCAAATTTAAAATTCACGGCAATCTCTATAGGTTATCTCACGAAGATTTAAACGTTCATTCGGAATCAAAATAGATTTATCGTACTATTAAAGCAATAGGGTCGTTTCCAAAATTTTAAAAGTATTTTTTTCTGAAAGAGCATGCTTAAAATCATAGGATCTGACTATTTTTTAAATAATCTGTTTAAGTTTAATATTTTTAAAAAAAATACTTAAATCGGTGCGCTTTCATTATTAACGCTTCCACCGATGACATCACAAATGATGAAATGCCATTCAATGTTGCCATTCACAGAGCAAAATATTTAATTCGCATCTTTACTCACGTGTATTGGCAACGATATGGTTCGTAGCAAGCGTAGAGAGCAATTTTAATTCGCTTCTTGATAATCATAACGTGGAAATGCGATAGAAAGATTCGCAAAAGAGCGTCATTTGTGACGTCATCAAGACCACGCCTTGTTTGAAAAATTGAACAGTTAAAAAATTAATTTAAAAAAACTGTTGGGATAGTAAAAGTATTTTCTGGGTCCATGTTATTTTTTTTTTTTTTTTTTTGCTTATTCTATCAATTTCAGTGACAAAAAGTACTACTTTTGACTGAAGGAAGCAACCCCATTCTCTTTTATTTGGTCAATAAGCTTTCTTTCGTTTTATTTTTGCGTTCCCCTCCCCCTTTTATCTTTGGAATTGTTTTGCAATTTATTTCATCTTCTAACTCAGCACTTTTATTAAGATGATACAAAGCTAATTTTCTGCTGCGTTAACTCCACTTTTACTCAACAATGAACTTTCTTTCATTTTGTTTTTAATTCTCCCCCTTCTCACTGAAACTTCTGTGCGGTTCCAAAAGGAATTTACTCTTTCTTACTCTTCTAGAACATTTCTTCTGAGTATCCATACAAGATGGTTCTAGCTAACTTCTGTTTTGAACTCACACTGTAAAAAAATTCCGAAACGTTACTGAGTATTTCCGTGTAACGTTTCGGGATTTCTATGGTTTTTATCCATTTTCTGGAAAAGTCAAGTATTCTTGTCAAAATGGTTCCTGAATTGCAACAAGTCGAGCGAATGCATACTTCTAAACGTTATTAAAAAAAAAAGAAACATTTTTAGCTCCCAGTTTAAAGATTAAATGAGTGTATTTATAAAATGTATCCGCTTCAGTTCGATTGTGGCCCATCCAGACTGATAAGGCGTCCAAAGGGCGCAAATAAGTCTATGGACTATGTAGCTTTGCAAGAATTGCAGTAAAATTCTTGATACTTACTTGTATTTCTGTCTTAGCTTTGGCCATGTTTGAAGTACTGCTTTTGAAGCTTTCCTCGAAACGCAGCAAGATGCCAAACTGTTATAGTATACCCACCTTAGTTTACTCTAAGATTCCAGAGATACGACTGGCTTTAAACGGGAAGAGTTCTGAATATTTTAGGAAGCTTCCAGGATAATTTCAGTAAGGTTACTGAATTTTAGCAGAAAACGTTCCTGGTTTTTGTAAGATATGTTACTGGAAGACATTGGGCACATCAACTGCCCTGGCCAGTATTTTCCAGGAACGTTCCTAAATCGTTTTTACAATGCATCTAAGACTTGTTTTGAGGACTAAATAGTTCAGATTAATAAAGTATGGGTTAACAAGTTACCGTATCAATGTGCTTAGAAATACCTCAACCAGACCATTGAAGATCCAGATAGATGAGCCAAACAGAAGCAATGGTCACAATTAGGATTATTTCCTTCCTTAGAAAATGGGTGTTCTTGAAAAGTTCCATTGAAATGTTACGACCAGCAGTTTGTGAGAAACAAATGGATTTAAGTGGTATTTTTCAAGCATTGAGTTAAACACGTGCTTAGTTCGAACACTATGTAGACTTTCATAACAAAACCTTTCTAAATCACGCTTTGCAGCTGCTCATTCCGGGGTTACTAGTACCTTCTATGGGAGCCCATATGCAAAATTGTAAGGGGGGGGGAGGGCTCAGAAATTTTAACCATGGTTTAGCAGGATATTTTCCCCATGGAGGCAGATTTCAGGACAAATTAGAGTCTTTAAAATTTGACATTTTGAATTATTTATTCATTAATGGCTGGAGAAGAAATATTTTTATATTTTTGCAAAGAAAAAGTTCTAAAAGCAAGGAAGTTCTAATTTCCAACGGAGGGGCGCTCGAACTCCCCTTTCCCCCCTATATGGGCGCCCTTGGTTACCCCCCTCTTACCCCAAAATAAATCAAAGTTCATTTGTACTTTTTACCTCTAAATTTTTAATTTGGCTCTAAAACACCCCATTGCTTCTAAATGCTTTATTTCTTCTTTAAATGATCTGTACTCTGAAAAAGAACGTGACATGTCAGGTGTAGTATATAAATTCTCTGTATGGAATGCAATTCACATACACGGGAAACAATTCTGCTTTTCGGAAATAGTTTGTTGTCTACAAAACTCCGGCTGTTAATGAAAGCAAATACTGCAATTTACAAAATTCATTTTCAAAACGATTAATTTTTTTAAAACATTTGCACCATTTGCTCTAGTGAACCCATATTTTTCAACAATCACATATGCAAAGAGAAAAAAAAATTAACCTACTTTTCTTCCTCCCCCCTTTTTTTTTATTTTCAAACGTCATTGACCTTTATGTGTAAAAAAAACTCTTCCGCGAACTTGGGGAATAAACAACCAACACCACCCCCCTTTTTTTTTCTTCTTCCAACTCCTTCCCCGCCTTCTTCCAAAGCGTGCTTGTATCAAATAAACAAAAAGAAAAAAAAAAAAAACGTTCGCGTTCCTTGTTAAATATAACGCGCTCGCGTGCGTTAGTGCAACTAACACACGACGCTGGTCCACACGCGTTTGCAAGCGCACGCTCAACTGGAAATGATCTGAGTGCAAGTATTTTTAATTCAAGAAGAAGGGATGAGTCGCGTTTGATGAGAGAGAGAGCGCATGACGTAATGGGAAGGGAATTTTTTTATAATCCGAATGCAGTTAGCTGAAGTGGGTTTATCTGACATTCGTGAGGGTTATTTGTTCCGAACAGGAATGCTATGATATCAATATGTTGAGGATTTTCTCCTTGCAAACTGCTCTTAGTGCTTCATTTTTGATAACTGCTAAATTGTTTTGTTCTTTGCGGGGAAAAACTTCTTGCGATCATTTCAGTCAAATTCTGAAATTTCTGCTGTTTGTTAGGTGTTACGATTCATTGCCATTAATACTCAGGGGTGCCCAAAACTTAAATTTTTAGGAGGTGGGAAATTTTCAATTAGTCGAATGAAACTATGAATTTTACCGAATGATAATTATGCACAAAACATCATTATAAATATTCGGGGAAATGGTAATTTTGCAAAGCTGTCTCCAAATTTGAAGAATCGTTCAAAATTTGCCGAAAGAGGATATTTCGGGGAGGTCACCGTGACCTCCCGTGACCTCCCATTTGGGTTCGGGACAGAATCTACAGTAATGACGCTAAACTTCTTATCATATCGTTTTGACATTACTTTGGATTGAAATTGCAGGCTTTTATTATGAGTTGAGCTGCATTGATTCTACTCTCCTAGTAGACAAGTTTCTTGTAATGTTCTTTAGTACCCTCTTCTTCGGAATTCCAAAATCAAATTTTTCTTTTCCTTGATAATTAAAATCCAAGTTTTTAATTGTTATATAAAAACATTTGATTTCATAATTTAACATATAAACTAAACTATGGTTCTTTTTCAACAACGACCGTAATGGCGGGAAGTCATACCAACATTTCAAACGAAAGCATTGTAACTCTTCTTTTTACATATTCAGCGTTGCCATTCCAAATAAATAAATATATATATAAAACAGATAATGATAAGATTAAAAAATGGGGGGGGGGGATATAAAGTATTGCAAACGACGTATAAATAAACAAAAAATAAATATAAATCATTGCAGACGATAAAGATACAAATCGCAGTGGCAAAGTAGGTAGGAGAAAACATCAATGCCTTGAAAAATTAATAGGCCTTTAAAGGCCAAGGCTATTTTGACATAATGTGATGCAATGATTGCTACAAAGAAGATTAATTTTTTAGGCCTTTATGAGACACAAATATGGTAAGACATTCTTCAAAAAAAAAAAAAAAAAAACACTGTCGAAATCCCCCCCCCCCTTACTGATATGACTAAATATCCTCTGATTATGTAGCTTCAATAGAGTGTGAGTGTGTAACTTCAATAGAGCGCTGTTTGTAACTTGGATAGGAGTTTTTCGTTTTAACAAAGTAAAAGTAACTCAGTTTGCTGTATTTTATCGCAATTTGAGACATTGTAGTGAATTACGTATTGGCAGAGAGAATTTCACTACGTTTCGGGAATTTTTTTAGGATGTTTTTCCTGCGCAAAAGTTGCATCTACATTTCGTGCTAGTTCTGTATTAACTTTCTATTTCATATCTCAATTCCTAAACTGTCCAATGCTCTTGAATAATAGTAATATCGCCAAAAATGTGCAACAACACATTTATCTCTCGCCATTTTCTTTTCTCGCCGTAAATCTTTGCTGAAAAGGAAGTTCTAAATGCTCAATTGTCGGAAGCGTTCTTGTCTCGCATTCTTAGGGAAAATTATTGCCTTTTGCTGCATTAGAAGTTAATTCACTCAATTGTTTTTCTGGAAAGATCAACCGGAACATGAATTTTCATTAGTTCTTCCTCCAAATCAGCCAATTTTATTTTGTCATGTGCACATATTAGTGAGAAGCACATGTGAATATGGAAAGATTTACTTGGAAGCGAAGATTTATAGCGAAAACGAAAAATAAATCTAAGGTAATTCTAAGGTAGTTCTAAACTATATTGAAGATAGAAACCTGTACTATACTTAGAGGATAATAAATTTGATAATTGTACAACCTTTAGTGCTACTGAATTAGAGCCTTATAATATTTTACCTTAAAAGGCAAATTTGCTCCTCAGCCAGACTGGCGGAGCACTATATGGTTCTTTTCCTTTTAGTTATTAGTAGATGGGATTTATCAAATTTTGTAACTAATCATGGTTTATCTAAGATTTCTCAAAACTATTTTGACACGTGGTCCAGCGAAATTTTGTGAAGAACTTTGTAGAATGTTAGGTTTTTTCTTTCTTTCTTTATTTCTTCCCTTTTCTTTTATTACATTTTTCTTTCGAACATTAAAAAATGTTTACTAGAATGTATAACTGTTTCTTAATTTAACAGTAACATTGTATTGTCGTTTTGTTGCAATTTTACTTCAACATAGAGAAAAGTAAATATTGCTATTGTTACGTATAAGAAAATAAACCTTTAAAAAAAATCAAAGAACATTATGAAAAGTAACCTCAAAATTACTGTAAAATGTGTCGGATAGAATACGATTACATCATTTTTTTTAAATGAAGACATTCTTTTAGCACTGACAGGCAAAAATGTGCAAGAATCGGTCAAATGTTTCCACGGTCCCATGACGGTAAGCCGTACCAATGATTGAGAGTCCCTGATTTAGATGATTGGTGAAAACTAACGCATCCCTCCCTGCATTTCACAAAACGGCATTTCTATCTTATCTCTTTTCTGAAACTTGTAGGTAAATTAGAAGCTAACGTGAGGTGTTTTTGTCATCTGGCAAAAATCAGTTATACAAATACAAAAGTGACGACCAGCAATAGGCTCTGGGTCCAGCTAGACTGGTCCTAGTCAATTTACAATCCCCAGTGAAGATCAATGGCCTCTTAAAACTATCTACTCCCTTGCTCATTACCACCTCTTTCGGTAAGCTGTTCCAAGGTTCTTAAGGGGGGGGGGGGGGTTCTTCCTTATCTTAAAGGTAAAGAGTGAAGTTTACCAAGTTTTCATTTCATAATATTTTTTGCAAAACACTTCGAATCCACTTGAGTAAATTATTTTATTAACGGTCTTGATCAGAATATACCATTGAGGAATGTACGTTTAATTGCATTGAAGATTTCATTCTGAGTGCTTTAATTCTTGACGTAATTCCTGAAAATTTGATTTTCATAAAAGCACTCAATGCTTTACTATATTTTAGAATTTATATTTTGAAAATACTGCAAATATTTCTTAGCATTTATTGTAATTCTTAAGTATCAAACAAAGGACAAATATGGTGATAAATAAAGAAAAACTGCTAAGGGTACAATTTTTATTTGTGGCATATTTTTTCACTTTTACAAATTAAGTTTCAAGGAATTAAGAATTTAAACTTGTGAACAGTTCCTTTTCTTCATGAACGTTCTTCTTGAGCAAATCAAATGTATTATAGAAGTTTGTAAAGCTTCGGCAGAGATAGTTTACAATTGAATAAAAGTTCCTTGAAGATTTTTTTAAATGTTGAACAACGTTGCTCTAAGTTAAACGTCAGTGTTTTTACAGAAACTAAATTCAAAAGAGCCACGTTGAGGTAGAAAAATACGTTGCACACAATTGTTTCAGGGTTGAAGGAACAACTGTTTTGAAGCTATTCCATGCATTCAGTAGTTAAAAACGTTTTCACATTGAAAAAGTAGTTCTTGAAACGTGTATGTATTATAATTTAAAATTTTTGAGCCGTAAGTGTCTGCTCCCTAAAATTTAACGTTGCTCCAGTTCACAATTCAGAAAAAGCTAATTCAAAACGCTTTCATATTAAAAAAGTAGTTCTTGAAACATGTATGTGTTACAGTAATTAAAAAATTTTGAGCCATAACTCTGCCCTCTAACACTTAAAGTTGTTCGAGTTCACAGTTCATAGTTCGCAGTTCATGAGATGAAGCTAGTTCAAAACACTTTCACATTAAAAAATGTAGTTCTTGAAACTTGTAATATAATTTAAAAGTTTTGACCCATAACTTAGCTCTCTAACATTTAACATTGCTCTAGTTCCCAGTTCATAATGAGATTAAGTTAGTTCAAAAGGTTAAAAAAAGTTCAAACGTTAAAAAAAGTAGTTCTTGAAACGTGTATAATATAAAAGTTTTGAGCCATAACTCTGCTCTCTAACATTTAGAGTTGCTCTAGAAAACAGTTCAGAATGAGTTAAGTTAAATCCGAGTAATTACCCATCAAAAGTTTTACCTCACCCAATGATGCTTAACAAAGGGATCCCTACAGTATAATATCAGGTCCAGCAGCATTTTCTATAACCAGGATGTCGTAATTAAGATAAAAAATATCATCAGAAGTGTTTCATAATTTTAAAAGAAAAAAGTTCAATACAACGTAATGCTTATTCATATGTCCAAGAATGTTTTTAGATTCATATGTTATCTCTAAATAATAATCAGCTTTCTTTTGAATCAAACACCGTTCCGCTTCGAGAAACAAAAGCCGACCACAAAAGCTCGTCAATTCATCTTCAGAAGTCTTCAACGGGTGTTCGGATCCAAACCTCTTGTCCTTCCTGTCTGTCATTTTTCCTCAACTGCCACAAGTCCTTTTCGCTTGATGCTTGATGTACGCGGCGTTCGTAACCCCGGTCAGTTTTTCTTGATGAAAATGAATTATTCTCTTTTCCTTCATGTCACTTTTTATGTCCACAACTGTCACTCACATCTTGTTGTGAATTGCTGAATTATTGTTTTCCTTTTTCTTGACAATGCAGTATTCTTTCTTCTTTGTTGCTATTGATAGTAGACAAATGTGATACTCGTATGCATTTCTTTGTTGTCGTTTTTCCTGAAGTCAAGGATTTTGTACACATATGTTCTCGTATGTTTTGAATATTTTGCTTCAATGACACAGTTGTATTACTGGGTCCTATTATGTGGTACCGAAATAAATCTCTATGACTTGTCTTTTTTGAAATAAAGTTATCCTATTAATACTCCTTTCTTCTTGATGCTCTAGCAGCGCAACCGATGAGTATAATGAGGAGCTCCCCCTGCTCAATGCGCTTATCAATGGGCTGGCCTTTCTAAGCAGCGGCCTTCGGCTGTTGCTTTGCAGTTGGCAACGGACTTGGCGAAATCTTGGCACTTGGCGGCATCCTGCTTGTTGCGTTCAGCTAGTAGGCGCAGGCATGCTTGCCGCCTTTGGTCTTGGCATTTGGCTACGGATTTAGATGTAGTTTGACGAGATCTTGGCAATATCTCGCCGATTTTAGCGCCAACCATTGATTGGCGAGCGGATGATGACTGTCAACTCCGGAAATTGCGATTCATTCGGCCGCGTAGTTTTTGAATGTCCGACATTCTTCAAAAAAACGAAAAAATCCCTTCGTGTAACAGAGCACGTTTCTTTTGAAGACGAAAAATATAGGATTTTGAGAACAAAACTTTCTGAAATTGCTTGGGTGTCAATAAAGACCACCAAATCGGGCGGGAATAAGGCACCTAGTGAGGCATAAACGATACTAATTAATTTCATAAAAAGTAAAAGGAAATCAAATGTTCTCTTTAAAAATCATTAACGAATGAAAATTGTTTCTGCAATCGTTCACATTTCATTCATAAAGTATTTAAATACTGAGTGAATAGATATGTCGACAGTTTAAGGGGGGGGGGATGTTTCCCATGACCCTACCCTTGTATCCGTCGCTGAGTTGTACAATGTTGTCGCCATCTACTAAATCATAAGCAAATATTTATTCATTCGCTGTCCCCAGGTTTGTGGAGTCTAGGTCGGACTAATTTCGGGGTAAAGAAGTCGGGAGTTGAATGCTTTAAAATTCCAAGAGTCCGAGTCGATCATTTTTCCTCCGGACTGCCCTGGCAGTGTCCTCAACACTGCCAGGGCTAAAAAGTAACAGCCGGCGACGATGGTTCTAAAGTTTCAGGAGTCGGAACCGGAGAACAACAGTCGGAATCGGACTGCTTTTGAGTGAAGACGTCGAAGACTTTAAATTTTTTAGAGTTGGAGTCGGATATTTTTCCTCCGAGTCCTTAACTCTGCCAGGGCTACAGAGTAACAGTCAAAGTCGGACTACTTTTGGAGTAAAGGAGTCGGAGTCAAAGGATCTGAAATTGTTGGAGTTGGAGTCGGTTCTTTTTCCTCCGTGTCCTTAACTCTGCCAGGGCTACACAGTAACAGTCGGGGTCGGACTGTTTTTGGAGTAAAAGAGTCGGAGTCGAAGGATCTGAAATTGTCGGAGTTGGAGTCGGTCATTTTCCCTTCGACTCCGCAGCCATGGTTGTACCACATTGTCACCAAGTACTGATAAACCACGAAAATATTCATTCACTAACTGCACCATATTGTCATCATGTACTAATAAACCAAGTAAACATTCATTTATTAGCAACACCACGGTTTCAACATATATCAATTATCCATTCAAGCATTTATTCATTAGTTGTACCACGTTAGCCCCATGCCGCGTGAGCACTCATTTGTTATTTTCCGAGGTATCAACAAAATAAGTTATTCAACCGTAGTTTTGCCCTTCGCATGAATAATGAATATCTTACAAATCTTGTTGTTTGACACTAAAGAAACGTATTTACTTTAAAAAATGGAATGTTACAAACATGTATCAGAATTTTTCCAAAAATTAATATTTCCGAGCACGATTTCCTTTCATAATCAACCGCCTAAAAGTCAGATTTTTTCCAGATATTTTTCTTTGTAAGGCTCTTCCACCATAATGGTGCTAATAAAGTAAAAACGTGACTCCACTAGAAAGAAATAATGAAACAAAAGATAGGAGGCGACTGATTTAGAAGGCCGCTGTCGCAGCCTTTGTTATAGCTTCCTCTTCTTCAGTTGGCGACGTCATAAAACAGAGCGACGATTTCGTAAAGTTTGCGTCATTGCTTTTCTCCTCCAACGATAAATGGGGAAGGGGGGAGGGGTACTTAGTGCCGTGTCTTTTGGCGGTTGATAATTAGAATTCATGACGAGGTTTTCTAAATAAATAAAAAGTGAGGAATATGTTTTTTTTCCCTTTGTAGAAAAGAAATACTTCATGGGATGATGTTTTGTTATCCTAAGTCTGTCTGATTTTCTGTGGAAAACGAGAAATCCTGTTTAAGGAGGATTCTTTTTTTTTTTTTCTTTTTTTGGTTGTTTTCCCATGGCCCTGCTCAGACGAACTTCTGCTGAAATTTGTCTGCAGAGTTTTTGCACAAGGTTGAAAACAAAATTAGGGTCATTCTGCTTTCGAATCTGTCAATAGAAATTTTGAACTTTAAATCCATGACAAATGTGAGCCAGATGCTACATTAATACAGATGAACAGAACTTCAATATATTCTGTTCTCTCCTGCTCCCTTCACAAAAAATTTTGAAGATTGACGAAAAGTAATATAAGATGTACAAAATAGAACATATATGTAAATTCAATCTACCTTATTCGACTATCTATCGTAGCTATTTTAAAAAATTTGGTCTACCATAAAGATTTTTCTTTTTTAGGAAAGAGAAAATGACGCAATTTTTAATATGTTTCACAGATTTACTGTGCATTATATGCATATGTATTAATTTGCATTGCTGTTTGTAATTTTTTTTTCATGTGATGGCAATTTATACATCCCATTTTCTGGGGTGTCCCCCCCCCACACCCTTTCAAGAGCAATGAAGCATCCCTCAAATTTCACGAATTCTCCTCAAGAGTGAGAGCTTCCCGAAAAAGAGACAAATACTCCTTCACCTAAATCTCCCTAAAATTTCAAGGACGCAGTCGGCGTCATGATCCCTTTCCCTGGTGTGCTCCCCCTAAAATGTGTACCCTGGTTGGAACCCATTTTTAAAGAACGCCTTGTCTTTGGAAGCGGTGAACTCGAGTTGCTCTGTTTTTGACGTCGAAATTTTTGAGCTTTCTCTGTTCCGATAAATTTTCGAAAGAGAGAAATAAGTCAAAATTCAAGACTCGGGTTGATAAGAAGGTGGTGATGTTCGATAGGAAACAAATCATACTGCATTATGGGTGCCCATACGCAAAATTGTAAGTTTTGGACAGGGAGAAACAAGTGAGAGTTCAAGACTCGGGTTGGTAAGAGGGTGGTGATGTTCAATAGGAAACAAATCATACTGCATCATGGGTGCCCATACGCAAAATTGAAAGTTTTGGAAAGAGAGAAACAAGTGAGAGTTCAAGACTCGGGTTGGTAAGAGGGTGGTGATGTTCAATAGGAAACAAATCATACTGCATCATGGGTGCCCATACGCAAAATTGAAAGTTTTGGAAAGAGAGAAACAAGTGAGAGTTCAAGACTCGGGTTGGTAAGAGGGTGGTGATGTTCAATAGGAAACAAATCATACTGCATCATGGGTGCCCATACGCAAAATTGAAAGTTTTGGAAAGAGAGAAACAAGTGAGAGTTCAAGACTCGGGTTGGTAAGAAGGTGGTGATGTTCAATAGGAAACAAATCATACTGCATCATGGGTGCCCATACGCAAAATTGAAAGTTTTGGAAAGAGAGAAACAAGTGAGAGTTCAAGACTCGGGTTGGTAAGAGGGTGGTGATGTTCAATAGGAAACAAATCATACTGCATCATGGGTGACCATACGCAAAATTGAAAGTTTTCTTAAGAGAGAAATAAGTCAGAATTCAAGACTCGGGTTGATAAGAAGGTGGTGATGTTCAATAGGAAACAAATCATACTGCATCATGGGTGCCCATACGCAAAATTGAAAGTTTTGGAAAGAGAGAAATAAGTGAGAGTTCAAGACTCGGGTTGGTAAGAAGGTGGTGATGTTCAATAGGAAACAAATCATACTGCATCATGGGTGCCCATACGCAAAATTGAAAGTTTTGGAAAGAGAGAAATAAGTGAGAGTTCAAGACTCGGGTTGGTAAGAGGGTGGTGATGTTTAATAGGGAAAAAATCATACTGCATCATGGGTGACCATACGCAAAATTGTAAGTTTTGGAAAGAGAGAAATAAATGAGAGTTTAAGACTCGAGTTGGTAAGAGGGTGGTAATGTTCAATAGGAAACAAATCATACTGCATCATGGGTGCCCATACGCAAAATTGAAAGTTTTGGAAAGAGAGAAACAAGTGAGAGTTCAAGACTCGGGTTGGTAAGAGGGTGGTGATGTTCAATAGGAAACAAATCATACTGCATCATGGGTGCCCATACGCAAAATTGAAAGTTTTGGAAAGAGAGAAACAAGTGAGAGTTCAAGACTCGGGTTGGTAAGAGGGTGGTGATGTTCAATAGGAAACAAATCATACTGCATCATGGGTGCCCATACGCAAAATTGAAAGTTTTGGAAAGAGAGAAACAAGTGAGAGTTCAAGACTCGGGTTGGTAAGAAGGTGGTGATGTTCAATAGGAAACAAATCATACTGCATCATGGGTGCCCATACGCAAAATTGAAAGTTTTGGAAAGAGAGAAACAAGTGAGAGTTCAAGACTCGGGTTGGTAAGAGGGTGGTGATGTTCAATAGGAAACAAATCATACTGCATCATGGGTGACCATACGCAAAATTGAAAGTTTTCTTAAGAGAGAAATAAGTCAGAATTCAAGACTCGGGTTGATAAGAAGGTGGTGATGTTCAATAGGAAACAAATCATACTGCATCATGGGTGCCCATACGCAAAATTGAAAGTTTTGGAAAGAGAGAAATAAGTGAGAGTTCAAGACTCGGGTTGGTAAGAAGGTGGTGATGTTCAATAGGAAACAAATCATACTGCATCATGGGTGCCCATACGCAAAATTGAAAGTTTTGGAAAGAGAGAAATAAGTGAGAGTTCAAGACTCGGGTTGGTAAGAGGGTGGTGATGTTTAATAGGGAAAAAATCATACTGCATCATGGGTGACCATACGCAAAATTGTAAGTTTTGGAAAGAGAGAAATAAATGAGAGTTTAAGACTCGAGTTGGTAAGAGGGTGGTAATGTTCAATAGGAAACAAATCATGCTGCATCATGGGTGCCCATACGCAAAATTGAAAGTTTTGGAAAGAGAGAAATAAGTGAGAGTTCAAGACTCGGGTTGGTAAGAGGGTGGTGATGTTTAATAGGAAAAAAATCATACTGCATCATGTGTGACCATACGCAAAATTGTAAGTTTTGGAAAGGGAGAAATAAGTGAGAGTTCAAGACTCGGGTTAGTAAGAGGGTGGTGATGTTCAATAGGAAACAAATCATATTGCATCATGGGTGACCATACGCAAAATTGTAAGTTTTGGAAAGAGAGAAATAAATGAGAGTTTAAGACTCGAGTTGGTAAGAGGGTGGTAATGTTCAATAGGAAACAAATCATACTGCATCATGAGCGCCCATATGCAAAATTGTAAGGGGAGGGAGGGCTCAGATATTTTCTTCGTGGTTTAGCAGGATATATTCCCAATGGAAACGATTTCAATACATATTAGAGTTATTAAAATTTGACATTTTTAATAACTTACTCACTAATGGCGGTAGAAGAATTGTTTTTACATTTTTGTAAAGAAAAAATACTAAAAGCAAGGAAGTTCTAATTTCTGGAGTCTTGAGCGCCCCTCCCCCCATATGGGCGCTCATGTACTGCGTCCTGAATCCTGACAATGCAAAAACACATGCAGTTTTGACGACTTGCCACGAAAGAATTTCCCGGACCTGATATTTATCTGAATACAAAATTCCAGGTTACTAATAACCATCATTTATAAGATTGATAAGAAATAAAAATACGTAACCTTTATACGCTATAAATAATCTTTATGATAAGTGTACTGGTACATCTCTACCATAAAATATTTATTTTTATTACAGCATCCTAATGACCATTTCTTTTTTTATGGATATACCTCATATTTCCTATTTTAGAAAATCACCAGTCATACTATAATGGGTGCAAATTTCTTGGCCATTTCCAATTCCATTCCATTTGTAGAAACAAGAAACCCAACGAATAGTATCCTATCGCAAACTCATGATCGCGAAAAACATAATATGCATTCAAGACGTCGAAACTCAAATGATTTTATTTCATTTAGCATCAGTAGAATATTGTAGTTTACATGGACGGACGGAATGAGTGATTAATTTTCCGTCGACTGCAAAAGGAAACGGAAACCGATCCGAGAGCAAATCCGATCGCGACCCAAATGTGTCAGGGAGTCGGAGACTTTACGGCCGGCGAGACGTACGATGTTTTGTATCTGCTTCCCGCACGGAGTGGGCGATTGTTTGAAGAGCGCAGCATGAATTACGCGGACGTTTTGTTGTCGCTCGTCTCTGAGTTAAGGGTGCTCTTTGTTGTGTTTTCGCCGGGAGTGATGAGTTCTTCGGGAGTCGGGCTGCTGGTAAATATTTTGGGGAGCGCCGTGTGCTTTATGGGTCCATTTGGAACATTATTCGGAGGGTTCCGGAATCCTTGTCGAAGCGGGTGGTATTGTTGAAACTAGAACAACTGAGTTTTAGCAACGCATACACCGTATCTATGACCCGAAGCCTGGACGAAGTTAACAAGTCCCAATGAGTTGTGATATCATAGCCATAGATATGTGCCCGCGTATGTATTTGCACATATATGCAAATGCATACGTGAAGTAGGAAATAAACACCTTTGTTCCGATCAGTAAATGTAAATCAACAACGTTTTAACGCACAAAATTAGCAGATTACTGCATATGCGTGTTTCCGAGTTTCGAGGAATACGTGTACGCAGTAATCTGCTATTTTTTGCATTTAAACATAGTTGATTTACTTTTGCATATGTTTGTTTATTTGTGTGTTTATCCCCTTCAGTCGGAATTATGAAATATTTGACCAAAAATGTTGATATTTGGTACACAGTGTACTATGGTAAAGGGTATCTCATAGACAAAATTTTGAGTTTGTAGCAGAAAAATTAAAAGAGTTATGGCACGTCCAATACTCCAAACTTATATTTTTTAAATCAATATTTCATATACAAAAACGTTAAAATACCAAACAAACTTCATTATAAAATGTTCTACAAATAATTATAAAACATAATATAAGCGTTTGAAACGATTAATTAAAGATTATATATTTCTTAAAAAATCAGGAAAGAAAATCCATGGTTGGAAAAATGAGCCACTCTCTATCTCTTAATCCTTATATGTCAGTGTTGTCATTCCCAAAACGAAAAATTATTTCACAGATTATAATAAGCAAAATGTAAAGAGTCAACTACAAAAAAAAAAAAAAAAAAAAAAAAATCATCTAATTAAATCAATTATTAAATGATTAACAGCTGTTTAAAGTGGTTGTCCGGTATACCGGACACCAGGTCTGGAGGGTTTAAGCGCATGTGTGTGAGATGCGCCTGAATTTACGTTCGCTTATATAATATGCGCACATGCTTGTGTGTACGTATGTGTGTCATGCAGTCTGCAATGTTATGTATGTATATATGCATTTATTATGCATGGGGAGCCCATTGCACAGACCGCACCATTGAAATTTTTCGAAGGGGGAAGGTCTGCGAATGATTTGAGAAGGTTTTGTTTTTAGTCGCATTTGGGGGGAGGGGGGCGCTCTTGTTTTGGTGGGTTGCTCCGTAACATCTCACGGTGATGTGCTATTGCGTTTGGGGAGAGGGAGACCCCCTAGCATATGTGTTTGTACGTATAGGTGTCTTCAGAGAGAATTTGAAATACTTAACCAAAAGTGCTTTTATTTGGTAGACAGTGTACTATGGTAAAGAGTATCTTACAGATAAAATTTTAAGTTTATAGGTGAGGAACTAAAAGAGTTATGACACGTCCAATAATCCGGACATATGTTATAGAAATACATATTTCAGATAATAAAACGATGAAACATCGAACAAACTTGTTTGTAAAATATTCTCTAAACAATAATAAAACATAATATAAGCATTTGAAATGATTAATAGAAGATTATATACTTTTTAAAAAATCAGAAAAAAAAAACTCGCTTTTGCGACGAGAATGCGTGATATAGGAAAAATGAACCCATCTCATTCTCCCAACCCCTATTTCTTTACGTTGTCAATCCCAAAATGAAAAATTCTTGTACAGATAATAATAAGCAGAATGTAAAGAGTCAACTACGAAATCAAGTAATTTATTCAATTAATAAATGATTAGCAGCTGTTTAAAGTTCACGTCCGGTATACCGGACGCCACGTCTGAAAGGGATAAGTTCAGATCCATATCTATGTGCATTCGTCAGTGGGTGTGCATTATGTGTGTGTGTTTGTACATGTATATTTGTGGGGATGTGCTGGTACGTTGTCATAGCTATGCTAGCACGCAAAGAACGCATGTATGCATAATGTGTGCGTATGAATGATGCATGTGTGTTTTTTTGTACGTGTGTTTGATCTCATGTGTGTGCGTGTATGTGCGTACGTGTGTGCGAGTGCGTAATGCATATAAGTGAAGATATGAAAGTAAAATAGTGCTAGTGACATTGAAATTAATTCAAACAAACTGATCTATAATAAAAATGCATATCATAAACCTGAACAATAAATTCAAATGGTATATGAATATTGGTAGCTGTAATATTTTTGCAGTAGAACTGCAACGAAATTAGTAAGTATTTTAACAGTGGGTTTGTCAAGAAAATGGTTTTAAAGAAAGCACTAGGTCTACCTATTATGTTTCAGATACAGATGGGTGAAAGATAAAAATATTATAAATATAGATAAGTGTTTTGGAAAAAAAAACCGTGCATTAGATTCTTTTTTTACAAAACTGAAAATGAAACAAACGTTAAAGATAAAATGTAATAAATAAAATCGAATAAAAAGAAAGCAAAATGTTAAAAAAGTCGTAGGATTTTTTTTTTTTGTAAAGAAAGACGTAAACGCTTTTTAAATTACTTTTTTATTACATTTTTGCTGAAAAACCAACAGTTGATAAAGTTAAATCAATACCTTTGTGCTTGAAAAGTAAAAGAAATAACAGCGTTAAACTGCTCAAATTAGATTGCTGTGCACGTTCTCTTTTTTCAAACAAAACAAAACTTTTTAACTTACCTTTAGCTTAAAAAAGTACACGAAATCATAATAATAGTAGTAACCGTAAAGTTACTGCATATAATTTTAATTGTTATAATAATAATAACAATAATAATAATAATAATTATTTATTATTATAGGTTAGTAATAATATTTGTGAGTAAAAGAAATAATAACAGCAATTAACCTAGTAATTTTTATTCAATTACTCCATAAAACATTAGGACCATACACTCGAACTAAGTTTTTTTCCCCACTAGCACAAACATTCCATTATGAAGAATAAAAAAATACAAAACTGCTAATTGTACCTGCATTTTAGGAGTTTCTTTTTTTTTAAATTTATAAAATATTGCGTGAGAGCATTTTGCATACAGATTATTTTCTACGGAAGAACGTGCTGCTGTAATAGTGAAACACACAGGCTAAGTTTTACATCTCACATTTGCTCTGAAGATACATTTCGTCTTACGAAAAGAAATGAGGTTGCTTCAGTCAAAAGTAATACTTTTTGTCACTGAAATTGATTGAATAAGCAAAAAAAAAATAATAATAATAATAACATGGACCCAGAAAATACTTCCATTTTCCCAACAGTTAATTTTTAATTAGTTTTTTAAAATGTCCGATTTTTCAAATAAGGCGTGGTCTTGATAACGTCACAAATGGTGCTCTTTGGCGCATCTTTCTACCACGTTTCCACGTTATGATGATCAAGAAGCGAATTAAAATTGCACTCTACGCTTGCTATCAGCCATATCGTTGCCAATACACGTGAGTAAAGATGGGAATTAAATGTTTTGCTCTGTGAATGGCAACAGTAAATGGCATTTCGTCATTTGTGATGTCATCGGCAGAAGCGTAAACAATGAAAGCGCACCGATTTAAGTATTTTTTTTTTTTAATATTAAACTTGAACAAATTATTTAAAAAATGGTCAGGTCCTATGATTTTAAGCATGCTCTTTCAGAAAAAAATACTTTTAAAATTTTGGAAACGATCCCATTCTTAAGAACACCGAACACGCATCGCTACCCTCTATTTATGTTTTTGGGATTTTTCTCTGGGCACGGCAGAGAAAACAAGTTGCAGGCTGACAGGAAAGTGGTAATTATTACCTTTGATTTACGCTACCGTTGGTAGATGGCACTACATGTCTTTTCGTTAATTATCGCATTTTGTTAATTCAAGTTTGAAATATTACTTATTAATTAACTTAGTGAATCTTTAAAAAGTTCACTAAGTTCGTGATGCTTTTACTTGCGGTCTTGTTGAACAAAATTCAGTCTGGGAGTTGCAGTTTCGATATCTTTTTATAGAAATAACTGTTATTTGAAAAACAACTTTAAGAGTTTCAGAACCTAATTGGAAAAGTAGTTTTGTTCTTAATATTAGTAATTTTAGATTAATTAATGTTTTGTTATTTTTAATGTTGTAAAAAAGTTGCGTTCGGAACTGTTTTTTGTAGTGTTAAGTTCACGAATTTTCGGCTCGTATTTCACTTTCTATTTCGAGGAACATAAGACTGAAAACATAATCAGACTTACTCTGGCTGTTTTGAATATTTGGTGCAAATTTTATTTGCTTTTTTTATTTATTTACTTTTTTAAAGTTTTGGTTTTTATTTTTAATGAAATGATCTGAATCTTACCGTAAGCTTTAGATTAAAACATTTTATTTATTGTATCTTTAAAGTAACGAAAGTCAAGGTGGTCTTTTCACTAATTCCCCAACACGAACTCTTTCTAAAGGACTAAATCCAATACTTGATCATATTTTATAAAGATTAAAATTTTCTACATAAAACTATTATTCCTTTTTTCAAAGTGTGAATTGTTTAATGGCAATGTATTGAAACATGTATTGAAAAAATTGAAGAATGTATTGAAAGTAAAGCAATTAAGTTTGGTATGTGATGACCAGACGAACATAATTTAATAGAAACAGTTTTGCTCAGGTTTGATACATCTTTGAAAAAGTTATCAAGTAGAGGATTGACAAACCAAGACATCAAGTGATGCGTATTACCTGATTCTGCAAACCTTTTTTGTTTTCTATTTTCTTTTCTTCTTAAACTCAAATAAAATAAGTTGTACTCTATTTCGTATCTAATGGCATTTTAACTAATCAATGAAATGCGTTTATTCGTAAGTATTAATTTTCAATTATTCGTACTATTTATCATTGTTGTTTTTATTACCGATTTTCGAATACTTTTTCACGGGAACAAAGGATAAAAGTAGCAGAAAAGTGCTGAATATGATCCTGATATTCCTCATGTGTAAGATGATCAAAATTATTCCTTTCATAAAACGCGGTTCGTTTATTGCTTCAAAAGTAAAAAATACAGATTTTAGCCATTGAAAATGGTACGCAAAAATATTGTTTTTAAGTTGTAAATGAAAAAAAAAAAAAGCATAAAACGTAACGTAATGTTATCATTTTTTAATAATTTAATTCATCGAAAATTATAAATTATTTTTATATTGAGTGTTACTTTTAATATTTGATTTCAATATGAAATAAAAATGATCATTGGTTTGAAACAGTGCATCTGAAAATTGCGGGTAGTTTAGAAAAAAGTAAAATTAGCTAAAAGCATACGTATAAAATGTTCATTAGATTAAGAAAGTAAATACGCTTGTTCAAACTAGTTAAAATAAGTAATAAGGAAACATGTACAGGTTAAGATAGAAATCGTATAGGTTATTAGTTTTCAGAGAAAACTAAAAAAAAAATAATAATAATAATAATAAGGTAAAAACTTTGTTAAGGTCTTTGTAGAAAAACGCATCATAATTAATGGCTCTTGTTAAAAAAATAAATTCATTTATGATTGTTTAGGTATAGGAAAGCAAAAGCAAAAGGTGACCCCTTTGAAATTGCAATGTAAACTGGGCAAAAGAATGTTTGTAAAAAGACATAAAAGAGCATAGGTCTTTGGCTCAAAAAGCATGAAAGCAGTGTGCTAAGAAGCACTATTCAAAAAATTTAAGTAGAGGGTGTCGTTCTATTATTATTATTATTGCATTAGTTTCTTTTTAAAATTATTATTTGAAGTAGTACCTGCACGGCTTTCCCCGTAGTAGAAAATTAAAAGGTCATTTGGTTCGCCTGTATATTTACAAATAATGGATTATTAGTTTCTCGCCAATTTGTTATGTTAATTTGCTCGCCCTTGTTATGGTAATTTACTCGTCCAGTTATGGTAATTCGCTCGGTAAAATGTTCTTAAAATTGGAATAGAAAAAGAAAAAATCGAATTTTCGAGATATCGCATCGAGGTGCACACCTCCATTCTACAAACTAATTTCTTATCAAATTTCATGAAAATCAGCCGAACGGTCTATGCGCTATGTGCACTCTTAATTCAAAAGAATGAAAAAATAACTCTTAAAAAGAGTGAAATCTATTGCGGGTGCATTCATTCTTTCTGAGTGCTAGCTTTATCGAAAAAAGACGCTTTACGAAAAAATCAAGACTAAAACTTTTCCTCATTGGCGTGGAATTCGGAAACACTCTTTTTGATGAGCGAAAAATAAAAACATTCTTTAAAAGAAGGACTCAAGAACATTTTCATTGGTTCGATTCTGTCACGTGATTTTGTTTAGGGATAATGCTTCTATACCTCCACGTTCGGCTTAACTAACGTTGGTGCGTTGGTCGCGAATACAAAGTGGATGTCGCTATCTAAATGTCTTCATTTAATGAAGTAAAGCAATAATTGTTGCCGAATGAGGTTTCTGAAGGAAATGCACAAAAACTGCATGGTAAGTGCGAAGAATTTTCTTTTTTGTTAATACTTTTGACTGTTTATATTTCTTGAACTGCTCGTATATCGTTACAAATCACACACGTGCAATGTTACGGCGAACTTTTTGTAACTTTTTCTTCCAAATTAATGAAACTTTCATCAACAATTTTGTTTCGGTCATCAAATGAAAAATATGACATTTGAAACAGTCGTTACCATCATTGGTGTGTGTGTGTACTGTATATATATTTTAGGCAGGTGTTACAGACCCGACCATGCGCAAATATATAGGTCGGATACCGAATCCGCTCCCGATGGTCGGAGCTCCAACCGCTGCGTATATTTTAAATTACTCAAATATTGTTTTTGTGTATGATAAACTTTAAAGAGTATCATAAACTTTGAATAATACACTCATTCATATGTGTAACGGGCCATTCATTAAATAAGTAAGGGTCCTGAGGGGGAGGGGGTGGAAAATTCTCTACATACCCTTGCTTGGAGGGGGGGGGGGGTTAGATCCATTCTTACGTAATATTTTCCAAGTCGATATTTTATATTAGAAATCCGCGGTCAAGTGGTTTGGCAAATATTATATTTCATTTGCTTCAGGAAGTTAAAAGTATGTATTATAGGACTGTTTTTTACTTGTGTTTCAAACAATGAAACGTGTAAAATATAATAAAAGAATCCCACTGTGTTTTGCATGTCTTATTTTCAATTATTATCGCATCATATACAAAAATTATTTGTCAAAAAAACATTCGGTCTAGATTCCTTACCGTAAACATTTCTTGACTCAAAAAGGTTAAAAAAAAATAATAATAATGATAGTTAATTTAAGAACGATCCCCCTGATGTAATAGTGTTATTTTATTATTGTGAAGAAAAAAAAGAATCTTACGTAAAATGAGGGGGGGGGGATCTTACATACCCTTACATAGGGGAAGGGAAGGTCAAAAATTGCCAAAATTGTCCGAACGTAATTAATGAATGGCCCCGAAGAAACAAAATTAAATTCAAACGTATCTTGTCACAATTTATGAGTGACTTTTTAAATTAATTTGGACTGATGTAACTTGTAAAACATTATCAATGTTAGAAGGCACACCGAGAATATCAATATAGAGTTTCAAAATTTTCAATCTATTTATTTGGAACTGTGTGGGTTTTTTAATTTTATTTCAATCTCTAGATTCGGAAATGTACGTAATATTGCACGTGGGTGATTTGTAACGATATACGAGTAGTTCAAGAAATATTACCAGTTAAAGTTTTAATAATAAAGAAAATTCTTCGTACTTATCATAGTTTTTGTGCATCCTCTTCGAAAACACTAAAAAGTTTTTTTTTTTTTTTTTCATTTTTTAACTTAAAAACTAAATTTTTTTTTCAAATGAAACAAGTTTTAAAAACAGTTTTAAATTCAAATACACAGCAAGCACATGAAAACACATTTAAAAAACAATTTCACCAAATGAGAGTGAAATGATTTTACCTATTTTATTCTAAAAAAGAGTGAAATATCGGCTTTTCAAAACGGAAAGCAGCCACTCATTTAGGATATTAATTTAGTCTTAAAAAAGAGTGAAAATAACTTATCAAAAGGGAGTAAATATAGCTTATCCAAAAGAAGTGAAAATAACCGCTCCGCAAAAGGAATGAAATTCACTCCTATAAGGAAAGTGCGTTTTCAAAACCGGAAAGGAGTGAAAATTTACTCAGTCTGAGTTAAAATCGCTGGATTTTTTTAAGAGAGTGCGTCACAGAGGTTGAGACGTCCAGAAAGAGATCTCGACAGAGATCCAGACATCCAGCCGCTGAGCTTTATTATTAGTAAAGATTTATGCAATTTGATTCTCTATTTTGGAGTATTCTATGCATGTTTTGACTTCAAGGAGAATTTTTGCTTTCATTTCGACTTATAGAGAACTCAAAAGAAATACTTATTTATTTCGCTGTAACAAAGATAATTTGTGTACTTTTCAAAAAAAGTTCTCTCTATATCTCTCCAAGTACATTTTTTAAAAATAGTGTAAGATCGAGGTTTCTTACCATCCTTCATTTAAAATACTTCTTCGCAAACTGGAAAACGCGAAACAATGTCTCAAAATATTTCTCTGAAAATCTAAAATGTCACATGTTGTTTCAATTATTTTCAAAAACTCCAAAACATATTCAGAAGTCTGAAAATACTTTGAAACCCGAAAATATCATCCGATATCCAAAAATATTCTTTAAAATTCAGAAATATCTTCCGACATGAAACTATTCAGCGAACTACAAAGTACCGTTCATCTTGGGTGAATGTAGTCTTAGTTAGACAGCGCTTCTTTATTTGTTATACATAATCTACACCGTCTAACTGTCAGAATCGTTAAAACTTCCTTATCAATTTTTCGGGAAAACTCAACCAGTTAGGGAAATACAACTTGAAATATTATTAAAGAACTTGAAATAATATATTAACAGTAGATCAATGTAACGAATAAACACCTTCGTGCTGAAAATTAACTGAATCAATTAACCAAAGTTTTGAAGCACGAAACTTGCAAATTACTGCAGACTTTCTTTTTTTTACTTCCTTTTACAAAAAAGGAAGTATTGTATTCGCGAAAAAAATTTCACTCAAAAATCGACCTTAATTTCCATTTTATTCACCCCCGAATGAATATTGAGTTTTTTTTTCGACTCGACCACACGTGGATAAGTGCCTAAGAATGTATAGACACGCGAAGTATCCATCATGATGATTCCCGAGTTAATTACAACGAATTTTCTCGTGACGTCTGTATGTACGTATGTATGTGTGTATGTATGTCGCATAACTCAAGAACGGTAAGTCCTAAAAAGTTGAAATTTGGTACGTAGACTCCTAGTTAGGTCTAGTTGTGCACCTCCCCTTTTTTTGCATTCGGGTGTTTCTAAAGGGGTCTTTTGCCCCTTTTTAGGGGGAAATCATTGTTAATTTCGATGTAAACTCAACTGGTGTTACAATTTGGCGGACACTTGGCGATATATCGCCAGTCTTTTGGTCGCCAAAGTTTGTCGCCGAGTTGGTGACAAATTTGGCGATATTTTTTTTTAAAATCTGGTTTCAATTTGGCCACTGCTGGTGATATTTAGAGAATAAACTTAAATCACATTAAAATTGCCAATAGCGGGAAAATGACATTAAATTGGAAGTAAACGGAAGTCATGTGATACACACATCAGCTCGTTTCTGCAGTAATTTGCAATTTTTGTACTTCAAAACGCTGGTGAATTGGTTCATTTAGTGAATTAATATGCTATATACTAGAAAACCACCCGTCAAAGTATGACGAGTGAAAATTGCTTTGAAACGAAGCAATTGCCTATTTGTTGATAGTTTGATAGTTGAAATTTTAACCCTAACGCCAGTGGATTAAACCTAAACTCCAGTAGATTGCGTTCATTGTTGACCATTTTTACGTTTTTTCAATCTCCTAAAATGAGTCTTAAAGTTTGACTGCGAAAAGAAGACGGATGACCTTGAAGCAAAAACATCATTTGTATCGTTTGTAGTAGGTTGGTTGTTTGTATTTTGTAATAGATAGAAACAGTGAGAACGACTCTTTCTTTTAGGTACTTTCTGGCTGATTCTACCTATTACAAATGATACAAAATGAGGTTTCATTTCTAGGTCATCTGCCATCTCTTCGCGGTCAAGCTTTACCAGTAAAACAGTTAAGTTACCGGATTCAGCTCATTCCTGTCAAAATAAAGCATTTGCCAGCAGGTCAAATATTACCAAATATTATGTCGTGGCATGAGTTTCATTGTTGATGACGTCAGCGTTACTCGATCAGTGAATTGGGTAGTATTATATATATGAGAATGTAGGAAAAAAATATGTTTTATTTTTTTACAGTTCAAATTTATGGTAGAAATTGTATCAACTCACGCTAAAGGTGTAGTATATTCGATCGCTGGTTTGTGATTGCGTTGTGTTTTTGCGTAAACTGTTGAAGTTAAGACTGGTTTATGTATTTTTCTCACTCTCATTCTTTCTTTCTTACCTTTCTTTCATTTTTATTTTTATTTATTTATTTATTTTTGCAGTCATGGCCATAGCACACATTAAAAAAATTGTTCATTAATAAGCACTAATCAATTTGTGATTGCTTCATACTGTATCGATTTATGGAACTCCAGGATTTTACTGAACGAAGTGTGATTCTAAGAGAGAAATTTCACTGTATCTTTTTTAGTTTTTTGGGATGTTCTTGTGTTTTAGCATAAAATATCGATGTGTAGTCCTCTTATATTATCTGCCGTTGCATTTCATATTCCTTTTTTATTTGTAATTTTTAGTCAATCATCACTCGTCAACTAGTGTGATTGATTTCTTTTAGTTCGTAGAACTCCAGGGTATATCAAACACTAGTGCTCTAAGAAAATAGTATCGTGCCGAATCGCCGCATACTTTTTAATTGTATTTGATTAATGGCGGCGAGCTTGCCTTTTTTGCTAAAACTAGCGAAGTTTTTTCTGTAGCTGCATTTTATATTCATTGCAATTTTTTTTTAGTTAATGAACACAAGTAGACTTTTGGAATTTTTTCATAATATCTCAAGTGTTCGAACAACCATAATTTGACAGCCTAAGAATAGGCTAGTCAGTTTTTTGAAATGTTCAACTGGGACACCGGACTCCCCCCCCCCATTCCCCCTCCGGGTCGTGATTATTCTAAAGGGAACACACCCCTAGCTGGTTTCTAACGTGTTTTAGTGGGTAGTTCATTCTCAATGATATGAATAAATGGTTACTAGTTATGAGCCTAAAACAGGGGTAACAATAAATGACACAAGCAGATAAATTTAAACATTTTATTTCTTACATGTTAATATTTATTACTTGCTTTAGTCAGAAGAATACTTTGCATGAAGGATAGAAATTTGAACAATACTTACATTTTTTATTCGTTGGGACTTTTTTTAGAAAGTTTTTTTTATTTATTTTAATCTTGTTGTAAAAATCTTCACAAGCTGATCTTACACTAATTTTACAAGTCTATGTTTCAAATGGTAAAATATAATTATTCAAATAATCTCTCACAGTAAATTATTTTTGCACCTTTTTGGTCATTTGAAATCAAGTTTATCTTTTACCGGGATGTGAATTAAATTGGCCGGGACTCCGGGATTTTGCCTGAAAACTGGGACTGTCCGGGTCAAACCGAGACGTCTGGCAAGCCTATCTGAGACTATTATAATGTTCATAAAAACTTTGGAAACATGTAGCACAAATTATTAATAATTTTAATGAGCACTTATTACAAAACAGAAAACATCTCTTAACTTTTTTTCAATAATTAGGCTAGACCGACTTGTGGATAAACACTCCCCCCTCTCCCCCTCCGTTAATTAACAGCTCGTAACTCTTTCGAAAAAATTAGGTTTTAGAACATTTTTCTTGGATTAATTGCCAGTTTCTTCTACACATTTCTAGAAAGAAAACGTTTAGAAGATGAATTGTTTGACCACTCACTGGGGTGGGAGGTTGTGGCACTTTTTTCATTTCAACACACCTAAGAAAGCCTGAGGCAGAACTATTAAAGCTTTTCCAAATTTTTAAAATTATTTACAATACTGTAGACCCTCGTTTTACACGGGGGTTACGCTCCACGAAAATGCTGCGTAAGACAAAACCGCGTAAACCAAGACCTAATATTAGGGTTAAAATAGGGGTTCCGAAGTTCCGTAGATAAAAAAATACTTCATTTAGTGATGACTAATTGTATAATAAGTTTAATGTGTACTTATATCAATTTCTGTGCACAACATGCATAAAAAAAACATAAATTAATTTCGTGTTCTGTTTATAAAATGGAGCTGGCTATGATAGTGTTTGGCAGTCATTAAGAATTTTTCCCTGTAATTCTTTGCAGAAAATTAACGCATCCATGATAACTTGCGTCATTTCCATGATAGAATCTTCCTTCACTAACAAATCAGAAAGATCAATTCTATTGTCTAGGAATGGCTCAAATTTTTCAATTTGAACGTTTTTGGTTGTGTGTCACCGATGTCAGTATCCTCGTTGGTTTTGGCCTCCTTTGTCACTCCTGTAAGCTCTTCTTCCAATGAGTTCTAAACTGTGTGAGTTCAGCTTTACTTCTAGAGAGAGCTCTGGAACCAATCGCATTAAATGTCTCCAATGCCCCAGGCTCGATTATTAGCAGGCCAAAATGCAGTTTATTACGTGCAATCTTCTGCAATCTTTAGGAGTTTAGACTTTGAAAGAGAAGAACATGTCATCTGTTTGCATTGCCGCATCCGCGTAAAACCGAAACTCATCCGCGTAAAATAAAATAAAGGTGTCAAATCTTAAACCGCGTATAATCGAAACCGCTCAAAATAAACCCGTATAAAACAAGGGTCTACTGTATATCATCAAAAATTTTTTTACTGTTATTTGTCGAGAGTCTACTCTGACTGACCACTGTTCCAGAAAAAAAAAAAGAAATCCGATTTTCCGAAGAATCCCGAATTGCTCCGAGTAGGCATTTCCACCTGCGAGCGCGGCCGAGGTGAACGGATGAGGGAGCATTTTCGCTCTCGGCAGTAATCGGCGATCAGCGCAGACACAAAGCATGATGTGTCGTCGATCGCCTCTTGTCCTTCCTTATCAGCGCTCGGCATCTCTCCTTTCGCTCTTTTTTTTTCCTCTCCTTGCTTCCCGATCCGGGGGCCGTCTCTTGAAAAAGGTAGCGTTCTTCGTAGACCCATCGTAAATAGTCGATTAAAATTTGTCACTTGCGACTTGAACTAGTTTAAATTTTGAAGAAAAATTATTCCCCATTCTTTTCACATTCTGAACCAAAATTAAAATAGTGCAGTGAACCCTGATGTAAGTTGACCACTTGCGGTGCATCACTTTAGCGATCAACTTAAACAGGTGGTCTACTTACAAAGGTTGATTTATATGGTGTGGGACTCATTCCGTACCTGAAAGAAGCGGTCACCTTAGACAGGTGGTCAACTTACAAGGGTGGTCAACTTTACATGTTTCATTGTACCACCAAGTGCTTTTACTGGATGTCCTTTCATCACAGGCCAAGAGCACCAATTTTTTTTTGGGGGGGGGGAGGGGGCACCAAATCTGTAGCTTATGTTGAAATTGGAGTAATTTTATGCTGTACTGTAGCAAGTTGTAAATACTAAATATAAAACAAAAAGTCTCCTCACAAGTCACCCAAACTTTTAAGTGGGGGTGGAAGCGCGAGAAACAATTTGGGCTCAGTGTCCTCAAAACTTAAAGTCCGGCCTTGATTGTAACATAAAATGGCGTCAAATTTTGCCTGGTCACAATAAGATGTAAATATCAGCAGTACAGTATCTATTGTATACTATTGTAACTTTTAAGTACTAATACTGTATGCGTTTCACCTGGAGCTGCTTGGGAATTTGCGACAGAAATTTAAATTCTAAGAAGAGTTTTAATTTTACGGATTAAATATTATTTATTGCTTTCATAATATGAAATCTCATTCCATTTTTCATAACCTTTAGATACCTATTTGTCGCCCGTGGCCTGGGCCCCATTTGCCTATGCCTTGATGTGCTGCCGTGTGCAGGTAAAGGGCAGTAACTGCAAATTTTTCACTTTTCATTTTTTTTGCATTTTTGTCATCTGTTGTACATTATCTTTATTGTACAAGCTCGCTTATTTGGTTTCCGCTGAAAAAAAGGTGCGAAAAAGACGTCAAATTCCAACATTTTTCCATTGTTAATATGGAGTCCAAAACGCGTTTCTTCAAATATCTCGAAAACTCATTTCCGCAGATACTGCCGTTTACCTGCACAAGCCAGTGTGAACCATTAGTCTTTATGACAATTTGTAAGTTTTTACCGTCGTTGCGAAGTTTTAAAATTTACGAGTAATGGTAAATATTTTATCAGTAGGATTTACAGAGCTATTCATTTTTTTAAAGAAAAATTCCATTGTAATTAAAGATTTTTTAATCAAAATGCTGCACCTCCTGTAACAAATTACTTTTAAAACCAGTGGATATAAATCGTAAACCCTGTTGGCTGGATTCATTGATTGAACGTTCATAAAATTTCGCACTCCTTGACAGAATCCAACAAAATTTGACCAAAAATCAACCACACCTCAAAAGAAATATTTGCAAAATACCAATATAAAATGAAACTAAGTTTCTCTTTAATTATATTAAACATACTTTTGAATTTTTCAAGAGAAAAGGCAAAATTATCTCATATTTCTTCCTAGATTTCCATCATTTTGAAAATGTAAAAAATTACTTGGATAAAATTTGTTCCAGAAGTACTGCATTAAGTGGAACAAGAATAACTTCTTTTAATTACTTTTCCCAAAAATCAAGGTCAAACTAAACCTGCCAAAAACTAATGACACTTTAATCAATGAAGTTTGCAGGAATTTCCTTTCAGTTTTCAGCAATTATTTTCAATTCATTAATGTGTTAATACAAATGTAGGGTTCATCTTACCCCTTGTACTAGTTATCTCCAAATTTTATTTATTTTTTACTTCCTTTTGTTCCCAGGTTCTTCATCTCGCGCCTCGTAAATGAAAGATTGACGAAATCTATAGTTGCGATGCAGCTGATTTTATAATTTCATCAGCTCAGACGACTTAAAAAATGTACTACATTTCAGCATCCCCAACTCAGAGCACACTTTTTTTTCCGCTGTAAAAGAGTCAGATGATAATGATTTTCTTTCGCAGTGATCTAATATTTTTCTTTCTTGTCACCCTTTTTTTTTTTTTTTTTGTGGACAGAGAAACATATTTTTTTTTTTTTGTTTAAATTAAGATTGCAAGCATACACAAATCACAAAATGTATACAATTTTACATGCCGATCACCTTGCCTAGTGGTCAGATTCTTCTGATTGCAGATGGGGAGAGTCTGAGTTAGAATCCCAGATCGGGCTTGGATGTACTTTCTCTCACCTGTTCTTGCCCTTTCTTTCTTTGTGTGAATGCGTTGTTATGCTGTGAGTGGTTGCCTACCCTATAAACGGATCCGTACTTCGAACGAAATTGTGATACAGTTGGAGAAGTGAAACAGCGCACCCCAAATTGTCAACTCAGCTAGCACAAGACAACAACAACAACAACAACAATTTCACATGATTCCATATTCATAATCTTTGAAATCGTGCTTAAGATTTTCTGTCCTGACATGTTAGAGCGTTATGTGCCCTTACCTGAAACATAGGAACTTTAAAATAACTATCATCGAGATTTTTCAAGCTAAATCTATGATAAATAGATGTAAATGGAGTACAACGAATGCTTCTGAAATATTTGTCACTCTTAGAAAGTTAATCTCACCTGTATCTGATTTGACATTAGCAATTGAAATGTTTCCACTTTCATTCCGAATGAAAAGAAGTTAGCAAAGGAAAAAATAATGAGAGACTCAGTAGCCATTTCATATTTCTTTCAAACTACTTCCAGTCATCAGGGACGTGTGAAAATGTCGTTGACCCCCTACTTTGAGAGAACCCCTCCCGACTTGCCCGAATTAAATCGGCGATGAGAAACAAAGAATGTGGCTTCTGTTCTGTCCATCCCTTGACAGCCGTTTGAAAGATGGTAAGGGGCTGTGGACACGCCCACCCGAGTTTCGACGTGTGGGCAGATGCTATCTGTTAGAGCGGTAATGCATTGTGGCTGGTGTTAATGTGGTTGGTGAAATGGGGGGAGCCTCCCCCCCCCCACTTGCTGTGAACCAAAAATCCCGCTGGTAGACATCGGTGTGCAATGGCAACCATCCCTTTGTGATTCATGGTCGAAGAGCTTATGTAAATGTTAGGTTAATGATGTCGAGTGGTGGTTCTATAAAAGTATCGGCAACTTCAAAACACGTGACTTTTAGCTACTGAGAGATCAATTATCAATTTAACGTAATCAAAAGTAAAATCAGCGAAATTGGATCATGGAATTTTATCTTTTATTCGAGAAAGAGAAATGGTCTAGTTTCTTCTTCTCGTACTACTTACAAATTTCATATTCTTTCTTCCTTATATTTTCAGTTATTGAACATTGTTGCAAATTTGGGCCAGTTAGGCTGTCACTTTGCAGTGCGCTGCTTTACTTTTACAACTGTTCCGTAATTTGGTGTGTATTCGACTTCCACGAGACACACATGCCATAAGGACCTGTTTTTCGGGTGGCTACAATTCATCGCATACCAGCGCATTCACACAAAGTAGAAAACAAGAGAGAGAAGGTGTATCCATGCCCGAGCCGGGATTCGAACCGAGAAACTCCTCATCCTCAGTCAGAATAGTCCAGTAGTGTAATTGGTTCATAATTTTTATTTTTCTCGCGTCAACCACTGTGTGGTTCTAAGAGTGTAATATCGTGCTGATGTGTCACCTACTAATACCTTGCGTTTAATTCACTGTGATACTCTACCATTTTCCGCTCAAATCTCAAGTTTAGTGTTCTGTTATCTGTGGTTGTATTTTATATTAGTTCTTCTCAGGTCTTGGTGGGTGCTTACTATTTTTTTATTTTTGATTCGCGGAACCCCCGGATTAAACCGAACGCAGCGCAGTGTTTCGATTAATACCAGCTAGCTGGACAAAAGTCAAGTTCAGAATTCATCGTTTCATCACACAAAATTAAAGTGTTCCTAAATTCACATGATTTAATTGTTCAAGATGGATATTATTTATACTGGTAAGTGCTTTTTTTCCCTAGTTCAATTACTTTATCTGATAAGTAAACAATATTAAAAAAAAATTGAAGATAGACAAAGGAGTTTTTGCTTGTTTAAAACCTTTCGAGTGATGGTAATGATTTTACCCGTTTGTACCCGGGCCAAATTTTCTGTATATTATAGCTGTACTTTTCCCATTATTAATAAGGCGTATTATAGTCAGCACACTCTAGTACAACATATTTTTTTCCTCTAGAATACTTTCTTTCGAGTAGGGATTTCTTTGAAGAATTATTGAAGCATCCAAAGCTTTGGGTAAAACAAATACGTTGTACTCGAGTGTGCTGACTGTAATACGTCTTGTTATTAATGGGAAGGTTGTAGCTACTATATACAGAAAATTTAGCCCGGGTACAAATGGGTACAAGTCATTGCCATCACTCAAAAGTTTTGAAACAGGCAAAAAATCCGTCACTCATCTTTGAAAAAAAAAATAATATTGTTTAACTATCAGATAGATTAATTAAATTAGGGATAAAAAAACACTTACTAGTTTTAAAAATATCCATCTTGAACAATAAAATGATATGAAATTAGGAACCATTTAATTTTATGTGATGAAATGATGTCTGGAACTCAACTGATTTATTCAATTACAAACAGATACGTACCTTTGAACCTTATTACTCACGTGACGGAAGGCAATTAGAAATAAACAAATAACTAAGTATCGTAAAGTCAGACCAAACAACGTAAGTAGAAGCACAAATTTATAAATTACAGCAGACACGTGTTTCGGCGTTACAGGGAACGCCTTTTTCAATGCAAAAATAATGAGCTTATGGATGAAAAGACATCCGACAAAAGCCAAGAGCAGATAAGCATGCAGCTTAAAAGATAAAAACAGCGGATTAGCCAAACACCAATGACAAAGTTATAAACCTTTCAGGAACCAATAGGAATGCAAGAAAAGGTCAGGAGCTTTCACTTAGGTACGAACCCAGAAAGAAAGAATTCAATTGGACAAGGATTAAGCCGAAGCTTAAACAAAAAGAAAAGAAATTGTCAGAAACCGTGAACCGCAAGAAAGGAAAAGCAGAATGGAAAACCATGAAAAAAGATAAACAGAAACAAAAAATATTCGAAAAAAGGAAAAATAAAGATAAATAGAAGAAAATTGGGGAGGGGGGGTGTCAATCAAGACAAAAAGGCGAAAATAAACAAAGAAAGATAGATAAAAATGAGTGGGAAAAAAAAAAAAAAAAAAAAAAAAAAAAAAAAAAAAAGGGGGGGGGGAATGGGGAAAGGGGGGACAGTATTAAAGATATGGGAGCCAAATGTTAGAAAAATATGGAACTGCACTAAGATCGTTAACTAAGTTAGAACTGTTCCTCAAAATATGAAAGGATTCCCAAAAGTCAAGATCTGATGAATTGGGGCATTTTTGGATAATCTGAAAAGAGGTAAAATCAAAAGAGTGATTCGAATCCCAACAATGTTGAGCAATACTAGACTTATTTAATTGTTGTTTTTTCACATAATTTTGATGCTCTTTCAAGCGAATTTTTAAAGCACGCCGAGTCTGTCCAATATAGGCAAGTTTACAACTACAATTAATTCTATAAATTCCACAACAATTAAGAGGGTGAATAGGATCTTTAAGAGAAGAGAATGAAAGTTTATTAATAGGAGAGAACACCACCTGGAATTGGAAACGTTTTAGAATCTTAGCAACCTGATAGCTTACAGATGGAAAGAATGGCAAAACAACCAAATTCTTTCTGATGAAGGTTCGGTTAAGAACATTAGTTTGGGATTTATTTGAAAGTTTTTTATAAATGGAATCAATCAAAGTTGGCGGATAGCCTCTATCAATTGCCACAGCTTTAAGATAATTAAGTTCCACTTTAAGAAGTTCCGACGAAGAACAAATATTAATTGCGCGATAAACAAAAGAATTAAAAGCAGACCTTTTGCTGTCTCTTTACCTCCTCATAGACTATCGTCTCATCCTCCAAATCAAAATTATTCTGCTTTTAATTCTTTTGTTTATCGCGCAATTAATATTTGTTCTTCGTCGGAACTTCTTAAAGTGGAACTTAATTATCTTAAAGCTGTGGCAATTGATAGAGGCTATCCGCCAACTTTGATTGATTCCATTTATAAAAAACTTTCAAATAAATCCCAAACTAATGTTCTTAACCGAACCTTCATCAGAAAGAATTTGGTTGTTTTGCCATTCTTTCCATCTGTAAGCTATCAGGTTGCTAAGATTCTAAAACGTTTCCAATTCCAGGTGGTGTTCTCTCCTATTAATAAACTTTCATTCTCTTCTCTTAAAGATCCTATTCACCCTCTTAATTGTTGTGGAATTTATAGAATTAATTGTAGTTGTAAACTTGCCTATATTGGACAGACTCGGCGTGCTTTAAAAATTCGCTTGAAAGAGCATCAAAATTATGTGAAAAAACAACAATTAAATAAGTCTAGTATTGCTCAACATTGTTGGGATTCGAATCACTCTTTTGATTTTACCTCTTTTCAGATTATCCAAAAATGCCCCAATTCATCAGATCTTGACTTTTGGGAATCCTTTCATATTTTGAGGAACAGTTCTAACTTAGTTAACGATCTTAGTGCAGTTCCATATTTTTCTAACATTTGGCTCCCATATCTTTAATACTGTCCCCCCTTTCCCCATTCCCCCCCCCCTTTTTTTTTTTTTTTTTTTTTTTTTTTCCCACTCATTTTTATCTATCTTTCTTTGTTTATTTTCGCCTTTTTGTCTTGATTGACACCCCCCCTCCCCAATTTTCTTCTATTTATCTTTATTTTTCCTTTTTTCGAATATTTTTTGTTTCTGTTTATCTTTTTTCATGGTTTTCCATTCTGCTTTTCCTTTCTTGCGGTTCACGGTTTCTGACAATTTCTTTTCTTTTTGTTTAAGCTTCGGCTTAATCCTTGTCCAATTGAATTCTTTCTTTCTGGGTTCGTACCTAAGTGAAAGCTCCTGACCTTTTCTTGCATTCCTATTGGTTCCTGAAAGGTTTATAACTTTGTCATTGGTGTTTGGCTAATCCGCTGTTTTTATCTTTTAAGCTGCATGCTTATCTGCTCTTGGCTTTTGTCGGATGTCTTTTCATCCATAAGCTCATTATTTTTGCATTGAAAAAGGCGTTCCCTGTAACGCCGAAACACGTGTCTGCTGTAATTTATAAATTTGTGCTTCTACTTACGTTGTTTGGTCTGACTTTACTATTCAGCACAAAGGTATTTATTTATCTTAACTAAGTATCGTGTTTTGATTTATTGTTTGCATCATAACAATACCAAAGTTTAGAATTTGAACTTGACTTTTGTCCACCTAACTTCTACTAATCGAAACACTGTGCGCAGCATGATTCTAAAAAGGTAACAGAGGAGTTGAACAAAAGGAGTCACCTACTCCTGGTAATTGCATTTTATTTATCGGAATGTGCTTGCTTTTTCTGTTTAAACTATCGAAGTCTTATTCCATCTTCGTTTGCATTTCATATAAATTCTTCTTTTTGTTTTTGGTCAATAAATATAGTCAACTATTGTGATTAAATCCTTTTTGGAAATTTTCAGTTTACTCGCAGAATGCCTAGGGATGACAGATGATTTTAAGATTGCCCAACTAACCTCTGATAGGAGATGTGAGTCATGTTTCCGAAATTCCACCCATTCTTATCGTTTTTAACACCCCTCTCCACTTTTACATTAAAAAAAATTGTAAACATTGTTTGGAATCTTTGTAGAGGATGTTATTATTATACCTTGGCTCTCATTTCTCGTCCAATCAAGCTCTTTTAATGTAATAAAGTGAAACTTTCGTTTTTTCTTGCCACTATTGCTTTAGTTAAACTGAATCGTTCTATTCTTCCACAAATTTCGTCTAGATGACAACATTTTGCTAACGCTAACACTTTCGTAACATTTAATTTACTAATTTATTGCCAGGGGTGCCCACCTGAGGAGGGCCCGGGAAGTCTTGTCGCAGTCTGCGCCGCCGTTGAAATTTTTAGGGGGAGGTTGTTTCACGAGTATTTTTCTCTATTTTTTCGGGGGGGGGGGGAATGGGAGAGTTCCTATGATTGTTATTGTTTGTTAACTCAAGTTACATTTTTTTTGTAATATCAGTTGCGATTCTCAATTCTGATATGTTGTAATTGTTAGGATGATTTCCCAAGTTACTGCTAGTCCTTGAGCCCCATTTTCGATCTAATTGGGATCGAGCAATGTAATAAACATTGCAACCTGCATCCCCCTCCCTTTTAGCACCATCGCTCCAGCTAAATTTAGCTTTACTGGGTGTTTTGAGCAATAAAGGAAAAATCGATTTAATGGGAATGCCGCATATTAGCGCCTAGTAGTTGTCAGCATGATGTCTCAAGTTGGTACTTTTCACCTCTTATTTTTGATGTAATCGGTCCCTAGTAGGTAATGTATACATTGTAACTTGCGTTTTTCTAAGTTCCAGTTGAGCTGAAGTCTGCAGTTCTTTCAGATATCACGTCCAGTTTGAAATCTGACAATATTTCGCTCACGCGGCCAATTTCGCAACACCTGATTTATTATTATCTTTTCTAATTGACGTGGTCTTTTTGTCCCGAGTTTTAGGAATGAATAATAGGAGGACACAATCGAACTCGCCTTTGGGCCAGGGCGGGGTCGACCCTCGTGATACGAAGCTATGAATACCCATGGGTGGAGTTGGCCGAAAAGACATTCTTATATCAAAAAAGGCAAACGGAAAAAAAGTCATTTTTTTCAACTTTCCAACCCTTTCTGCTGCTGAATATTATTGACAGTGCCGTTCATAAATCAGTCGAACAGCTTGTCGACCTTTGGAAGGACGGAAGGCGAGGCAACAGGTCGGGGGAAAGGAACGCGTCGGCAACTGGAGCTTTGTCTTTTCGGGGTTGTTGCCGTTTGTTGATGGATGGATCATGCTGCGAAACTGCTTGTTCGATTTGCAATTAAAAATGGGTGATTGTTTGGTGACGCCTGGGAGAAAGGTCCGTGTAATGGACATTTTATGGCCAAGGTAATTTCATTTCATAAATCAGGAGCGATGGTCCGGGCATACCTAAGCAGGGACATCAGAAACTGGTGTGACAGCTAGTGTGTCTTTTTACGACGATCGGGTTCCAGTATCAATTTAGAAAGATTTTGGCAAATTAGGATATTAGCTACCATAAGTACGATCAAAATGGTCTTCATCATTCATGATTGCCTTGTTTAGTGATTTATGGTTGACGAGTGGCTAAACTGGCTAAATTGCTGCAGACAGTTTGAGGCTGAGCATCTGGAGGAAATTTGTCTTCCTGATGGATTTTCAAGATTGGCTGTTCCGAGTTTACGTAACAAGTGAGAAAAACCAGAAAATTCCTCCTAGACATGTTGATGAGGGTTCGACAGCAGGTCCAACCTCTAAAAAAGTTTCTTAGAGTAAATTTCTTTTTCAGTCTTGAACTAAAAAAGTCCTTTTAGGATCACATAATTTAAAAGAGTAAATCTTTTTTAGAATTTTGAGATCCAAAACAAGCTAAATTCCTTTTGGAATGGTGAGATCCAAAAGACCACAAATAGTTTTTGGACTTACATGGTACAAAAAGGAGTAAATTGCTGTTGGAATCGCGAGATCCGAAATAGACTTAATTTCTTTTGGAATCGCGAGATCCGAAAGAGACTTAATTTCTTTTGGAATCTCGAGATCTAAGAAAGAGTAAATTCCTTTTGATGTCACGAGATTCAAAAGATAATATGTATATATTTTTTTTCTTTTTTGGAATCATGAGATTCAAGATCCAAAGAGCAGTAAACTTTCATTGGGATCACGAGAGCCAAGAAAGAGTGAATCCGTTTTGGAATCGCGAGATCAAAAAGAGGCGGGAGATAAGCTGCACAAGCACTTTTTTTTAAGGATAAGAAGGTAGCCAGTATCCTAAGCTTAAAAGTTTTCTGCATTGACTCCAAAATAGATGCACGCAACAGACATTCAAATCAAGAGTAACTAATATCTAATGAATTTATAAACAACACATTTTTAATGAATTCATGGGCCCATCATTTAATACAATCCTAATAATTTGCAGTTTCCACAAAGAACAAAGTAATTGGTTCACAGATCTCGTCATGAAATAAAAGAATGCATTAGTGAATTTCTGGACTCAGTCATAAACAGCAAACCTTTTGTGAACTCAGGGAGGCAGACTTTAAAGAAAAGAACTTAAAGGAATTCTATGTGCTCTATTTATTGTATAAAGAAGAAAATTCGCTGAAAAATTGACAGCCATTAAAAGAAACAAAACTATGATGAATTTTGGTGAAGAGAAAATACTTGTGTTACATAAAATATTTTAAATTAACATATCGCTCGTTTGGAAGAAGAGTGCCACAATACGGAATTTTTATTGTTATTTTTTTCGCTAAAAAGGCTGCAAATGATGTTATCTTCTTTTGCAAATAATGACAGATCCTTTTGTTCTAATATTAATCACTGAATAGCACAGCTACTTTACTTTTCTTACAGAAAATTTCCTGAAGAGTTTAACTTCAAATGCTTCTCCTGTAAATTTCATTTCTTCTTATTGTGGCACACTTTTCCCAAATGAGCGATATATAAAATCATTTGGGGGAAAAAAAAGAAAAAAAATGACTAGGATTTAAAAAAAAAGTTATTGACGAAAATGATGACGTTTAATTTTGTATAACAACTTGTTCAAAATTTTTAAATTTTTGTCAATTTGTAAATTTTAACGTTTGTTTTTGGCACTACATAAATATTGTATACCATACATATACCTACCTAACATATATCTTGAAAAGGTAATGACACCTTCTTGCCTGTGTAGTGAGCTTTTCATCCATAATCCGCCCATTTCTTAGTTCCAATTTGAATTGAAACACAGTTTGGTTCCTCTGGATAGTCTTCGTAAATTTTTCGGCATTATTGTAAATAGCACAAAATAGAAATTTTAACAACTCTTTGCTTTTCGGTAAGTCCAATTAGCTTGAATTCACACCGGTCATTGCTTAATTTTATTAATTTTTTCGCCATCCGTTCCAGTTATGTGATTCAGTTTTACACCATTTGTTCATTTGTCTTTTAGCTCATATATTTATTCACATACATACAATGAACTCAGCTGGTTTCTTTTCATGCTTGCAATAATTAAGAGCTCATATTTCCAATTTACTTATTCATTTGCTCTTTATTCCAATCATACCATCAGCTGGTACGCGTCTACCTGCCAATTTCATTACCCAATGATGCGGCAGATCGACAACACAATGCCCCACAATACTGAAACCCTATACCTCCTACGGAAACCAAACGCACTCGAAATATTTAAAAATCTAACAATAAACTTAAGCAAAGCCTCCGGGGAAGGCTGGAAGGGTAGGCGGTCGTATCGAAGCTTTTTGTTCAGACAGAAGTATGCTATGCTTTTCATGGAAGACATGCCTGAATGTTAGGATTGAGTTATTTGTCATTTTTTTTTTTCGTCGCTCGTGTAGGAATGATAATTGGGAAAGCCAATCCTCAGTGTGGAGTATCGATTACATATTGAAAACTGTATTTGCTGTTTTAGTTATTTAATGGTACAATTGATTGGATTTTATCCCGTTAGTGTCATGTTTGGTGTATTTTATGGTTGTTATTTGTACACTTTTAATGTTGACGCGGTGTTTCTGCATCTTGGAACAAGAACAACCAATGTCAGATTTTTAGCAAATTTCGTTCATGATGAAAATTTGTTCACGAATAGTCAACCTGTCGATGCAACAGCAACCAATGTGATGTCTGAGAACCTACTTGGTGTTTCTGCATCTTGGAACAAGAACAACCGATGTCAGATTTTTAGCAAATTTCGTTTATAATGAAAATTTATTCATGAAGTAATTAACCTGTCGTTGCTACAGCAACCAATGTGATGTCTAGGAACCTACTTGGTGTTTCTGCAACTTGGAACTTAGGCAAACAATGTCAGATTTTGACCAAATTTCGTTTATGATGAAAATTTGTTCACGAAGTAGTCAACGTTTTGTTGCTGCAGCAAACAATGTGATGTCTGTCAACATACCTGATGTTTCCGCTTCTTGGAACAAGAACAACCAGTGTCACAGTTTGACCAAATTTAGTTTGTGATAGAAATCTGTCCACGAAGTAGTCAACTTTTCGTTGCTACAACAATCAATGCGATGTCTTGAAACCTACCTGATGTTTCTGCACCTTGGAACAAGAACAACCAATGCCAGATTTTGACCAAATTTCTTTTATGATGAAAATTTGTTCACGAAGTATTCAACTTTTCTATTGCTGCAGCAAACAATGTGATGTCTGGGAACCCTACCTGATGTTTCTACATTTTGGAACAAGAACAACCAGTATCAGTTTTGACGAAATTTAGTTTATGATAGAAATCTGTCCACGAAGCAGTCAACTTTTCGGTGCTACAACCAATGCGATGTCTAAGAACCTACCTGACGTCTATGTACCTTGGAAAAAGAGCAATCCAACCAGCATCAGATTTTGACCAGATTTAGTTTATGAATGACAGAATCTGTCCACGAAGTAGTCAACTTTTCCTTGATTGAACAACCAATGAATGCAATGTCTGGGAACTTACCTGATGTTTCTGTACCTTAGAACAAGAACAACCAATGTCAGATTTTGACCAAATTTCGTATTATGATGGAAATTTGACGATGGAATTCATTATATTCGTGAATTTAAGAAATACAAATCACATATTAAATTTAAAAAAAATACAATTCATTATCTTTTTAAATTCACAGAAATTCCTCTCTAAAGTTCCTTTACATGAATTCATTAAGTTTATTTGCTAAAAAAAAAAAAAAAAAAAAAAAAAAAAAAAAATAGAATTCATGAAAAATCTTCACTGTAAATTTTTCAAATTACAGTGAAGATTTTTAATTAATTGTACTTTTAAATTCACTCGAATTTCTTCCTCAGTAATATAAATATGCACACAAACCCAGAACATTTTCCTAGAAAGTTGAAGGGGACTCTTTCATCAATGTGTTCATCAATTCTCAATATCATCATGGGCTTTCATCCATAGGTGTGCTGAAAATGAAATGCGTTTACTGCTTATATGGGTAGTATGTAAATTCTTGATATTGTGTTATAGCTTTAAATGAGAATTAAAATTTTTCATTTATTTTCTTTTTACATGCACAGAAATTTCCCTTTAAGTAGATTAAAAATGTAAGTTTTCGTTCTAAATGTTTTGAAATACATCCTAATATAAAATGAAAACACAAAAGAAAAAAGAAATAATTGAAAATATTCTAAGTCATTTAAATGTATCCTAGAACTTGCTTAATATCTTAAAAAACTTGTGGCGTACCCAATGAACATCTTAAAATGAAACAAAAATAGAAATGTATCATTAGTTATCTCTTAAAGTTCATTCTAAATGATTTATGAGTTTAATATCTTTATTATAGTAATAATAAAGCTCAAAGTCTCTCTGTCAGGATGTCTGTGACGCGCGTAGCGCCTAGATCATTCGGCCGATTTTCGTGAAATTTGGCACACAGTAAGTTTGTAGCATAGGGGGGGGGGTGCACCTCGAAGCGATTTTTCGAAATTTCGGTTTTGTTCTTTTTCCATTTCAATTTTAAAAACATTTTTTGGAGCAAAATTATCGTAAGAAGGACGAGTAAATTACGAAATTACCATGACGTGGAATGGGAAAGCGAATGAACATAGCCAATTAGCGAGAAATTCATCATCCATTATTTGTAAATATACAGGCGAACCAAATGACCTTTTAATTTTCTACTACGGGCAAAGCCGTGCGGGTACCACTAGTCTCAAATGAAATGAATTCACCAAGTACTAAGTTTGTATCTGCGGAATTATTCAATCACGAACCGAATAACACGCGAAATTTACTCTTATTTGAATATTTTATTTATTTACTTATTTAATAATACTTATTTAGCTATTTATTTATTCGTATTTATATTTGTTTATTTTTTTATACTTATTTATTTATTTATTTATTATTATTATTATTATTTTTTTTTTTTTTTTGAAAAAAATATTAAATAAACTTTTTACTTAAAAAACGTAATAACACTATATTTTAATCAGATTTATCTTCAATTTTATTACTTTTAACGTATTTAAAAAACATGTACTTGATCATTAAAAAACTCTTCGTGAATTTTTTTTTTGCATTAAATTTACTTAAAATTCTTGCAACATGTCATTAAAAAAAATCTGTTTGAATATCTTTGATCCTCTTGACCATCGACATTCATTCCCTTAGAACTTTCAGACAATGTCTTCAAATGTATTATTTTAATCCGAAACTTAATCTCATTTCATTTGTCTAAAAATCCAAACTTTTATTATTTATTTACTTTTCATTTTCATTATTAGACAGGCAGAGCTAACGCAAAGAGTGGGAAAGTTATTAAACCTATAAACGATACTAACAGTATGATTGATAATGATTGAGTGAAGGCGTTGGTATTGAACAATGCAAATAGTTTTGAAATTCAATTTAACCCTACCTCGTTTTACTCTTCAATTCATTAGTTCTTTGTTCAAAACATCATGCATCTACATCATTGTTATTTTTAACGGAAGTAATACTTTAAAATCAAACCACCTCTCATTGTAATTTTAAATTAATGTTTAATTTAGCTTAGAATTTGGAATATAATTGTAGGAAGTATATTAATTCAGTTTTGGTGGCATCCAACCTATCTTGTGTTTTATTTACCAAAGTATTGCACACTTCAGAGAAAATCAAATTACAGTGGCAAATAACATAACAAGTAACTAAAATTAAAAATTAAAAAAAAAACCCGACTGGGTAGCAAATGTAAAATCAGGAGGAAAAATTGAAAATCCTTTTAAAAGCCTTATACTATTAAAAATCAATTAGAATTATTTTATTTGTTCACAAATAGAAACTGGCAACAAAGAAAATTTTAAATCACTGCTTTTCATTTCCTTGTAGGCCAACAATGAATTCGGTTTCTAATCGCTGAATAAAGGCTTAGCCGCATATAAAATCTGCTTTAAAAAGCGTTACAATTTGAATTTTATATAACATGGAAGTTCCAAACACATTCTATCAGACGCTGGAAAAAATACTTTTTATTTTTGTACAAAATTTTACTATTAAAAAAAAATCACTGCAAAAATCGCGAAAAACATTTTAGAGGTTTTTAATTAATGCCTTGGTTAATTAATGTCATACAAAGACGCAACCAAGCTAAGAACACTCTCGATCAACTCTCCTTTCGAACAAAATGTTTTTATTTCTTCAAAATCGGTCTACCCGTTTAGGCGCTAGAGTGCCACAGACAGATACACACACACACACACGTCAAACTTATAACCCCCTTCCTTTGTGTGTCGGGGTTAAAAATAGCAATTAAAACAAATTATAAATTTAAAATATTAAAGCATCAAGACTTAAAATTATAAAATGACGTGTTGAAAACATCTAAATCAGGACAAAGAAAGTTAGTTTGTAACATTTAAACTGACAGAAATTATATTTTTAATATTTTTAATACATGAACGACTCCTAAGAGGCCTATTTGGGACAGCAAGTTGGATCGAATTAACAACATCAAAGCTGTAAATTAAATTATTAAGTAGGTACCTTATAGATAAAAAGAAGAGGCAAAAGTTCACGGCGTGATTTAATTTTGGAAACATTTTGGAAACGTTAATAAATAAACTTGGATTGAATATGCTCTAGAGTTTTAGCTAGAGGCATTATATGCTCTAGAGTTTTGGCTAGACACACCGAAGGCATTATTTGAGCCTGTTTAGATTGCATTCTATTCATTGTATGTTTATTTGCGAAGTGGTAGTGGTATATCCGACGTAAGCTATAGCTGTGGATTTTGTATAAGAAAAACCCTTTATGTAAATTCCTGAGCATCAAAGGACCCCTGTACTAAAGTTGGCTATGATCCGACGAGAACTGTAGCTTTGTATAAGAAGCATACACGCACACATACATACACACAGCCATTTTTATATACATAGATTAATAACTAATAAATTTTAATTTTATAATTTCTTAATGTAGATAGATAAATTAAATTCTACTTTCTACAAATGTATTATTGCACGCTACACGCCTGAGTTTCGCCAAATGACAGTAGCAGTCACGTGATGCTTTAGTTTTTTTTACTCTTGCGGATGCTTGTAGTACTTTTTAATTTAATTTTTGTTCGATTCAAAACTTTTTCTTTTCAAGTTTTTTATTTATTGACCAGTAATTGAACATTTATTTTTAAAATAATACCAATTGCTAAAAAAAAAATGAGAAAAAAAATCGCTCACTTTCGGTTGAAAGATTTATTGGAAAACAATAAATAATATTCGAATATTCACAAAAAATCATTATTAGGAAAAAAAAGAGACTTTTTTTCATTTGCTAAACTATTACCTGCAAAAGCAATATTAATTGAACATTCTTTTTGTTGTCATAAGAATGTTACAGAGGCTTCTGTAAGAACATTAGAATCTATTCATCCAGTCGAAACAAAGAGCTTTTAATAAAAAAACTCACATCAATTATGCTTAATTAAATTTGCTTCAAAGATAGTATCAGGACGAAAGGTTTTAAGGACGAATCTATAATTATTTGAAGAAGACGGATTTGTCGATTCCACGGTCATTATATCGATTAATTTTCACTGTCTCTCTAAGCCATAAGTGATTAATTGTGCCCGCCGTTAGCAGTTTCTTCATCGATAAGATAAATAAAGTGTTTTTTGAGGAATTATAATGAGAACAAGTTGTAAAACGTTTCTGAATACGAGCATTGAAAAGGTGTAAAAAATGATGCGATAAAAATTATGGCAAAGATATTTAGTTGGATTTGTTGATGACTATTATATGTGCAACTGTGACAGCTAAACTGCGATCCATTTAATATCAAACTTCTCCCTTAAATTTGAATACCTGACGATCAATGAGTAAAAGCGTAGAAATAACGTTAACCCAATTTGTAAATTTTTACCTGTCTCACTCATCTTTTGTTGTAGTTGTTACAAACCTCAGATTGTCTAGCAAAGCTAGACAATTTCCATCAACTAAAGTCCTCCATGAGCCTGTGAGAAATAATTTTTAGAATAATATGAGACATCTTTAAAGTAGAAAAATTAAATTTCTAAATGCAATGAAAACTTTCAATTTTTATTTCATACCATCATAATACTTCTGTAATTGATCATACTGCATAAAATATTTGAATGCGAGGGACAGGGAGCTTCAAAGATTTCAAATCAGTATACTAGAGCTTCCAAACTGTAACTTCAACTATGTTCACTGTTGTCAATTCATTTTACGAAAGAAAATGTAAAATATTGATATTATAATCAGGCCAACAGAAGGCAGCATTGAACCTTGCAGTTCTAGAAAATTCTTTTTAGTCTTATTCCATCTTCCGGCAATAGTTTGGCACGGTATAGTTAATTAAACATCTTTTGGAAATAAAACCAATGGCTTTTTTTATTGACGGACAAAACTTGTGTTGACATTTCAGATGCCTAATTTTGGCGACAACCAATTATCCTGCAGCACATTTGTGCTGCCACGAGCTATTGGACAAATTGCATTGAACCGGATTTCATCGTCCGCTCAGTCTAAATCCATTCAAAGTAATATAGTACAGTGGAGTTCCATTATCCGAATCAATTCAAACTGGTCCCCATCCAGACGACCTAAAATTCGGATCATTGGATTTTCTCTTAAAAATGGTCCATTTTATAAATAAATGGGAGAAAAAAGCTTTTTTTTTTTTTGAACAAAGTTTTTAATTAATTAAATTAAAGGCAACAATTTTACACTTTAAACTTACTTTCAAGTGTGGCACATCAAAAGCCAATAATAGAACTGACGTGTGACGTATGAGACGGTGATTCATCATCCCAATAATGTTCATGTTGCGTCTACTTTAATTTCGCATGGGAAGAGCAATACCGTGAGTAGACAGAATCATTATTTTGAAAACCGCAGTTTGAATCCGTTTTATAATTTTTTTTCTGAAGTTCTGTATAGCAATACGGATAACAAGCAGTTCGGATAGTTGGAGTTTGGATAATTGGAATTCTACTGTAGCACGAAAAGAAAACTGACGGGTCTAAGATGTGCCGTTGGAAAAGACAAAGAGCTAAAGTTGATTGAGTTGCGAAAAGCTAAGTTTTGGCTTGCCTTTTGCCGGGGTTTCTTACTTCTGAACAAGCAGTCCAAGTGTTTAGCCGGTGGATTTTGAAAATGCAAAAAATTTTCAGTGCCCATGTCACATGATCAAGACGGCATATCAAAAACCTCTTGAGTGCCTATTTTGCTTGGGCATTCTCAGCTAAATTAAACTCCTAGTGCAACATCGCATTGTAAGAGCTCAAGTGCCTCTATCTGCACTGTGAGAAAATTTTGAAATGTCACATATTAGTTTCGTCAACGTTCCGCGATTTGACAGGTTTCATCAATTTCCTGAGAAAAATCAAGTTATTTTGTCAAAAGGTTTCCTGAATTGCTTGTAGTTGCACGAATGCAAATTTCTCGCTGTTGTGAAAAACCTTTTTAGCTACCAGTTTGAATATTTAATGACCCGTCCAGATCGACTAAACTCTCAATGAGACTGAAATGTTAATCTCTAGATTCCGTTGTTTTGCAAGAATTGCAGGCAAGAGAGATGCTTGGTACTTTACTTATAATTCTGTCTTAGCTTTGGCCATGGTTGCAATCGGACTTTAGGATTCGTCTTGGCAAATCAGGAAGGAACCAAACTGTTATTTTAAACCTACCTCGGTTTTCTCTTAAGGTTTCTGATTTTTTTCCAGAGACATGACAGGTTTAACTGGAAAGATTTCTGAATTTATCAGAAATAATTCCGGATAATTTCAGGAAGGTTACTGATTTTTAGCGGAAAAGGTTCCTGTTTTTTGCAAGATATGTTACTGGCCGAAATTAGGCCACTAGCTGCCCATTATTTTCTAGAAACGTTTCAGAATTGCTTTTACATTGTGGAGAGAAACTGAGCGACAAAATTTTCTACTGCCATATGCGTTCCTTAATAGTGGCACATGCAAGAATGAATGGAAGCTATGGTCCTTTATCAGCTACTTTCTAAAAACAAAATATTTTAGTTCCATTGCCATCCGTTCCTTAATAGTGACACATGCAAGAATGGGTGGAGGCTATGGTCCTTTATCAGCCACTTTGGGGAAAAATAGACAAAAAAGACGACGATAAAGTTCATCTTCCAAACTATAAATATTCACAAGATACAATTCTCAAACGGAATCTCCTTGAGTTTTTGGTCCAAAAAGGAATGGCGATGAAGTGAATATCTATAAAAGAGGAAGAAGGTCATTAAAAAAAAGACAGGAAAAACTTACTTGGAAAATAGATGAATACCTTATTTCGTCTAATTGAAATCAGTCGTCGCTTTCATTATGGTATTTACAAACCATTTGTTTCTGGGTTGAAATTGAAAGCTTTTCGATCACTCCGTTCGTTCCGAGTGCACCTACAAATTGGTAATTTTTAAACACTTTACGAATTGATAAATTGTTACACTGGATGTCACTTTGCAGCGTTGATGGATTATGACGGAGCGAGTGAAGGTGAGTTGTTCTAATCCTTCTGTTACTGGGTGCAGAACACGTTTTCGTTGATTAAAAAACTTGGTGTGTTTTTCAAAACTATTGTGTTTGTCGTTTACTTTCAATGCCATTTTCAGGCATAATTTTTTTTAAGAGTATGTCGCGACTTAATGTTTTCAGAACTTTGCATATCGTTTCCGGCTGTAAAAATTCGGAAAAGGACATCCCTGCTTTTCATTCACTTATTTTGTTGTTACTAATGACTGCAGGCTTAAGGGATGTTCATTTGTACATGATTTTGCTCAGGTGGAGGATTTTACGGAGGCGAAGACTCGAAGTCTCGCACGTCCAACATTTTTTTAACTGCCATATCTACTGCTGCGTTCTATTCCAATCTCCTTATGTTCTAAGAAAATACACTAACTGTCCCCCAGTATGAGTTTCGATCATGTTTAGGCTATAATTGCTGTTAGTTTGTCTCAGCTCATTTTTAATAAAATGCAGTTCATTGAAATATTTTACATGTAATAATGTTTGGCGTTTATTTCAGTGCAATTTAACTGAATATTCAAGGTCTATCCGTACTATACTACACTATACTGTTATCGTTAACATTTGTCAGAAACTAAGTTTCATTATACTGAGGTTATATTATAATGCGGATGCAAAATATGTTCCTCAATCCCTGCGGTATAACGGGGTCATACTATATTTTTGTTTTTTTCGCGTATTTTTTTTAAGTTGTTGTGATTGCAATTTCTGATTTCAGACGTCAACAAAACCGTTAAATTTCTTTAAATAAAGAGCATGTCAAGCTTCTCTCTTAGGCTCTGAAAGCTTATTAAAACAAACTTATTAAGACAATACAGCTACTTGACTTTACCGGAGAAAGAAAAATTACTAGTTTTGTTTTGCAAATGTTAGATATGTGACACTCTTGTGATGCTCCAGACATCAAGTCAAAAGTTTAATTCTTGTTTTACTCGTTGTAACATGTCATGATCACTAGTTGTTCATTTTCCAATAAGCGAACCTCCCCTCTCCTATCTGACAGATGTTCGCAATTTCCCCCAATAACGAACATCCTGGGTGTTGGGTTAAACGAGGTTCAGTCGGCGACATTCACTTTTTTCCGTGATCACCGCTCTCTCTGGACCTAACTCCATGCGACTTTATGATGAGGTTACTTAAAAGATCGTGTGCTTATACCCCATGCCAGCGGTTCTAAACCAAGAGTTTATTTCTCCGAAAGGGGTAAAATATTATTTTCAAAGGGTAAAGATCAGTCATTGTTCTATCACTAAACTAAGTTTTCTGCATCAAATAAAATTACCTAATCGGTAATCAATAGTGATGAGTGAAAAAAAAGCTATTATATTGGAAAATGTTAGGTAACTTAGAGCACGACTAACGATGTGCATTGGCCGAAACTACATCATCTTTAAAAAAATGTCACAGCAATGCCAGTTAACATATTAACTACTTCTTGATTGATTTAATAACAGATTACTTAAAAAGAAAGTATGTATTTTCATTGGTTGAATTATTGAAATAATTTAAAACTATTTCTTTTTCAAAATTTATGAAAATTGTGCAGTACCTAATCAATTTTTTAAACCAAATTTGTATATTGGTGTATTTGCAAATGAATAACTTGTTTTTTGTTTAGTAGCTTTATAATGGTTGGAAACTGTAGTCCTATGTTTCGTGGTTTACAAGATTTATACCTAAGGTTCACAACCGCATTTCTACCACTGACTGTGACATGTTACAGCCAGTGAAATACGAATGAGACTTTTGACTTGATGTCTCCCGAATCACGAAAGGTTTACATTTATCGAACACTTGTGGAGCAAAACTAGTCGGGTTTCTTTCCCCATTAAAGTCAAAGCTGTTGCTGCATTTGTGATATGTTTGTTTTAATAAACCTTCGAATCCACGGCGGGAATTGTGATCCACTATATAACTGCAATTCGCTATCTTTTTTACTTTTTTAAGAACTTCAACGCGTACACATGACGACTTGTTCCTATTTTCTCACTGATTCCCTGTGAAGACAGCTCTTTAAATGTTGCACGCTTATGTTATCGAGAGAGTCATCAATTTATCTGAATATTGTTTCATTCCTTTGTTTCGTATTCCACTTTCTTGAAGAGTACTTGAAAGGGTGTGACTGCTTGCGAGGTTATAAAACCAGTGTATTCAGTCAAGTCCAAGGAAGATACAACCGAATTTATGCAGTTTATGAAAGAAATAGTTTATTATTTTAACCATTAGGAATTACCAGAGATCAAGAAGAAATGGCGTACGAATAAATGGCGTATGAATGATATGCGTATCAAACGAAGTAGAGTAAATTGGGCCTGTTGATTTCGGAGCTATAGTTAGTTTGCTTCTACCACGTCAGTTTTTTTTATCTGCACCTTCTGTGAATGTGAGCACTTACCGCGGTAGAGCGCGTATTACAGGAAGCCCTGCTGTTCTCCTAGTGGCAGGTATAAAGTTTTTAAAACTGAAATGAAAGGTTTCTTTTAAAAAATATTATTGTTATTTGGGACAAATTTTAATTCATTTTATTTTCTACGGAAAAAAAAATCAGTAAGAAATGTAAAATAATTCCATGTTCATATTTTTTCCTATATTTAAACTTAAGTGGAAAATAACTTATATGAAATAAAGAATCGTTTGGCGCAGTACAGCCCACAAGGGCTCAGTGTGGCTCTGATAATTCAAGCTATGACCTTGATAATGTTTGTCTCTTCTAGGTTTAATACGGATGGGTAATTGGCATAGAGTTAAGTTGGAATGTTTTTGGAAAACTGCTACGAAAGTAATCCAGCTCAACTCAACGCCTATTACCCTTCCCTGTTAAACCCGAAAAATGACTTAACAGACACACTATATAGTGGATTATTATTTTCCATAAATAATGATGATAATAATTTTTAAAAGAAACACTTTATTTCAATTTTAAAAAAGAACTTGCTGTCACGTTCGCAAGGTTTAGGAACAACATGACGTGGTAGCCTTGTTACTGCATTCCCCAAAATGAAGCAATCGTTGTCAAGGTCACAGCCCAACTTATCAGGGAAAAAAATTAAAGGATTATAAAGGAATGTACAAAAAATCCGTGTTTGTCAGTAGCACAGAAAGTCTTTTTTTATAATGTACAAGCGGAAAAAAAAAAATCTTCTTGTTTGTCCTACATTTTTTTTAGAAATAACCTATATATATATATATTTTAATATTATTTTGATCCCTATGAAGCTTAAACGTTTGATTTGATGGACTGAAACTAAAACTGGACTCTGAGAACAAAAGTTAGTCAAAAACAAATTACAGGTCTAAAGACAATCAATTCGTATTCTCCAGTGCAATATGTCAAACATTATTTTCCTCTTTCCTTCGATGTTAAACATGACAAACCCGAATCGTACCTTCACCAACAACCGCAAATTCCTTTATTAAAAAATCTGCGATTTCTTACAAATTGCTCTCCGCATAAACAATTCGAACCCAATTTGCTTGTTTATCAAGAATGTTTATTAATTGTCTAATGAATAGAAATGAGTGGATTATTAATTACCTGCTCGTGCACAAATAATGAAAACTTGATTAGTTCGTCGGAAAATGTTTTTCGAAGCAGTGTTCTAACTGCAATTTAATTCATTGAATGTCGCTTTTGCAAATGATGGCGTTTTAAATTGGCTGCTGGCTATATCATTGCCATTTACATTTTATTATTTATGTATTTTTCGAAAAGATACAAATCATTTCATTGGACAGGGGCTGTCGAATTGAACGCGTCAAGTGCATTTGTTGTGAATGGGAATTTCTGATTGGATTGTGTTCCGTGATTTTGTTTGAAATAAAAGCAAAGTTCTATTTTTTTTTAACTCTAGGCGAACTGGTTTTGTTCTTCTGCGTTATGGGTATGAAATATATGTTTTGACACGTCCGTAACAGTTAGTTCATTATTCAACGGGGCATTCAATGACGTAGGGCAAAAGAATATTTCGCACCGTATTGAATTCATCTTTTGTTGAGTTTCAAGGCTTTACTGAGCAAGGACGGATACAAGGGAGGGCCGATCGGCCCTCCCCTGAGAGACCCTATACCGGCAATGTTTTCGAATTAAAGTTCTAAAACACAAGTGTAGGTCATTTTTGAAGACGTTAGCAGGGCTCCCAAATGGTCCGCTTTTCCCGCCAAAGTCCGTTTTTTAAGGTTAAGTCCGCTTTAGACCGCTTTTTAACATTTTGGTCCGATTAGTCCGCTTTTATATTGTTTTTACTTAAAAATCGGATTTTAAAAGTTTTCATTGTGTTCAAAGATAACTGTACACCCAAACACGCGGCCGCGGCGCCTTATCCTGACTTTCCCGTATTATTTCGCTTCAGATTGACGTCATTACTCCTTCAACCGCTGCAGCATGGAAATCCATAAAAAAGAGGTTTGGGGGAAGAGTTATGACGTCGAATCGCGGAGCAGGGTGCTACCGATATTTCTCGGAATTGCAGCCTCACGTTTGCAATAACGAATGAACTTTCCGATCTCAGATCTCGATAACTCGAATATTCATCTCAAAGTTTTCATTGGATCCCAAGCTCTTGAGACTGTTGCGTCGTGCGTTGACTGTAATAGTAACGCTGCTATGAACCACCTCTTTTGCAAATAAATTCGGAAGTAATCTCGTGGGGCATGCGCCATTTTTTTTACAGGCGCATATGTTCGTAAATTTTACGCCCTTGAAAACCTTGTAAAGTTCCTGAAAAATATAAAGTTTTTTTCCCAAGTGCTTGAAAGCCTTGAAAAAGTATGAAAAGTTTCTTTATTGCTTGATTCTTTCGAAAATCATTACAAGCAATCTATAGCATACTTTAGATTGCTTGTAATTCTTTTAAAAATATTTCATCAGTGCAATTTTCTGAATATAGGTTCGATATGCAGTATCGCGAAAAATTGCTTTCGTGTTTGAGGTTTCAATCCTTTTGCATCTTGTAAATATTTTGATGTTTTTTACAATCGGAAGTTATTTTGACATGTGCTACCTTAGATTAGCTTATTTTTCGTTTAATTTCAATAATTAACGAAGGAATTAGTTTGGAAACCATGACAACATTGAACTTACTCAAACTTTGCGGAAAACTGCTTCTCGCGTTTGAAATTTCAATCCTTTTGCATCTTATAAATATTTTGATTTTTTTAACAGTAGGAAGTTATTTTGACATATACTACTTTAGATTAGTTTATTTTTCGTTTTATTTCAACAATTAACGAAGAAATTAGTTTGGAAACCATGACAACATTAAACTTAATTTGACTTCGCAGAAAACTGCTCCTCGCGTTTGAAATTTCAATCCTTTTGCATCTTGTAAATATTTTGATGTTTTTGACAGCAGGCAGTTATTTTGACATATACTACTTTAGATTAGCTTATTTTTCGTTTAATTTCAATAATTAACGAAGGAATTAGTTTGGAAACCATGACAACATTGAACTTACTCGGACTTCGTGGAAAACTGCTTCTCGCGTTTGAAATTTCAATCCTTTTGCATGCATCTTGTAAATATTTTGATGTTTATGACAATGGGAAGTTATTTTGACATATACTACTTTAGATTAACTTATTTTTCACTTAATTTCAATAATTAACGAAGTTATTATTTTGGAAATCGTGTCAACATTGAACTTACTTGGACTTCGCGCAAAATGGGTTTTAGTGTTTGAAATTTCAATCCTTTTGCATCATAAAAATATTAAAATATTTTTCCCAATCGAATGTTATTTTCCCAAATGCTATCTAAGATTAGCATTTTTTGTGTTGAATTTAGTAGAGAATAAATAAATTTATTTTATGGAAAGTATGCCAAAATTGAACTTGGTTCGTAAAAATTTGCTTATCAATCGTTTTGCATCTAATAAATATTTTTATATTTTTGGCAATTTGAAGTTGTTTTGACATGCTGCATTAGTTTAACTCGTTTTAATTTTTATTTAAATAACTAAAAAATTAATATTTTTTTTTAAATTCAAATTTCTAGTTTTGCAACCTGAGTTTTTTTTTTAATCTAAGTTGATCTGCTTCTCTTTGTGATTAAGCATTTCAGACATTTTTAGGAAAACTTTCAATACAGTAAATCTTTTATTAAAGTGTCTCTTTTATTTATATGTTAGCATTAAATGAAATCTGCATGTAATATTTATAGTGCGAATTTAGGGTAGTACCTTGAAAAACATTTTTTTACACTTGAAAAGTGCTTGAATTTTTTTTCTCCCTAAAGGGTATGAACCGTGTGATAAAGAGATTAAATTTAAAATTCAAATATTAAATAATTTTATTATAAACTCAGTTGTAGCTTTGTTGAAAATCAAAACAATATTTTTTAGGTTTCAGTGTGAGTCATGAGGAAGTGCAAATTTCTCAGCAAATAGTTAGATGAAACTGATGAAGATGGGAACAAAATTAGAGACTGGGGAAAACAACAAGAGAATAAAGTTTTTTTTTTTTTTTTTTTGGTGTATGATAACGCTATATTAAGAAGCATTAAAAGACAGAAAAACATAAAAATAATTTTAAACTAAATAAAGATGAAGTGCAACTTCACCTATCCTTCAGTGAGACGTCAAAATGTATCATTATGCCTATTTAATTCTAAAGAGGCTGCCTTAAGTACTAAACTAAGTGCCCCTCCCCCCCCCCCCCCAAACTTATGCACTTTTATCAATGGATAAAAAAAATTAGTTTCACTGGTGATAAAAGAATTGTATCTCTCGTGATTATAGTTAATTAACGAATTATCTTCACAAATTTAGCAGCTGGCAACTAATTTGCCTTTTGGTGCTTCATGGGTTTAACTATGAGTGGTCCTCCCAAGGTCCTCTTTTTGATCCTAACTGGTCCTCTTTAGTCCCCTTTTTGATTGAAAATGGTCCTCTTTTACCCTTTTATGAAGCTAAAATGTGTTGGGAGCCCTGCGTTAGTAAAAGGAATGAGTTTAAAATGACCCTCCCGTAAACTTTTCTGAACTGAATTTTTAAAAAAGACAATTTTAGATGATCGTTGGTGATGTTAGGACAGTGTTAGGAGACCTTCCCCCGGGCATTTCGCAAACATTTTGTCTTAAAGACGCAATTAGTATCATCTCAATTAGTACTTTACTGGGTTCAGTGATTTTCCTCCGGTAATTTCCCGAAACGGAAGTTTTAAAAAGGGCAAATTTTATTCGAACTTCGAAGATGCGGAAATTTTGAAATATTTCCCCAGGAAGAATTACAAAATTGAAGTCCAGAGAGCAATTCAAGATACCTCTTTCAACAGAAAAGGAAAGGAATAGATGTGTAGTCCTCTGTGGCTAAATCTCTATATTTTAGGTTTTTAAATAAAAATGCTGTGGCAACCCCCCTCCACCTCCAAGCATATGTTATCAGATAAAGTAAAAGGTAAGCTTAAAAATCCACTTCCCTCTCCTTGAACTATTTCGAGATCCATCCTTGTTGCTGAGTCTGAACATCCAGTATCGATTTTGTATAAAATTAAATAGATCTTGCTAACTGTTTATCTGTCTGATAACTCAAACTACCGATTACTCGAAGGTTTTAGCCGTTCACTCGAGACTTCGAGTCATCGAGATTTTACTGTACAAAGTCTTAAAGTCTGTCGAAATTTTAAGAAAAGCCCCAACTTTAAAGACTGACATTCCACAATTTTTTGAACAACCCAGAAAAAGTTGAATCAATGTGAAACAAATGCTTGAAAGAAAACCACACGAACTGTTTGATAACGAAAAAATAAGTTGAAAAAGTAAAAATCAAAAACCTACTTTTTTGAAGCATAAGTTATTTGACCTCTTCTCCTCGTTATCGAAGTACAGTCAACTCTCTGTCGCTCGAAGCTTTATAACTCGAATACTCCTTTATCTCGAAGTTTTCATTCGATCCAAAACAATTTAATGTTTTCAATACAAAGTTGTCTCTATATCTCGAAAACTCCTTAAAAGTCGAAGTTTTTACGAGAGTTTCGTTTCCATTTTATGCATAAAAATGCAGCGAAATAAGAAAAAAGTTTTTTTTTCCTTTTACACATCGCTTTGCTTATCAGCTTGTGTGAAGGGACAATTTATTTGCAAACTTTTCCTTAATGAACACTATGTTGCAAGATTACGTAAGAAGTAGCCAATTGGGCTGCTTTTGCCGTGGCTGACGACCTGACATTTTATTGCTGGCTAATTTTGAGAGACTTAAAAATAGGGCAAAAATTAAAAAAAAAAAGTCTTTATCTTTTGGATGACTCTAACAATCTGCTTTTAGGCAACACGAACTGAAATCAAAAGAAAATAAATTTGGCCTGCGACATACACACTTAATGATGTTTTAAGATGCGATAAAAAAATGTAAGCGGTCAAAAATGACTTCTCTTGTCGACACATCTTAACTAAATTTAACCCTGTAAGGATATTTTTACGAAACTCTAATAATTAATTTTGTCCGAACTATAGGTGTCTACCCTGAGAAGGCTAAGAAAGGAACTTTGGATAACTCAAACTACCTATTACTCGAAGGTTTTAGCCGTTCACTCGAGACTTCGAGTTATCGAGATTTTACTGTACAAAGTCTTAAAGTCTGTCGAAATTTTAAGAAAAGCCCCAACTTTAAAGACTAACATTCCACAATTTTTCCGTTTGCGTCCATCTACGAATAGTGAGAAAAATGTCTTCCATTACTCACTGAAATTCGCCAAATTTGGCACCTCTCTTGAAAATTCGGCATACTTTAAGACCTCACAATTCAATACCGGGGAAACGAGGGCAAATAAGTTCACAAACATGTTTTACGATGCGCTTTCGATTAATAGGTTGTTTTTGTATTATTGCACTATCGTGTGGTTTCCTGGATAGGATATGGGATTTTATTGAAATTCAAACATTCACGAAGTTTAAAAATATTATTCTCCCAGTTAAAGGGACTAAAGCCTAAACATTGATTTAAGTTTCAGATTTTTCTATTTTCGTGTATATAGCATGTATTGAAAATATCTGGTAGCGGACTTGGCAAATTGATCAACAATTTCGAGGAAAACATTTCACAAAACTGTAAATGCAAAAATGCTTAATTAATTATGTTTTCAGATATATCCAACATACACATGAGCAATGATTTTACTTTTAATTTGAAAATAAATAAATAAATAAATGGCGTTACTAAATTGGTATGACTTTATTGAAAAATGACCAGTTTAGGCGAATATAAAATGTTAACGTTACACGATAGTTATGTGTAGCATAGCACTAATGTGAATGTAAAAAAGTTCGTGTAATAAGAAGTCGTTTTCATCATTTTAGTTTAAAAGTTTTGAAAACAAATTGGTGGTTTTATCTATCAGTATTCAAATAAGTTTTTGTAAGAAAATCGTCAATATATTTTGTTTCGTTAAAAATGTCATTTGACAGAAAAAGAAAAAAGAAGAAAAACGGTTTCAGTTTCTATCAATTGATTTTTACTTCCTTTTACAAAAAAGGAAGTATTGTATTCGCGAAAATTTTTTCACTCAAAAATCGACCTTAATTTCCATTTTACTCACCTCCGAATGAATATTGAGTTTTTTTTTCGACTCCACCACACGTGGATAAGTGTTTAAGAACGTATAGACACTCGAAATATCCATAATGATGATTCCCGAGTTAAATACTGCGAATTTTTTCGTGACGTCCGTATGTACGTATGTATGTGCGTATGTGTGTATGCATCTCGCATAACTCAAAAACGGTATGTCCAAGAAAGTTGAAATTTGGTACGTAGACTCCTAGTGCGGTCTAGTTGTGCACCTTCTCTTTTGGTTGCATTCGGATGTTCCTAAGGGGTCTTTTGCCCCTATTTGGGGGGAAATCGTTGTTAATTTCGATGTAAACTCAAGTGGTGACATAATTTGTCGGACACTTGGCGATATATCGCCAGTCTTTTGGTCGCCAAGTTTTGTCGCCAACTTGGCGACAAATTTGGCGATTTTTTTTATTTTTTTAAATCTGATTTCAATTTGGCCACTGTTGTTGATATTTAGAGAGTAAACTATTGAATCACATTAAAATTTCCAGTAACGGGGAAATGACATTAAATTGGAGTAAAAGGAAGTCATGTGATGCACACATCAGCTCGTTTCAAACAAATTGATATTAATGAAAGCTGTACTTTATATCAGTTGATTTGAGGAACTTTTAACCGAAGGTAAGAGATTTTAACTAAATAAAACTTACTAATTAACCATACTTAGCACTCAAGTTTCGGCGAAAGGTTTCAGTTCATGAAAGATCATCACAAGAGAACAAGTTGTAATAGCCCGTTTTCGTGTGGATCTTACCACATTTACCCACAGACAACGTTCTTGTTTCCGTCCCTCCCTACCCCCCCCCCCCCTTTTTTTTGTTTAAAAATGTTTTTATGTTGCTCAAATTTATTTCTCAGTTGACTCGTTTGGCTCGTTATTCAAAATTTAAAATTTCGTTTATTATTTTATTTCGGCTAAACTTTTCAAAATTCTACAGGTTTTATGTCCTTTACTCCTGCAAAAATTTCCCTTTTTTTTGGCACCTTTTCTACTTAACTAACAATCATTTGGCGCAGTGTAGCCTATTAAATCCCTTGCCTGAAAAACCCAACAGAACCAAACCCATTCAAGCATGATTGCAATCCAAACATCATGTCAACAAATGATGCCACTGTCTTATTAGCTTATTAAGGTAATTGCTTTTAATAGCTTTATTAGCGTGTAAAGGTGAAGGCGGTCATTATGATTTTCTCCAACTTACTCGTCTAAAAAATTCTCACTCAGTAAGCAAATATCAGTTTCATCATTTAAGTCGAATAAGTCATTTATTTTTATTTTTTCGTTTTTGTAAATTAAACACTTAAGCACTTTATATGACTTTTTCTACAAACATTCGTGAATCAGAGATGTCATTTATGTATATTTTTGTAAGAAAACACTTCTAATATGTATACCGTTTAATAACTATTATTATGAACTCTCGTCAGCCAAATATGTCATTCATGAAATCTTGATTGCAAAAACTCGTCAACTAAAGATTTCATACATATTTTTATTGCAAACTTTTCAACTAAAGATGTCTTACATATTTTTATTACAAACTCGTCAACTAAAGATGTCATCGGCATGAATTATGTTTAAAAAATTTATCGATCAAAATGCCCTTCATTTAACTTTTATTTTGAATGCTTGTTAATTAAAGATGTCATTTGTATTAATTTCGTTAAGAAAATTCCTTTACCAAAAGCGCCGTCGATCCGGAATATTATTCATAAAGTCCACTAGAAAGCAATGAAGTTCATATGAAATTTGTTGTTAAATTTTTAAAACATAGATGTCAAAAATGTATTTGCTCATTATGGAATTTGATTATCACAGATGTTTTTAATATTATTTTTACTAAGTTATGGTCAGGATCCTCACTCCAAGATAGAAATCAAAATAAAGATCTTTAAAGCATCCTATTTTTCTCCAACTAATGCGATTTCTTCGTATTCTTGGTAAATTTTAGTATTTTTGTAGTTTAGTTATTATCGGACTTAGTCCCTGGTTCCTGGAGATCCCAGTAATAAATGGGCAAATACAAAAAAACATAAATTTTAATAAAATGAAATGAAACTATTAGGACAACAGCGTAAAACGAAACGAATATTGAGAGAAAAAATGCAAAATTTAATCTTAATGCAGGATTGAAATTTTTAAACAAACGATTTGAGAAGCATTTGCAGTGGTTTTGAGCAGCATTTTTTGCAGAGCAATTCAATATTTCGTTTAAAAACGTTAAAAAGATGCACACACTTGAGGTTTATGTTTGGATTTTGATAATCATTTAAAACACTAACATAAAAAATCATTAGAGTTAGTTAATAAAAATTTATAAAACTAAGTCATACTCTGAGCACAAAGAACTTCGATTTCCGATATCCACAAATAGTTATAAGGTTAAAATAACAAAATATAATGAAAAATGGAAACTGCTGAATAAAAATAAAAGTTTTGAAGTGTAAGTTAGTTTTAATATTAGAAGTTATAATATTCAATGGAAGGGAACTGAAAAAGAAGGTACACGCGTCTTCAAAAATCCTGACGGAAAAGACGGGCATTTACGCGATTGTTTGAAAATGCTTGTTTAGTGAAATTTGGTGAGAAATGCTACTTAAACTAACTTCTTTACTGAGTTTCAGTTTTTTGCTAGAGAAAACAAAAGGAAACTGAGGAAACGGAAACAAGGAAAGCTTTTAAAAATATTTGATATTGAAAAAAAAAACAGTTTGAAACATTAACAAAGTTGGCCAGTTTTCCTTAGTAATTCGTTGAAATTTCAAACTTCAGGTAAAGAAATAAACAATGGGCTTGTAAATAAGAGAGAGAGATATGATTGAGGAAGTTTTTCCTTTTTTTAAAGACTTGCTTAAAAATAAAAAATAAAGCACCTTTTCAAGACAATTAAGTATTTTTGTTGAATATTAAGCACTTTAAAGGGCCCTTTATAGCAGGTCATTAAAATAAAGCACTTTCAAGGATCCATGAAAACTCTGTAATGCAACAAAACATGAGCTGAAACTGATAGTTCAAAAAGACAGGGCTTAATTTCAAGAAGTACAGGAGCCCTATAGTACCCACAATTTTTTTTACGCTTAAATAAGCATGAATTTTGCCTTTTTTTATTTGCATGAAGTGCAGGAGCTCAGTCTCAGTGTGCTTCTATTCAATTTAAACCCTGTTTAAAGATGTTGTTAACAAGGATAAATAATTTTTAAGTTAGTTACAACCTTGAGTCAAAATCCGGAAGTTTAACTAACCTAACTGTCCTCAGCAGTTTTAACCCGATAAACGACATATTTTGCTGTTTTCACTTTTATCACGTAAGCTTTGTTAAAATATTTTAATTCATGTGCTTAAAACCATTTCTTAATGTCCATTTTTTTTTTTTTTTTTTTTGTGATTTTGGTAATATACTAAAACATAGAATTTGATATGAAAACACCAAATCCAGATCTTTCCAATTAAATTCCTCTGTCTAAATAATCTTGTCTAATTAATCTTTGTTCTTTCTCAAATACAATTTCAATAATCCTCTTAGAACCAGTCTTACTTAACCTGCCCCAGAAAATAGCCTGCAAAGAATTGCTGATGGAAAAAGTATTCCACAAACAAAAGTATCGAAAAGGGAAATTAATTTGAAATCTTAGTTCACCGAGATTGGCAACAGTTGCGACGCTTTCTAAACCTCGGCTTATTGTTGGAAGATTAATCGATGCACATCAAAATCGAAGGCCAGTTAAAAGAACCTTTCAGAGCTGTCGTTGGCGATTGGCAGATCCCGTAAATTACCTAGAAAACCGATTCTAAATAGGTATTAGCCCTGTTTGCAATTCGTGGTTGTTCTTTTTTATTCTATTCCAGTATTCTAATCTTGTGCTGAGGTATGAGATCATTTGGTCAATCCTTATCTTTGCGATTGATGCCTTGATAACATTAATTCATTAATTATTTCTTCTCATTTTAAACGAGATTTAATAGAAATGTGTGTTTCGTAAAATAAAAGTTTGTTTCTAAATCTCATTCGAAATCAATTGTTTTAAAGCACATTTGATAGAAGATTTAATGGAAACATGTGGTACAGTAAGATTTATTGTTTAAATATGCTTTGAAAATACAATGTTGGTTTCTAATTCTCGTTTGAAATCATTTGTTTTAAATCAAATTGCATAGAAGCTGTAATGGAAATAGCGACTAGAGTAAGATGTATAGAAAAATAAAAAGTAGTTTCTAAATCTCATTCGAAGACGATTGTTTTAAAGCACATTTGACAGAAAATTTAATGGAAACATGTGCTACAGCAAGATTATATATTAGGAAAAAAAATTGTTTTCACACAAAATCTCATTCGAAATAATTTGTATTACAGAAAACAAATCGAAGATTTTACAGAAATACATGCTACAGCAAGTTGATTTTAAAAACGTACGTTGGTATACATCTCATTCGAAATCATGTGTTTAAAACAAAATAATAGAATTTGGTACAAGATTCAACAGACATACATGATTCAGCAAGATATAATTGAAATATATGTGAAAAATAAAAGTCGACTTCTAAATCTCATTCGAACTCCTTTGTCTTAAAGAGAAAATCTAAATGATTTTTCGATTACAGATAATTTAACTCGGTACAAATTAAAATAATCTGCTCTGCTCAAATATATACAATTTGACTTACATTATCATCGAAAAGAATAGATAAAGAATCCTCACTGTACCTCTATATATATTTCTTTTCAAAAAGGGATCTAAATCAGAGCTTTTCAACCCTTTTTTGACCCGCGTACTGGCAACACCTTTTAGAAAAAAAAATCAGGAACGCATTAGGTTTTTTCCTGTTTTTTTTTTCAAAGAACTTTTTTTTTTTGACTTGCGAACCACTATAAAGAAAAGGTCACTCATGGGTGAAAAGTTTTTTCTTAATTAAATCTTTAGAACAATAAATAAATAAAACTTTACTTAGCAGTAAAAATTGTCACAAAATAAATAAATAAATAAATGTAGAGATAAGTAATTATTGTAACAACATAAGCAAAAAAAAAATTGAGAAAAATCATAAAAAAATAAGAAAATTATTCATAAAATTCACTTGAAATTATGTCACAGAATATTATCACTATGTGTTTATTTATGTATTTATTTTTTGAATAAGGATATTGATTAACGTTGACGAATAAAATCTATAAGAATAGGTCAAATTTATCTGCGAACCACTGCCGGTTCACCGAACCACCAGTAGAGAAGCACTGATCTAAATAGCATCTCCGATAAAAACTAAAAATCAGTTGCAGCTGAAAGAAAAATTCAGTGTTTGGGTTGTGCTTTGTTAATACAAGTGTATTAAAATAAGCAAATCCGTTTATTTTTCAGTATATTTAATAGACGTATCTCATTAACATTAATTTCTTTAAAGAAACGAAGACACAAGTCTTACAGCTGTACAAACAAGCAAACGTTTTCTTGTTCTTCAAACGTACAGGTGCATGATTTTTGGTCGAGTAAAATGGTGTAAAATGGTATTAAGTTATTCTATATTACAGTATCTAAACATTAACAGAAGACATATAAATTTTATAGGAGATTTACGACGATTTTTTTCCTAGTTCATGTGCCTAATCTTGAATCGATATTTATCTCTCAGACTTGTACTGCCGTGCTAAACACAAAAGTCGTATCTGCATCTGTGTTCAAAATGATAAATTAATGTTTAAAGTTTTGCTTCACCACGCAGTTGATCCAGATGCAACTTTTTCTAAATTAAAAAAGAAGTTTTTCCCATTCACAAATTACCATGAAGCAATGTAGTTAGGTAAAATATGTGGCAAAGAATCACCTGGTGACCGTTACTCAATTTTGATAAAAAGTGCAGATATGACTTTTGTGCTTAGAACGGCAGTTTATGTTTTTGGCAGTTATGTCGTTTCTCTCTGACGTTTAATCTAAAAATTAAGCAACTGATTTTGAAAGAGGTTCTAATTACCACAAATATTTACTGCGATGCAAAAAAAAAAAAAAATATTTTGAGAACATTTCAAGCAATAGCAATGGATTAGACAATGCATCCGCTCAATCGCAGCCAACTAATCACAATTTATAAGGTTTTGAAGTACTTCTTTGCAGCAATTTATTCGACAGGACGGGTAATTATTAATTAATAACAAAGGATTTATCAGCTATCCAAATATAGAAAACAATATTAACACTATATGTATTTAAAGATAATTTTTTAGATATTTACGCGTAGGTTAAGAGCATTGTTCTCTAAGATCAAATAATGAGAAAACTATCTCTTTGCTGAATCCACATCAAAAATGTTTGCTTAAGACCAGTTTTTTTACATCATATTGCTTGGAATTAAAATTAAAAAAATAATAATAATAATGAAAAAAAACTAATTGATGAAGAAAAACTACAGCCTGCATTTTCAACTTAAATGATCAGTCTCAAGTTCAATGAAAATATTATGTACATAACTTACATATTTTTAAAATATCGAATATCTCAAAGTATGATATAAATATAAAGTTGAAAGTAAAGAGCATTAAAAAAATATTAATTGGAAAAATAAAGACTTTTACTTTTCGGGGTAGAACTGAAATTATTTGCGCTTCACTAATGCTTTCACTTCACATTCAAAAATCAAAGTGTTATATATCCTTTACCCATAAAGTTTACGCTCTTCACTAACTATATAAAAAAAATCATTTCGATGAGTGAGATGTGACAATTATAGATTAATCCTCCCAATTTACTTTTCATTAGTACTAAATGTCCAAAAACACAATTATCACGCATTTTTTTCCCATTTAACACCAACATTAAACAAACATCGATAAAAAAAAAACGTCTTTATCCTTTTCCACTGGTACTTTTATTGTTTCTGGAATTTAGCTTTTTTTTTTCAATTACATTTTTAACATAGTTGTTTGAATGATCTCCTCAAATATTCAATCAAATAAAATAGTTGTTTAAAAGAAAATTTGTGTAGGTTTAAAGAAGAAGCAAGCAAAATTGAACTACACATAAATATATAAATGAGCAAAAAAGAGAATAAAATTTAAAAAAAAAGTGCTGTGAAGAAAATGGTACAAGAAATTATTTTTTCGAAAATAAACACAAAAGAATGGAAAAAAAAATCAGAACAAAATCAAGCTAATGTAATAGTTTGCTGTAAAACTAGCAAAAAAATGTTTGATTAACGGCACTAAAAATTACTACTGTATGCAAAATGAAAATAGTTATTATAACTCAAATAAATAAAAATATCAATCATAAAATCAAATAGAATTAATAAATTATTAGTCACTTTAACTTCACTACTCGTTAAGAAATTAGATTCTTAGTTGCTAGGGTTGCCATATTAGTTAAGTGTTGCCATACAATGAATGAAAAGTTCTCTCTTATCGACTATTTATAAATTCCACCCATGAGGTAGCTTTGTGTGTGTGTGTGTGTGTGGTGCAATACTACGTATTTTTTTTACATTTATTTTTATGCTTCGAAAGATTTTTTTTTTGAGGAATAATCATGGAATCAGGTTATTACCCAGATATGTGTTATGTGACTAACCGATAGCTTTAAAAAGCTCTGAACTAAAAAAGAAAGAAAGAAAGAAAAAAAAGCAAACGATTTGATTTTTAATGTAGAAAGCTATCGCGGTGCTAATTCAACTGCCCGAGTGTTTGAAACAAATGGTTACAAAGTGTCTGTTTTAAGTACACCGCTATCACTTGTAGAAATAAGACACTTGAACTGAGTACTTTTCTAAAACCATTTCACCTCCTCCCCTTCTAAGATTCTAAAAGCGCACTCGGACACTTGGACTGTTTCTAATCTCATCGCCTACTGCCAAATGGAACAAAATGGAATAAAATGATAAGAGAGGCTCAGCCGACAACAAAGGGAATACAAAGAGGCTTCTTTGGTGCAAGCGTTTTACTTAAAAGGTTCTATTTTATTTCGAATCTTTTCACTGCATTGTTATTCTTAACCATTTCTGTCTTTAAAATTTCATGACATTGAGCGAATTATTGTAAAAGGGAGAAATTAAAGGGTTATCTCTAAATGTTCATTTATTAGTAGTTTAAATATCCCTTTTTACTGCTTCCAACTGAAAAATGGATTGCCACTTTTTAGTTTGCTTTTGATAAGTTTTTGCCCGTTACTATTACACACCTGTTAATAAATATGTCCTTTAAATAAATGTGCTCATATATTAGAGAGAAAAATGCGTATTTTATAACTATACACATATTAGACAAATTGCAATGATTGAATCTGTAATGGATCCTATGAACTAGAGTCGCTGTATAGATAGGCCGACGCATCAGCTTAAGTTTAGCCATATTTGATCGGATTTTTCATTGTTGCGCTGTTAGGGTTACCACAACCAAGTTTCGGCTTTCGCCAAATTTGCGGAAAATAATACGTTATTTCTAAAACAATTCACGTGCCGCTAATAATCGCTTGCAGTGAACAATCACCAAACGCAATTACTAGCCAGAAAAGACAACCACTCAAACACGCGCTCCGATCCAAAAAGGCTGATCTTAAGCTGATGCGTCGGCTCGTACGTATAGGGGCCTTACTATAAACCATGGACACCATGAACTTTAAACTCTGAAAAAGAACCTTAACTTCAACTCAAATTATGATGGATAGTAAGATCTAGCAGAAAAATGTTTGGCAACCACCATGAGGGCTGTTTTAAATTTAATAAGTCTTTTTAAGTTTTTACCAAATTATGTTTTTATAATTAACATTTTTTCCAGGAATACAGTGGTGCGTGCAGCAAACTGTTAGTCAATTTTAGCTTTATACCATTACCTCTTTCTCCTGTTTTATAACGATATCAATAAATTTTCAACTTTTGAAACAAAAAAAAAAAAAAATGCTTTTTCTACTGTGTGTACATGTGGTATGTTTGTTTTATAACAAAGTTTCGTTGAGACTTCTTCATGTTCTGTATTTGTTTTAAACTCATCCTTTTATTAAATAATCTCTGCTTATGACTCATCTTGTTTTCATTGTTTTTCTAATTTTCTTTTGTTGTAAGTCACTTCTTTCGAATTATTCTCTTTCGTGGACTCTTTTTTTCTTACCATTTCATTTTCCTTTCCTGTTTGGAACTGGCTAGCAAAAGCTACTGTTGCCAATTTGTACAAGGAAAAACTTTTAAGGGGAGTCAGTACCCCCTATACCGTCATTGTTAATTTGCACAGGTTCATGTACCTTTTTCTGAAAATTTATTAAAGATACAATTATGAAGGTTTTTTTTTAAATTCTAATGTATAAGTCACTGTATTTTATTCAAAAAATGCCATTTTGCAACACGAAATCAGCTCTATAAAAAAATATTTTTCGAATATGAGAAAAAATTTACTTCAGTATATGCAATTAGGTGTATGGAATAGGTATTAAATATTTCAAACCCTAACATAATTTAGTTTTAGAGAAAAAGGAACATTTAGTTTCAAAAATACCATTTCGAGATATTGCAATTTGAAGGGGAAAATCATACCTCATCAAAATAGGTTTACATTCTTTTAAAGCTTACTTTAACTTACTTTTAATATGAGCACGATCAAGAAGTTTGTATCATTAAAAAGGTATTAAAATGGAGTTTCAAAATAAATAAAAATAAAAAAATCGAATTTTCAAAAGTATTTATGGTACTGACTGCCTTTAAAACTTTCGAAAAAAAAAAGATTATTCACTGGAATGCGTTCATTAATTTATCCCTACTCTAGAGCTCTTTTTTGCAGTGCTTTTCGTATCGTATATCGTAAGGCGCAGGAAACAATACTTCCCAAAAGTTTTTTTACTTACCATGTTCATGAACTGAAATATAACAGCCTCAACATCGTCTGCCATAAGGTATCCGAGAGGTCCCAGAACTACCACTCCCACCAAATAAGGTAATCCTTATTTTCGAACAAAGAAGACATGATTTGACTAAAATAGCCTCTTGATTCAAACTCTCCTTCACAAAGAAAAAAAATCACGAAAACTGGCCTCTTCAAAAAATCGCCTGCGTTTATTTAAAGTAGCGCTCAAAACCGGAAATGAAATGGAGGGCTGATTATTTTTGCTGCATGTTTTTCTTTCTATTTCAATTCGCCGACGGCACTGCAGACGCTAATTTGCATGAAAATTTGTTTAAGGGCTGACTTTTTTCTTCCCAAAGCCTTTTATATTTTAATTAGAAAGTTTCACTTCTTACCTTTTCATCGTTTCAGCTATTTCATTCTATCTCTCTATTAGAGATGAGACGGGCTCAGCCCGGGCCCGAAGCGGACTCGGGCTCAAGCTAAGATATTCAATCGTCCATCTCCAAACAAATTCAAAGCAAAAAAACATTATCATGGTGTGAGTAAAAGAAACGAACATTTAAATCAATTCAATTAATGTGAAAATTTAACCAAAAAAAAAAAAAAAATAATAATAATAAAATAAAAAAATAAATAAAATAAAAAACTAACACTTAATTTATATATATATATATATATATATATATATATATATTGCGATTACTATTGCAATATGTCACACAGTAATGCATTTGAAATGGGGCATTTTGAGAAAATTTAGAAACTTCTGTTAATGAAGAATATTCAACATAACATTTTTCATTAACACTAATTAAAAAAAACTAACCGCAGTTTCAATACAAGTACCCATATTTAGTTGTCAAACAGCTGAGACTTATCATTAAATCATGTCAGACTGTAGAAGGTTTTTGATACAGGAAAGTTTCCTTCAGGCTCGGGGTGGGCTCGGATTTTGGTCCGAGACAGTATCACCCAGGATCGGCTACAAATTTTCGGGCTCGGGCGGGCCCGGGCTCTCAAAAATGAGCCCGAATTCATCTCTACTCTCTATCTGTCTCTCCCTCAATGTAGGCACTGTAAGAAAACTCCAACACAGCACAGATCATTTCTGAGCAACTTTCCGGGATTTCAAGTGTTTCCATCAGTTTCCTGTGAAAATCAAGTATATTTGTGAAAAAGTTTACTGCATTGTTTTAAGTTGCATGAATGCGGATTTCTCACTGTTGCGAAAAATATTTTAGCTACCAGTGTCAAAATATGCTTTTATTAAGTACTAGTGGCACCCGCACTGCTTTCCCCGTAGTAGAAAATTAAAAAGTCTTTTGGTTCGCCTGTATATCTTATACATATAAAATCTGAGTATCTATCTATCTATCTATCTATCTATGTCCAAGCTTCTTCTCCCGAACGACAGTGAACTGACCATCGAACCAGGTATCGATGGATTCGTCATCCTCCCGTCTTCATGTTTGGCTATTTAACATAATCCTCCGATAATAATTAGCGGAGATATCAATTAAAAACTATTAATTATGACTCTTAGATTTCAAAATCAAATCCCTATTTTTCGAAGGCTTTCCTCCATTCAAATTATTATTCAGTGCTTCATCTCAACTTTCCGCAATAATGCTTTTATTAAAATGTATATCGGGTGAAGAAAATCATTGAGATGAAAGATTTGTTGCCATTTTTTTTCTCGAATATGAACAGGTAAAATTCTTGTTTTTGTTTTGAGGCTTTTCCTGTAATCAGGGGATTTAAAATGTTTACTTTTTGGGGATTTTCCGCAATCTACTGCAAAATTTCACTGATTTTTTTTTCTTTTCTTTTTGTCCAATCCTGAGGGTTGAACAGGCGTCACTTGACATAACTTTTATTTTCGAGGTGGACCGTGCAAAGCCGGGCGACGCAGCTAGTTTACAAATAATGTATGACGAATTTCTCGCCAATTGGCTTGCCCATGTTACGGTTCCACGTTATGATAACTTGGTATATTTACTCGTCCATCTTGTGATAGCGCTATGCTTGTCACAGAGATCCTGACTGACAGAGAGAGATCCGGAAAGAGAAACTTTCAGCTTTATTATTAGTAAAGATTTCGCCTTCAGCTTAATTACAATCAGTAGACGTTTTCAAATTCAATTCAATCGGTAAAAATTTTTTGGATCAAAAAGTATTGCTCTTGTTAACCTGAACTTGCTCGTTACAAGCGATTTATGTTTTCATGGACCTAGTATTATTTTTAACAAAGTATTTCTGGTTTCCTCGCTATATACGGGTTCTCGTTAAATCAGGGCTCGTTGCTTCGACTGTAAAAGGCTTTCTGTAAAAATATCTGAAAATTTTTCCCTATTGATTTGCCTGCTTCTAATTGCTACCACTATCACTGTTCCTTATTTCATAATTATGACGGATACCTAATCATGAAAAAAATGATTGAAAGAGCCTCTTTAGTTGTTCTGAGTTTTGTTTTATTGCATGTTTAACTAACATTCAGACTGAACTTTTAATTGCAACGAAAATTTCTTTTTTGCCATAATTAGAACAACGTAATGTTCCACAACAAGTTCACAGGGTTGAATTGGTGAAAAAATGGCGGAGTTGATTTATTTCTTTTCTATTCATTTGACTTCTTATAAGGTTATATGTGTCTCAATGGAGGCTTATTTTTTTTAGCGGTGCGACATATGTTTTATTGCTGTAATTATTCTATAAATGTTAGTCGAACCCAGGTAACAATTGTTTATCTATCAACTGGTCGAATTAGTGCACCTACACTACTACAAATTCAGAAAAACTTCGTGGCTACTATTACTGTATAACGGAGTGTGTATAGTACAAGAAAAAATTCTACAATAAATTGTACCAGAAAAGTAAGCTATTGCAGTACCAATTGGTATCACGTGGCTTACAGTGCGAAGGTATTGTCGGAAGCAGGTTAAAAGGCAATAACAGAAAATTTTTCCTTTTTTCCTTTTTTTTTTTTTGTATATTTATCATATAGTGTACGTTAGTTATTGCACAAGCCTGCTTATTTGGTTTCTACTTTAAAAAAACGCAAAAAACGTCTAATTCCAACATTTCCCTATTGTTAGTCTTGAATCTAAAACGCGATTCTTCAAATATCTCAAAAACTCATCTCTGCAAATACTGCCGTTTACCTACACAAAGTAATATAATTCCTCATTCCTGCTCTCAAGTCAAGATCCATTCGGTATAGGAGTTAACAAACTGGTCTGCAAGTGATAGGAACTCGGATTCGAACCCCACTGCTTGCATCTCGGTTTTTTACTCAGCGCACCTAGCCACAGCGTTCTTGTTTTTTTCTACTGTAAAATGTGTTAAATAGGATTTTACTCTAAAAATTACTGGAACGTGGACACTTGTATTTTTTACTGTAAAATTTCAGGAAAATTATTAACAGAGAACCTACTTGCGTTTCGTTACGGTTGCACCCTTGCGTTTTTATTTGATTCATGTTGGGTATGACGGATGGCTCAGATGTCATTCCAGTTAGTTATACAGCTCAATGGAGAGCAGTTTTAACGAGTTTTGATACGTAAGCATAAAATAAAACAGCTGCGATTTCGACCATAAATTTTCATTAAAGTAATCGATGGCTTTCCATTCCATAATTCGGAGTCAATAATTTCTCTATTTGGGAAATGGGTTTTACGAGCAGTTTTTGTTGCTGGTAAAGAAATATGAGTTCATGTACACAATAATGGATTCGGGAATGAATTGTTTGAGGTCTTTGACCAGAAGAAACTGACCGCATATTAATGGCCGCCGATCAACCCACTGCGAACGGACATTCTTTAACCATCGACGCGGCCCGAAACTATAACAAGGCTTTCAAGCGCAATTTCCCAATCTGCGGACGCCGATTACGATTAATCTAGAAATATCATTCATGTTTTATTTTTGCCTCCAACATTTGTTATTAATCGTTGGCATCATACGCGGCCGAAAAAAAGGCTTCATTGTCTTGGATTCTTACAACGATAGCGCGCTCATTAATTTTTGCATGACAGTAATAACGGTGGCAACGTGTGCTCTGGTATCGGGGATTCCTGGGATAAGGCGTGGCAGCGAAATGAAAATTTGAAGAGGACTTTTTGTTCTTCGGTATCGAAGCTCCAATCTGAGGACATTTATAAAAAAGTTCACTACTGCACGGAAGCGATCAGATTTAATGCTTGAATTCTGAATGATTTGTTTTAGCATTTTTGTTATGATTTAGATTCTTGTTCGTTTATCGCGTTAAAGAGTAAGTTAAATTATTTTGTAATTATTCCATACTCAAAACCAGGCATTGCATATTTTGAGTTTTAAATGCGCCCTGATTAGTATTGTTATTCAATTTCACGATGTCTACTGAAGTGAATTTGACGAAGACTTATTCTTTGATATCAAAGCTCCAATCTGAGGACATTTATAAAAAAATTCACTGCTGCACGGAAGCGATCGGATTTAATGCTTAAATTCTGAATGATTTGTTTAAGCATTTTTGTTATGATTAAGATTCTTGTTTGTTTATTGGGCTAAAGAGTGAGTCAAATTATTTTGTAATTATTCCATACTCAAAACTAGGCATGTTTTGAGTTTTAAATGCGCCCTAATTAGTATTGTTACTCAATTTCACGATGTCTACTGAAGTGAATTTGAAGAAGACTCTTTGGTATCAAAGCTCCAGTCTGAGGATATTTATAAAATAAAAATTCACTGCTACACGGAAGCGATCAGATTTAATGCTTGAACTCTGAGAGTTTTGTTCAAGCTCTTTTGTTGTGATTAAGATTCCTGTTTCTTTTTCAAGTGTTTTGTAATTATTCCATGTTCGAAACTAGTAATTCGATGCTTTAAGTTTTAAAAATTCCTTGATTTGGATTGTCATTCAATTTCCTGATGACTGCTTTAGTGACTTTGAAGAGTACTTTCTGTTCTTCGGTATCAAAGCTCCAATCTGAGGACATTTATTAAAAAAAATCACTGCTGCACGGAAGCGATCAGATTTAATGCTTGAACTGTTAATAATGTGTCGTAGAACTTTGATTAAGATTCTTGCTTGTTTATCCGACTAAAAAGTGAGTCAGTAAAAGTCGTTTGTAACTATCCCATACTCAAAAATTGGAAATCCATTTTTTAAAATGTGTATCGATTGGTATTGTAATTCAAAGCCATAATGATTGCTAATTCGGAGGCAAATTTGAAAAGGACTATTCCAGGGGTGTCCCTCCCCCTCCTAAGAGCAAGGGCGCCCCCCCCCCCCTGCCTAAATATTGCGAAGACCCCAACTCCCAAAATGTAAGAGCCCCCTAAAAATGACAAAAATACACCTCAACTCCCTCCTCCCTCCCTAAAACGTTCAATGGCGCAGTCTGCGCCATGACCCCTCCCCTGGGTGGCAACCCCTCACTATTCGTTTCGATTTCAAAGCTCGAATGTGGGGACATTAAAAAAAAAATCACTGCTACACGGAAGCGTTCAGATTGAAACCTTCAATTCTGAGTGATTTTTTTAAAGCTCGTTTGTTGTAATTAAGGTTCTTTGTTTATCGGTCTAAACAACTGCGAGGTTTTTACGAAATATGTTACTTGAAAGTAATAATTGATATTCAAGTTTTAGTAACTGAATTTAGCAAGTTAGCTTGATTTAGTTGTTTTTAATGAATACTTGACGGAAGTGATGGAAATCAGATACTCAAATTATAAATTACTTGGTAATTTTAAGCTGCTGTAAGACTTCCAGTATCGAAACGGTAGATTCACTCAGCGGTGAAATAAGAAGAGAAATGCCAAACTTAACTGAATGATTTTGAATTTCCGAAGCAACGTAAGTCCCATTACGGGTAGATTGATTGAGGGGGGCCTAAGGACCTTTAACCTTCAAAATTTTCGATTTTCTGGAAAAAAAAATATATGTTATGCACAATTTAATTCTGAACAATTTGATACCTAATTTATTACCATACGCTAAAAACTTTTCAAGTTATCGTAAAAATGCGTAAACTTTCCACATAGATATTTATGTTAACAGCAGCTGGATAAGATTCTTTTTCTCAGGTGCCGGTTTCTTCGGTTTTCTCGTTTTACGCGCGTGATATCTCAGAAAGTTTCTTATATATTACTGTGAAACTTTTCATGCATGTTTGTCTGATATATTTTTATGATCTGAGCCTAAATTTCAACTAAAAATGAAAGTTAATAATATTAAAAAAAAGTATTTTTGCCCAAAATTTTGGAAATTTTCGATATTAACTTATAAAACTTCTAAAAAATAAATAAATAATTTTTTTTAATGAATAAATTTAAGTTCAGGTCATAAATATAAACCAGATAAACATACATTAAAAGTTTTACGGAAATATATAAAAAACTTTCTGAGATATCATGCGCGCAAAATGAAAAAAACCGAAGAAACCGGCACCTGAGAAAAAGAGGCTTAAACAGCTGCTGTTAACATAAATCTCTATGGGGAAAGTTTACGCATTTTTACGATAACTTGAAAAGTTTTTAGCGTATGGTAATAAATAAGGTATCAAATTGTTCAGAATTAAACTATACATAACATATAATTTTTCCAGAAAATCGAAAATTTTGATGTTTAAAGTTCCTTAGACCCCTTGACTAGTAGAAATGAGGCGTTAAATTTTAAAAAATTCTGCACTTTTGAAGTTTTTAATGATTTTTGATACCAAAAAGGGTAGATTCACTGAACTGTAGGATGAGAAACTGAAATCGGAAATATTCGGTGGTTTTTAACTTGTGGCATGAGTCTTCTAGAAAATTTCCTGGCTGCGAAGGTTTTTCAATTTTTGTTGGATATAGATGTATGCATGTATGTTTGTATTTATGTCTGTATGTATACACGCGTATGTGTGTTACAGCTTTGAAAATTATGCATAACTGAACAGTATCATAAATTCTAAAAGAAAGATCATGCTAATCGCTGTTCCAAGCATAACAACTTTTTTGCTGTTAATGAAGAGATAATGCCTTTTATTGTGAGTTACACCAAGATGTAATCTAGTTCGAATTTACCACGCAATTCCTATTCCTCCACAACAATTCATACCACTGGAAGTGACAAATAAGAATGGTCCCTCCACCATTTCAAAGTAATCAGTTAATTAGTATTCAGCGGCGGCAACCAGTTGTTTGATCGACCGTAGGCTAGGCCCATATTACATGGCTATGAATAAATCATACGGTTTAGTTAAAGTTTGCGTCTGCTTCTTTTCACCCTTCCGTACTTCCTACTGAAAAACATGGCCGGGGTGAAATTCATCATCGTGTGTGATTCCTCTTCCAATGATTCATCATTGATGTTGAGAGAATTACGAAGAACAGGCGCAGCTGATTCGTGGCTGATAACATCGAGATGATCGTCTGCTGCAGGAAGATTGTTTACAATTCTTTATTCGAAAGGAATATTTTTCTGTTTTTAAACACTGTTAACAGTGGTAACTTGCTTTGTTCTTTTGTTTATTAAGCTTCAAGCGTCGCCAGGTGCAGCTTTGATTGTTCGAGCGCATTATCCTCTTGTGATGAGCTTGAAATTTCGAGATTGTTAAAAAGTAGGCGGTATAATCGCGGAGAAAATATCACCAGGCATTCTATTTTCTTGTTGTCTTCCATCAACTAACAGCTTAAGCCTCTATGTTCTTAAGAATCCAATGTATCATTTGAGCTACTTTGGATCAAACCAAGATTGTTACGGAATCAATTTATTGTCAATATACGCTTACTTATATAGGCCAATCCTAGCAAGTTTTGTGACAGTGTTAAAATTCCTACAAAACATAATTTGAACGTTGATTTTTAAGAAACTTTCAACATTTTGAAGAATCTACCTCATTCATTGTCAAGTTTTGGTATTACTTTCTCGTAGTTTTGCTTTTATTTTCATGGTTTCTGTATTTTCTTAGTGTGTCTTCTGTTTTAATATTCATTTTTATAATTGCGTAGATTTTTTAAAGGTTTTATCTATGAGGTTTACAATCGATTTTTAAAAATAACCAAAACATGTTTCCGACCAATGCCTTGTTGTTTTCCCTGTATACAGTCGACTCCCGCTACTACGCAATCCGATTTACGCGAAATGACTATAACGCGATTTTTTCCCCCCAGTAAAGAATTTTAGATCTAACGCGAATTCCTCGCCCGCAACACGAAAATTTTCGGAAGGGAATTGCGGTGTGTAAGTATCGGCTTTGTTATTGACTACTAAAATTTTTTTTTCGTTAATGGACCTTCATACCCTTTAGCATCACTGAGAGCAGAAGTTCGCACATCGTACTAGTCTGAACATGTTGATGAAATATAATGACACCTAAGAGCGTTGTTTCATCTAAAGTTTGTGAAGATGAAAGAAAAAGAGAAAGGTTCTGATAATATTAAAGAAAAGCTAAAGGTTATGTGCATGAACAACTATAAAATGCGTTGAAGGTAGCACGACAATTAGGTATGAGTGAATCTTCCATATGTACAATTAAAAGTCAAGAGAAGGAAATCTAAGATTTCGCCGAGTAGTATCTAAGGAAAATGCAAAAATTATGAAAATGGAAGCTGCTCCTGTATTGTGCCTGTAAGAAACCAGGAAGAGGGGTGTTACCGTAGATGGAAACGTTATTAAAAAATAAAAAAAAATAAAAACTAGTGAAGCAACTTTATTGTTTATTTAAAAATATATAAGAATAACGGTTTGATCACGCAGCATAAATCATCATTGTCTTCACTTTTTTAAGTTACAAATATCATTACTGTATCTACTATACATTACGACTGTAGTGCATTTGTTTTTCTTACTAAATACTGTACTGGTTTATTTTATATCTCTCTTTCCCACTGATCATTGATTTTGTGCATCGTAGCTGTATTTTGGGTTGAATAGAACGTTTTCTTTTTTAATACAAATAAAAATTCTGTTTTTTATGTAAGAAAGAGTAATGTGTAGTTGAGAAATGATTTTAAACAGTTTTAGGTGGTGTTTACAAGTATTTAAAATGATTGGGTATATTTATAAAAGTTTTAAACATATGTTTCGCCACAACGCGAAATTTCAACTTACGCGAAGGGTCGTGGAACGCATCCCTCGCGTAAGTCGAGATTCAACTGTATCTCCGTCCCCCCCCCCACCAAATAAAAGTTCTTGATGATTCCAGAACTCCTGTATGCAAAGCAGTGCACAACGCAAAAGAGACATCCCACGCATTTTTCCGCAGCTTCTGTTTGCGATGAAATAACAGAACTGTCACATGTTCCACAAGATCCCTTCATAATTACCAATTCAATTGGGCTCAATTGAACAGGATAATGTCCTTCTGAAGTGAAATTGTTCTCTTCCATACTAAATGCTGGAATCAACGTTTAGCTCTGTGGCAGGGAAAGTTTCCGTCTAATACCAGACAAGACAAAGATCATTGTGGACCAGCTGAAAAGACAAGTGTCTTTTCAGCTGGATGAGGGAAATAAATGCGTGTTATACCTCTCCCACCCTTAAAAATCATGCACAATTATAGTATAGGAAGAGATAATGCTAGCTTTCAAGCCGTGAAAGTATTCATTGATTTTTTTTTGGGGGGGGGGGGGAATTGAAATTAATTTTGTTGGAATGAAAAAATATATATAAAAAAAAGGATACCATAATAGTTATCAATCCCATAAAAACTAACTTCTTAAGAAGGAGTTGGAAAATCGGTTTATTGCAGACTGAATAGTGTATAAAGTTAAAGCTGAAGGGGCATGAAGCCAGCACTATATGATTCTAAGCTATAAGATACGAATGTGTAACTTTATTAAAAATTAAATGGTAATTTTCAAAACTAAATTGCCGAAAAATACTAAAAAGGTTTGAGACAGTTTGGAGCGAAAAAAGTGTCAGCGGCACGTTTAAACTAAAGCAAAAAGTTTGGATTTGTTTTTAACGTGCAAAAAAACGTACTATTACTTCAGTTCATACAAAAACAATTCTCAAAAAATGATAAAATTCTGCTAATTTTTGTATATTTGTTCTTCATTGTAGTATTATTGATTCACAATAAGCTTCAAAACGTTCAAACACAAAATTTACTCAACTTCGTAGAAAACAGATTATTCTTTCTGCATGCTAGACCGAAGCTCGACTGATGCTCAAAAACTTGTGAGAATATGTGCTAGGGAGCAGCATCAATCTGTTATGACTGCTTGCTCTCCAGTTATAATTCGTTTTGAAAAAAGGGCACTGTGTAATGTGCCCCATGCGTAAACGTGCCCCGGTCTACCTTATATTTTAAAATCATTCAAATGCAATATTTAAAAAATTCAAACTTTTGAGCAATCTCGATTGCTTATTGTTCTCACTTGACCATCGTTGGCGTTGTGGTTCCTTTTTCAGCTTGGACCAGGCACACCAGCACACCGCCCGCCGTCTTCTGCAATCGCGTCGGAATCCGCTTTTCCTGGTCGGAGGCGTCCATGTCCTGTACACACACATGCTCACATACATACACACTCATATATACACACACGCCTACCTGCATACACACAGGTCTACGCACACACACACAAGCCTACACATGCATACACGCACGCCTACGCGCACACACACAACTATACACACGTAACCGCTCAGGAGGAGGGTCAAGCTTAGGGGGACAGGAGCCGTTTCTAGAAACAATAACTCCTATGAGTAGAGCCCTGTCGCAATTCGTGATTGCGAAATACATAATTTGAATTCAAAATCTCAGAATTCAAATTAATTTAATCTTTTCTTTTTTTCCCTTCATTTTCCATCATGCTAAAATGTTTATGTAAAACATAAAAATCAGCTACATTAAATTTATGAGCCGTAGTTTCAATTTTCAGTGCGTAAAATACGCTTGTAGGGTTAAAAATTTCTCTTTATAATTATGAAAAAAACCTATATATTATTTCTAGAGTAATACGCAAAACGTCTACAAACTGGTTATCAAAACTCAAAATAATCCAAGAAGTGCAAAAAGCAGCATGGATTCAGAAACTCTTTTTTAAGTCCATATTCTGTATTACTATTACAGAAAAATAATATGCGCTCATGCAAACAAAGATATGTAATTGAGTTGTGGTTATCAAAACAAAGATAAGACAGATAATTGAAGTTCAATTAAATATTCATTTTTTAAAACTTTAACTACAAATATGTATTATATATTATTCTGAGCATTTTATATGAGAATCTTCGACAACAGTTAAAGGTCTTAAGATTAACCTGATAGAAAATTTAAGAGTTAAAGCAAAATGTGCCGCAACTAAAATTGCGTAAAAATTCTCGAGAATTTATAAACTTTGCAGTTTATTCCTTAAAATATATATCTCAATTTTGTACACTTCAAAACCTAACGAACAATTTTAATTATTTTTCTCTAAAATCATTGAGATTCTATTAAATTTTGAACTTGTTTATGGTGATTAGTTATATTAAATGTGCTAAACTCTTTGATACATTCTAAGATACATTCTAACTCTTATATTAATTCATGTTCATATCCTAATCGATGAATTTTGACATCTCTATCGATGCTTTTAAGCATCACCAACGATAAAAATCTGATATAAAACTCTCATCTGATTTATTCTTTTGATGACACTCTTTGATAAAAAGTGATGCAAAGCTTTTTTTAATTCCTAAAGACATTAAAAATTACCAATAAATTAAAACAAGCATTCCCCTAAGTAAGCACACATCCACTTAATAATTCGAGATCTTTGTCTTAATTTGATTATTTCTAATAAGTTTACCGCATTATATCAAACTAATTAAATTTGCCCAATTACAATCAGTCGAGCAAGCCACAGGCTTGCATAAAATATTTTTTCTGAGGTCTGTCGATTTATCCTTGCCATTTTTTTCTTCCAACTTTACTTGGCACCCGTGGTATTATTACCGGGCTGCCCATTTTGGACCAATGATAAGGTCATTAATAATTTCGTCTGCAGCCCCCGGGCTGCGAGTTCCCTTTAGGGATAGAGAGAGAAACCATTCAGGAAGACAACATCTTGTTCGAAATTCCAAAGCTTATAATGAATATATTCTATTATTTTATTAATAGAGATTTTTCTTTTTTTGCATAGCTCGCTTTTGTTTAGCTATTACTGTGTGCCTGGCAGGCTGTTGTGTTTGATTTACACATTGGCTTTGAGCTAAGCACGTGTAGTTCGTTTTAATGACCAGTGATCTTGCAATGTATTATGACCATGTATATATTTGTTTATTTAAACATTTTGTACACACATTACTTTGAATGTTACATTGTAACTCATAGGCGCACCCACAAGGGGGCAGATTAGTGTGTGCCCCTTAGAGCCCTCGCCCTCCTACAAGCCATGCTCTCACGTAATAATAATAATAAGATTTTTAAGTAACTAAGTTCTATCAATAAAGAAAGTGAATTTAAAAAAAAACAACAAATAAATAGAACCAACTTCCAGAAGTTAGTTTTCTCGCTTCAACAGAATTGAGGCGAAAAAAAATTACCATTCATGTGCTCGCAATTGTAAATTTCACAACATAGTGAAAAAAAATCATTCCCTAAACATTTAAGCAACATCAATGCTACTTTTAAACATAGCTAATTTTTGAAGTCGGAACAAAGTTACATACGAAGTATAACCAACGGCCTTTGCACTAATATATTGGCAGCAATATAATGAATGCAGAATACTACTAAGTTGTCGAGTTAATTACTGCAAAAGTGAATTTACTTAATTTGAAGTTTTAACTGATTTGTAGTTACAAAATGGTTTTATGGATCATTTTTGGTTCCACTTCTAAAACGATATTTAAATGCAGATTCATGTCGATTACAATTTTTTTTTTTCGTTTATTTTATTGAAATTCATTTCACTCGTAGGACTGTAATTTTAGGAGCATGAAGAAATGAAAAAGTGGTCAACAGTTAACGTATATCTACTGGAGTTCAGAGTTAACCCACTGGAGTTAGGGTTAAAATTTCAACTATTAAAATATCACCAAACTGGCAATTGCTTCGTTCGAATGTAGATGCAATTTTCACCCGTCATACTTTGACGGACGATTTTTTTTTTTTTTTTTAATTTCATCTGAACACAATTGTCGTTTAGAGTCCTGCCCTCAATGAGTTAAGATAAATGAAAATTTGGATATTTTTCGGTCCCTGTGGATTTGTACTCATAACCTATACAATATTAGCACGATGCTCTAACCAACTGGCCATTAGGTCTCCACTTTGGGATGCTATGCATATTGTTACACATTGCATTGAAGCAATGTGTAACAAAATACAGAATAAATCGTTTTTTTTTCTACAAAGCAACCAAAACGTGTATTTTCTCTTTATTTTTCTCCAACAGCGGTGAAAAAAATCTTTAAAATATGAAGTTTGATAAAATATTGAGGGAGTCTTGACATTGTCACAAAATAATACCTTTGAGAAATAATATAGATAATGTAATTGAATTAGATAGAAGTTGGGACCATGTTCTTCATGGAAGTTCAAGGCGATGAAACAAGGATCAACATTTTTGAAGGGTGTTATGTTCAACCATTAATACATCTGCCACCGAGAAATTGCCTCACGATGCAGAAAATTTTAAGCAACGAATTGGCTGTAGCATTGATAATGTCAAGTTAATTAGCAAAACAAAATCAATAAATTTTCTAATTAACCCAATACATGCATTTAGAAAATCTTAGTCTCATTCATTGTTAACAATAGATAAATTTTGGTTCTTTAACCTTTGACATCTATTGGTGTCATTTTTTAAACACTAAAACGTGTCATATCACGTGATAAGCAGTCGGAATCATCTGCCTCCTTAAGGGGTGGCACTACAAATGAGTTATCTCAACAAACCCGAAAAGTCGTGTCCATTTAAGACGCCATTTTACTTTCTATAACCCATTATTTATTCATCAACACTGGTTTCCCCTCCTCGCAATACTTCGATCCCTCCTTTTCCAGATCACACACGTAACCGTAACTTCAAAAAAATGCGCAATAGATCATGCATCCTGATACAACAAAAGCTCGTGGATTGTTGCAGTCATTGTTTAGGTAAAAATGCAACCGCCCAGGCACGTAACTGTAATCGTAGCCTATTACCGTCTCGGTAATGGCGGTCGTTAGACATGACGATGAAGGCTCTTCGCTTGCAACAGGTCAATTGACCTGCGCTTTTAATTACTTCTTTCTCTATTAGCTTTTTTCTTTATGTGCTGTAAACTGCAAGTGCAGTCATCGGTTAGTTGCTGAATCCACTGCTAATGGATCAAAAGCATCTGAGCTGGCATTAGTTATAGGAGCTTTAATAAGATCTGAAGTGATTGTAAGTGTCGCCAACTTAACTGACTCCAAAAGGGTCTAATTACAGCACGCCTTTTTCCGAACTACAGCATTCATTGGCTGATTTCAAAGTTTTTTTGAAATTATTGGTCCCTTGGGTTATATGAAATTATTATTTCAGTAGTAATTGTTTTTCTGTCTCATAACGAAGTCCTTTGGGTATATTCTGTTCTGGCTCAACCGCGCACCTAAACCCGATAAACCGTGAAAACGGTATGAGCCGGAGATTTCAAGGTGTCATGTCATGTCCCATAACAGAAACAGGCATTTTGTAAGTTCTTCCCTCCTAAAACTCCAGTAGGCAACTTCCAAGTTAGTCAACTTTCAAACTCTTCTCTCTCGTAACACCAGCAAGAAATTCACAAATTCTTCTATCTTATTTATACCATCATCAGGCAATTTGCAAGTTTTTCTCTCTTATAACCCCAACAGGCAATTAGCAAGATTTCCATCTTATAACTTCAGCAGGTAGTTTTTAAACTCTTCTCCCTTATAAAACCATCAAAATATTTTTTAATTCTCTCATAAAACACCTGTAGGCAACTTTCAGGTTTTTCAATCTTATAACATCAGCATGCAATTTTCAAACTCTTCCCTCGCATAACACCAGCATGAAATTAACAAGTTCTTCTATCTAATAACACCAACAGGATATTTACAAGTATTCCGTCCTATAACTTCAGCAGACAATTTTTAAACTCATATTTGTAATAAAATCGTCAGAAAATTTTAAATTCCTTCATAAAACACCAGTAGGTCTCTTTCGAGTTTTTCTATCTTATAGCATCAGCCGACAATTTTCAAATTCTTTTCTTATATAAGATCGGCAAGCAATTTTCAAACTCTTCTCTCATAACACCAGCAGGAAATTCCTAAATTCTTCTATCTTATTTATACCATCATCAAGCAATTTACAAGTTTTTTATACTCTTCAAAGTGTCCAACGTGGACCACTCCTTATTATCTTACAGATATTATTCTATATTTTATGTCTATCCATGTATTTTTTCTTTCGTATATATTAAACCTAATAGTACATTCTGAAATACCACTTTTTAAAATATTAGTGTTCTAAAAATTAAAAGTTTTCTTCAAACACCTCAAATGGTACATTTCAAAAACAAAATTTAGAAGTTGGGATGTGTGGTTTTGCTCAAAGCCTGTACTGCCCGTTTATTCTGATCACTTTTTCCACTTCAAGAAACTATTTCTTAAGGTATTTGAATACTTAAAACAGCCTGTTTCTTTATTTAAAAAGGAGAAAAAAAAGACTAAACTGTAGACTACACAATGCCGCCTCTGCTGAAACGAGATTCTTTATAAACACAAAGCAGTTCTATTGTGTAAGTAACATTCCTAATGCACTTTTAAGTATTAAATCTGCCTCGGAAATTACTTTAAAAATTATTTTCATAATGTCTCTATCAAACAATTCCTTCCAATCAAAACCCCAACATTTCGTGATTTTCGAGCTCCATACGTGCGAGCTGGGCGTTGCGCTAAAAGTCGTCTGCGGGATTAAAAACGACTCTCCGATGCAAGTAGTTGTTCTGTGTGATAAATAGCTCTTAATTGTTTACTTATTCCACCGTCCATACCTTATCGCATGGACGCTCTATGTGTTTTAGAATCTTTGTTTTTTTAACATCATCTGCCATGCGCAGACTCGTTATTAACATTGTTTTTGTTTTTCAGGTAAGTGGAAATTTTCGCACGAACTGAGAGGCAGGCGATCGGTTATACATCACAACACCTAGCTCCACCCCCTAAGAATGGGTAACCCGAGAAGCATCGCCTTCAGAGGTAATTTCGGCGCTTTAACGAAGTTTTAATAGTTTTTAATAAAAAGTTGGCAACGATGTGGATTAAATGTTGATTCTAGTGGTATCGATTATAGTGCACCACACACTTCTTTTTGCAGATCTTGCGTAGATAATTCGCTTTTATTATTTTTTCAATCGTTTTCCCGTATTTATTTTCTTTCTTTTAAGCAGAAAAAAAAAGTAATGCTTTAAAGCTACTTCATTTACTTGGATATATCGACTGATGTAGTGTTAGTGTGTGACTATCTATAAGTAACGCGTGGAGGAGGGAAGAAAGGAAAAAATTTAGCTTCAGAAAAGTCTACCTGAAATTTTAACGAAATTTAAAGCTTACAATTTAGTCGGATATCTTTTCTCCAGAAGCTCATTTATTTTGCATTGAAAAAGGGGGCTCCTTGTGACTCCGAAACACGTGTATGCATTAATCTGCAATTTTGTGCAATTAAACGTTGGCAATTCTTATTTTTCTATCTAGATATGAGTTAATGCTGTTAATAAAGAAAGAAATTGGAGAACTAATAGACGCAAAGTTCAAAAAGTAAAATAAAATTTAGTCCAATTGCGACACAAATATCACACGGTTAAAAAAAAAAACACTTCGAAGCGGACAGAGCTCTATTCTCAAAAAGTAATTCCATCCCAGAAAAAAAAAACTTTTTTTTTTTTCTTAAAAATAGGAAACGATTTTGTATTTTTTATGTTACACTGTTACCACAAACTTCTTTCATCGCAATATTTTTAAGCATGATAACTTTGACTTAAAAGCCGTCTGGAATTCTTCATTATTACACATTCTTTTTTCTATGGATTATTCAAAGAAAAAAAAAAGAACTCCAGGTTCGAAGGATCTCTTCTTACAACTCTTCACTACTGACCGAAAAGAATTAATTAAGTCTGGCCAAACCGATCTTTTTTTTTTTAATTTCGCTATAAAAAATGATAATAGAATCTTTTGTCTCTCAAATGGACTGCATTTCAGTGCAGGAATTCTTGAAGGTAGAAGGAATTTAAAAAAAAAACAATAATAAAATAAAATTAAAATTAATTGCGAAGTTCATCGAAAAGTTTTATCTTGGCATCTGCACAACATTAGATTTTATGACCAAATAGGTTGTTCGATTTCGTCTTCTAATTAGAATTTCTCCATTATTAAACCACCTCACACATTTAAGGTCAGAAGACTGATTTTATATCAGATGGGTAAACTTGGTCGCCACTAGGGCTGGCCGATATACCGATATATCGTCAAATATCGATATATAACTATTACCACGGTAACGATATTTAGATTTCTATCCGTCCGATATATCGTTTGAAACGGAACTGCTCAAATTGCAAGATTTAAACAAAATATTGAATTGAATATTTAAAATTTTTTCGTTGCGAAGCACTTTTGTCATGCATTGAACTATACCATTGAGCACGCTCTCCTCCCCCTCCCCTCCAGGAAAGTTTTGAATTAGAGAAATAATATTATATTTGGAAATGTTTGTTGTTTTTCGATCCTTTGCACCCTCTCCCCTCAAGAATATATAGATATATCGAAAATATCGATAGTTGGAGAGTGATATATCGCGGTATTAAAATTCTGATAGCGCCCAGCCCTAGTCGCCACTACAGTATTGTTTTGATCATTAACAGAAAAAATCCAAGCACCATTTTAGATAAGGTTTCTAATTTGAATACCGATAAAACTTTTAAATTCACATAATGGATAAAATAACTAAGTATGGCGATACGATACATCTTTAAGAACGGTTGCGTCTTAAAAATTGATTTTCTTGTCTCTAACAATGAGGCCTCCAAGCCTGTTGCCAAACTGCAGGAAGAAATATCTAATCAAAAACCAGGTTTTCCATTAAGTCCATGCTTCCTCCGAAATAATTACGATTGCTATACGGGTAATTTTTTTATTCAACGGTTTGATAACTTTCCGCGGAAATTATATTTTATTATTTATTTAGATATTTATCGCTATATTACGAGGCTCGGCAGAGATTAACAGGGAAAGATGAAAATCATAATGCAATGCAATATTTTTGTTCTCGTTATTTTCTTCGATAACTTTGGCTCAATTCGATGACGCCCCCAGCGATTTCTTACAACAAATGAAGGATTATGCTAGTCAGGAAGTTATGCTTTGACTGAAGTGCTTTTGTGTTTCTTTTTTTCTTTACTGACGAGGGGGGGGGGAGGATCGTCTGCGCGGGGATGGCGTAATTAGTCTCTGTCAAAGAATCAACCCACCTTTTTTTTCATGGTGAGCAGTTGTTAACGGCTTTCAAAATAGGGGGCTTTCGAATTAAATGGCTGCGCACAGCGCTTCACGCCCTTTTTTGTTTTTTTGCTTTTCTATTAGAGCTATTATTTTGAAAACAGGTAGCAAGTGGTCTTGAACATAAAATATAACTTTAAGCAACGTGGGCGTCCCCAAATTTACTGAATATTTGAGTAAGGGTCTTCAGAACAATTTCGAGACCTTGTTTAGAGGATCAGAAGGCTCATATTTTGGCATATTTGTGTAAATCTCAAAATAGATAGATAAGATTTATTAACAAAAACACACGTACATAACAAACAGTAAGCAAAATAAAAATAAAATAGAGCAAGATTAAAACATACAACGTGAATTATAAAACATAAATTACAAACGTCAATAAAAAAACATTAAGAAATTCTTGATTATAGTTGAACATGAGTTAGTAGTAAATTCAACACTAAACAGCGCCAAAGGCACTGTTCGCAGTATTATTTAATCGGTTTCATTTGGAGTACAAATACAAATATGTATTAAACAATATAATATTTACAAATTAATTTTACACAAGTAATATTTCACACAGAACAATAAGACTCCAGGAAAAAACACACACACACACAATAACTCGCATTGAAGCATTTTATATTGTAAAAAATACAATACAAAATCCCCCCCCCCTCCCCCGGTTGGCAAGTAAACTAGGAGACTCTTCATAAAAAAAAAAAAAAATAAATAAAATCTTAAAATATTGTTGTCGGTAAAATTACTGAGAGATTTAAGATTTGTTAATAAACTGTCCTGTGTATATTTTACCTGTTGTCAACAGCGCTAAACATTTGAATTTTCACTTGAAACTTAATTAATTTTTCATGAGCTATTTGTCATTGGCATAGACGGAAAAATCCGTGGCTAATTTGAACTTAAATGACATTATAAGCTACACAATAATTACAGCACAATATTCCTTTGTGTGGTTTTAAACATGCCTAAGTATGGCAATTAATCAGTGAAATAAAATTTTTAAATTGAAAAATCATTCTAATGGCGTAAAACTGATGTACTCAACTAATATTAAACTTTAGCTCTCAAAATACCGCATATGCTTCTATTTTGATATTAATCAAAAATTTCTACATGTTGCCTTGGAGCAACTTCTTTTTTTAACTGATTGTTGTTAACTGATAAGTTATTGATTAATTAATTTCTGTTTTAAAGATAAAATAATTTTGTGGAGTATCTGTAGAAAATGTGTTTTTGCAGAATATTGTGCAAACCGCTATTTCTCTGTTTATTGCTGTTAATATTTTATTATCGATTCATATTTGAAATTTTATACTGGGAGAAGTTTTTGCTGCATTTCAGTTCTATAACTTTTTATATTTGACACATTAACGCTTTAAAAATACTTGATTTTAAATAGCTTCTATTAAAAAAATCAATGATATATATTTGTGAATTATTATTTTCTAGTGGTACCCGCACAGCTTTGCCCGTAATAGAAAAATTAAAAGGTCTTTTGGTTCGCCTGTATATTTACAAATAATGTATGGTGAATTTTCTCGCCAATTGGCTTGTACCCATGTTACGGTTCCACGTTAGGATAATTTCGTATCTCGCCAATTGGCTTGTGCCCATGTTACGGCTCCACCTTATGATAATTTCGTAATTTACTCGTCCGTCTTATGATAGTTTTGTTCTTAAAATTGGAATAGAAAAAGAACCACATTGAATTTTCGAAAAATCGCTTCGAGGTGCACACCCCCATGCTACAAAGTAACTTTGTGCCAAATTTCATGAAAATCGGCCGAACGGTCTAGGCGTTATGCGCGTTACAGAGATCCAGACATCCTCTGGGTATCCAGACATCCAAACAGAGAGACTTTCAGCTTTATTATTAGTAAAGATAAAGAAAGGCGGGATTTAAATGCTTTACCCATTAAATTGATTAAAGGTGTGGAAGTATCATTTGAAAAAGTCTTGCGAAGTCCAACTGCTGTGATACCTAGAACGTGGGTGGGATGGAGTTTTAAAAATGTTGTCAATAGGAATTGCTGCCGACGGTTTAAGATGGAGTCCTATGAGAACTTTGCTGAATTGTTACTGTGACCACTTTTAACAAATTGACACTAAAATTAAAATTTTCAGTGTTTTGCTCCAAATTTGACGAGATATAACCAAGTTCATCACAAAGTAAGGTAATTTCTAGAACCTTCTCGGTCATTCCCGAGTAGTCAAACTTCAGAGCTCGAAAAAATTCATGCAAAGAGAAACCGATTGTTGGATACACATGATAAAGGTCAATAATGGGATTTTTTTTCTGGTCGCCAGTGGCAACTCTGAGCAAATTTATTGGTCGCCACGCCTTTTTTTTTTTCTCGTCGTCAATTTTTTTGTAAACCGAAAGTGTAGTTAAACAAAAAAATTTCCTTTTAAATCGTCGCTAATGCATTTTTCTGTTTAAATAAAAGTTAAAATACTTACCTAATGCTATTTACGTTTTTTACATAATCTAATAGAGCAAAGTGGGGTAAGATGACGAACTTCAGCTTCTTTTTTTTTTTATCGCTTAAGATTGTGGTTTAAAATTTTGGTATTTAAACCCATGACTTTTATAAAAAGTGAAGTTTAATTTTAAAAAATGAAACTCTGGTTATCTCTTTTTGAAATGTGAAAAAAGTGTCACCAAGAACAAGAAGCGGTTCTCTGCATCTTACCATACCCATCAGGTAAGATGACGAAAAGCTGAAAGTAAACATTACAAAAAAAAAAAAAATATAGTTTTAAAATACGTAAAAACAAATTAAATTTATTAGACGAGTATGTTTTCCCGTCACAAACCTTAAAAAACTGTCCACCGATCTCCTTCACAAACGATTCCCCAGTTGGAAAGAGTTCTGCTGAATAGTTCTGATTCTTACGGCCTAATTCTTAGTAATTAATTTTCAATGATATACTTAATGTGTCTGACAGACTCCTTACATTGTATGACGTTGCTACTCGTCAAAGAAAATCATATCCACTTTTTAAAGGGCTTTATTATAAATTTTAATTTTGGCTGTTCAAATTAGAAACAGAAATTTTGGCTTTTGGTTTTGTTTGAAAAATTATTTGTAAGTTTAACTGTTGCACCACCCAGTGGAAAGATATGAAAAGGTAAAGTATGAAAAGAAAAAGAAAATGTAGACTACGCGAAACAAAATCTTTAAAATGTAGTAAAGAAGAATCTTCTTCCTTTGTTTGGTCATTTGCATAAGAGAAATGAGGACGCTGTGGAGTTTTATAAGTGGAAAACTGTTTTGATTGTTAAAAACTATATTGCAACATTTTTTATTTAAACCAACTAGGAGAGACATCTAGGTGAAGTTAGTGCAGAATTTTGTATACGGGAGAGTCGTTACGTTTAGTTTTTGCGTAAGTTCTTGTCTGTACACAGATAATTTTAATTTAGAGGAGAACAGCTTCGTCATTCAGAATATTTTAGAGACAGTCACGGTAACTTCGCGCGTCCACAATTATTATTATTATTATAGTAATTCTTAAACCGAAAAGAGCAGAAATATTATTTTATGACCTCTCCTGCAAGAACGCATCTCTAGGTTTTTTTATTTTTATTTTTTTAAGTGAAATAAACTGAAAATAAAAATATGATGTGTCACACAGTATCCGGACTGGCTCAAACATGCCCCGAATGACTGTACGTGAATCGCTGGTTTTCAAATAACATCAAACGCAGTTCAGAGTAAAGAGTTTCTCCCAGATTAAAAAAGGGACAGCGTGCATTTTATCAAAAAACTTCTGTAGTAGAAAATGTTTTCTCTTCTTCTTTCTTTCATATGGGGCTGCTTTAGAAGCACAACCTTTTTGCAGACCTTGTGCCAATATAGCATCCATTCACGTGGCTCCTCTATCGGCGGATTCTTTTACCACGAGAACTTTGACGCCCAGTTTTCCCGCTAAATGGAGGCACGTGGACTCGCTTCTATGCGAAACGGTACAAGGAATTTAGTTTTGCCTGGAGTACTCCAAGCCAAACGAGTACTCAAAGGATCTTTTTCATGCTTCATCATGCAACATGGCCTCTGTCGGTTTTTTACGTCTTGAAAATACGCCGACGGGAGCCCCATTCAAACCAGCGCTTTTGGGCGCAAGAGACCAGTGTGGTACAAAACGTGCTTTTTGTATTCAATGTGCACATAAAATTCCGTGTATTTTTCAGTAGACATTGTTTTCTTATGTTTAAATTTTGTACGCATTCTAGTGAACAGATGTAATGAGGGAGCTACACAGTTAAAAATTCAGGAAGATTTTCTAGTAATTGTTATTGTAAAATGGCGGATTTACAGCATCGCTGATTTTTACGGTAATTTATACCGGAGAAATAAGCGGTCCGAGCTCCAATTGGTCGCTGCGGCCTACCGAGGAAACCGTAAACTTTTACAGTAACATTTGATTTTTACGGTAATAGTTACTGGCAACATGGATGGCAGTAACAATTACCGCAAATTTTCCGGAAAATTTTTAAGTGTACGATTGCACTCCAAGCTGTGCAACCATAAAATATTAATGATAAAATGTTGTTAGAGCTTCAAAAGGCTGAAATGGCGCATTGAGTGATGCCAAAAGGAAGGCAGAGCGCACCAAAGGTCATTTTAAAAGTTGGGAGATGTAACGCACTCCAAAAAATGACTTTGGCATTCAGACACTGGAGCCTAAGCACGTGGAAAACGGATGAATGACCGATAAAGCTCTGCAAATGATATGCTTGTAAAGTGTCTCAAAATTTCCCTCTGAAATAGCCTTTGAGCGTGTTATTTTAAAACAATTTATCTTATATTTCCTGCGATCAGATCATTTATAATCGTTTCTGCATAAAAACTAAATTAACACATATCTCTGAGCGCGTCCCTCGTAAATTGTTTCCAACATTATTCCTTAATCGCTATCATCTGCTAGCTTACATCTGAGATATCTGTAGCGCCCCCTGGGGCTAAACGTCCAAAATAATAAACAGTGTCCCAAGGTCGGAGGTCGGAATGTTCCTGCTGCCAACCGCACACAATTATCATTTCTTTTTCTTATTGTGGGCTTTGCCTCTGCGCATTGTTTTATACGTCGTTGTCACGTAATTTGAAAGTAACACTCCATGCAGTCCGCAGGTGCTTTTCTCTCAACTCGGCACGCAAAAGAATTGTGTAAGGTGGTTAATACGCGAGGGACATTCCGCGTTAGATTGCGCCAGCAGCCATTTTTTGTCTTATGTGGTTGGAAAAAAATGTGGGATTTCTCATTGTTAAAATTTACTGAGAAGAGAGAAGAAAGTGATTAATATGGAGAAGCTATTTGAAAATTGAAACTTCTTTTTGTAGGAAAAGCAATAATAAATAATGATAAAAATAGTTAAGTTTAATATTGCTTAAACATAACAAAAGAGTTTAATTTTAAAATTATGACAAACAGATGATGTATTTAAACCAAAGTGTACTTAAAATTCTTCCTAAACTCGCAGTAAATGAAAAAAGCTCATTTTTTGACTGTTAAAACTGTTGGACACAAAAAGCTGTCTACGTTTTCTTTATTATTGAGATTTTTTTTTTAAATTTTACTTATTTATTCATTTTTAAGTCTGAAACAATTAGTTATAAGGCTAAAAAAAAAAAAAAGAAAGAAAGAAAGAAAGAAAATGACCAAGCTTCCAACTTTTGGAAGGTGTATGTGTATTGTAATTGTGTTTCCTGAATTAACGAATTTATTTCTCACAATTGAAATGTTGAGTTGAAGAATCACTAATAGCTGTATAGAATTATGTTGGTTGCACAACAGTGATGATGTTGGCGATAACTGTGACGCGTTGTATACATTATATTGAGAAATTAATATAAGAGATTTTTAACAGCACGAAAATAGTTAAACAGTTGGCTATTTTTGTACTGTTTCGATGTCAGTGATTGTTGAATGCATTTATTTATTTATTTATTTTTTGATATTAATATTACTACTTATGCAATTTGCAATACTTTTTAAAAAGGTTGAATTTTTGTTACTATTGTACTTGAGCTTTGTTCAAGTGCATTTGAATTAATTGTGTTTGTATTGATTGCAGAAGTAATAATTATTATTTTCACAAACATGACTGCAATTACAAAAAGGATTTTTGTTTCTAGACCGTTACTTCGAAATATACGTTCACTATTCCTAAATTCAAATATTTGTGTGTTAATTGCCCGCCTTTTAGAGATGATATTTTTAGTTCTAACACAGTCGGAAAGTATGCGTTAACTTCTATTTCGAGAGCTTTTGATTTTGAGAATTTTTAAATTTTATTTGAAAAGTATTACGAATGACGAAAACAGTGGGCCTACGCAATATAATGAAAATAAATAACTAAACTACTGAATAATTACTTTCATTTACTAATCACACTTTTTACTTTGAGATGTCCTTCAGTTTTGCTGATAGTTAACACCCGTAAATCCGACGTAAATAACTAAAAGTGCCAATCTTCATAAATATAGATCCTTGCTCAAATTTGACGTGTTGCCGCATTATATTCTCAATTCTCAACGCGTAGGAAGCAAACAATGACGACCATCAAAAATAACGAAGAAAGCTTTATTGATGGCTGTCGAAACGCTTCTTTCTCTCTGCTCCACTTTTCATCAAAATGGTGTCCATAAATGGCCGCACCCCACGTGAGCTCAGCATGTGCGCTCCATCCGTATCCCTCATTGCAACCGTCAGCTATAATATGCGATCTCTGAATTATGGGAATGCCTGACCAATTTATCCGGCGATATTAAAGAACGGTGGAAATTTTAAGAGCCCGCTGAATGGTGTGTTTATTTTTTGGCCGGGCTCGTAAAAGAAGTGAATTATCATGCAGGGTTAGAGGCTCACTCAAATCCAATCATTTGGAATGGAAGAAAGAAGAGAAAGCGTTTACAATTAGAGATTGTGGGCGACAATGGCGTATGTCACGCGACTAATGTTGCAAACCTTTCACCTTGTCACAACTCCGAATAATTTATTTTCTTCATTTAGCCCAAAACTTAAGTCCTAAATGAAAGCTATTTTTTTTTATAGGTGAAACTGAAATGGTATTCTATTTCACTATTTGGCATTCATTGGCGAAGGATAAGGGGGTGTGGCCCCCAGGCTCGGACTCCTCTTTTAAAATTCAAAATTGAAGTCATGTGATGAAAGTTAAAGTTATTCTTTTCTCTTTTAAAAGATATTTTTCATCATTTAATTAATTTTCTGTATGTAAAACTGTGTTGTAGGAAATTTATTAGGTAATAGTATGCTGAAATGCAGCATGTATTGTGTACTTTGTGTACTCACATTTTGCCGTGTGCTTGTTTTACTAGTTTTAAACTAAACACGGAGGTTAAAGTTATTCTTTTCTCTTTTAAAAGAATAACTTTCATCAATTTTCATCAATTAATTAATTTTCTGTATATGTGTATAACTGTATTTTTAAGGTTTAAGATCTGATTGTGACTGCTTTTATTCTTATTTGCAAGCGTCACAGTTAGATATTTTTAGCCCTGACACTTCTCTTGAGGAATCTGTAACTATGCAACTGTTGGCATTGTTGTTAGTTCCTAAACATTGTTAATTTTTAATCATGTATTAGGAATACAATTCTCGAAAATACAGGAATTGAGTTTTAGAAATGTGTTCCACACATTCACTTTGAGCACTTTTCCAGAATTTGGTTTTCAAAATTCGGGAATCGAATTCTGGATACACATTCTAAGCATCGAGTTCAAACATCTTTCAAGAGTTTAGTTTTACTTTTGCTAAAAAAGTTGAATTCTAGAAACCAATTACAAACATATGCTTTAATCACGTTTCAAGAGTGTAGTGAAATATCAAACCAAGTTCAAGAAACTTTTTCTCAAACTTTCACATGTTCGGCTTTTTGCTAAAATATAAAAACAGAGTTTTCTAAGCATATCTAAGTAAATATTTGTTACATATTTCAAAGTTTTGGTTTGTAAATATCAAACCACTGGTAAAAAAATATTCTAAATTCTAATCCAGCTTTTTTTTTTTTTTTTGAATTAAATTTTGTATTTTTGTCTCAGTGGTTCATTTCCTCCCACTGAAAGTGAAGATTCCTCTAATTCTGAAAAACTTCTTTACAGAGATATTGTTTTTTATTTATATATATTTTTTCAAGATATGAAAATAGTTCTTGTCATTTTTAGAGGAGTAAAATTCATTTTGAAGAAGTAAAGTATACCGAAAGAGTAAAGAACAAAATATCGATCAATTCTAAAACAAAAACTTACTTTCTAAATGTGAAACCGAAGTTGGTAGGTAAAGAAAAGATGCATACTATTTTAACTTTTTTAACCTTTAGTATGTTTGACATATTGAATTTAAAAAAATAAAAACAATCAGATGTAATATTTTTTAAATTCAAATTATTTTTTCCCGAGTTTTCCTGACGCTAACTTTTTATTTTAAATATACAGCATGAAAAATATGTTTTTCACCTTTTTTTTAACCTTTAGAATGGTTGACGTTTGAATTTAAAAAACTAAAAACATTCAAATATATATACTTTTTTAATTCAAATTGTTTTTTCCCGTTTTTCCTCGAGACTAACTTTTTATTTTTAATATAAAGCATTAAAAATACTCTATTTTGACTATATTTTAACCTTTAAAATATTTGAAACTGGAATTTTAAAAACTAAAAACATTCAAATATGTTTTTTTTAAATTCAAATTGTTTTTTTTTCCTACTTTTCTAGATACTAACTTTTTATTTAAAATGCAAAGCATGAAATACACAATGATAAATTTTTGAGTCGTAGTTTTGATTTCTAACGCATGAAATTCCCTACTAGGGTCGTTAAAAATATCCCTGATAGCTGTAACACTCATTGCATTTTTATCACATTAATTCTCTTTAATTGGAAGCAACCGGTGCAAATATAATCTTTTTTAGCATCCATTTCCTTTGGAAACAATCCCAAAAGAATATTTCTCTCCGAGCTGGAAAAATATTCGGCGACACTCGTGCCGTGTAGCTGTTGCCAAAACAAATTCTTTATTCACGCCTGATATATTAATGTATGCCTTCGTTAATATTCTTTCAACACAACCAGAATAACAAAGTTAAATTCTATTCACTATTTCGAGTGCACAGGTGGTGTGGTTGATCTGGCAGCTAGAAAATTCTAAGAAAAATTTCTATGAAACTGACTTCCAATTCCCTCTTATCTGATCGTTAAATGTCAACTTCGAAAAGAACGCTGAGGCATCAGAATAACGTGTCAGTTTTAATTTTTGACGAGTACAATAATAATTACACTTCTTTCTGCTGCTTATCGTCTCTTTGGTAATCGACAGCATAATTGGACTTGGGGTAAAAAAGTTGCTTGTAAATAATTTTACGTTAGTGATTTACGTGTGTTGTTTAATTTGTAAATAGCCTTCAAACAAAACGTAATGTTATAAAATAAAGTTAAAACAATAGACAAACAAATAATTATTAAGAAGGTCCTGCAAACAGCTATTTTAAGGCTTACAGTGGAACCCCTGTATCATTGCTAAGTAGTGCTCCACACACAGCAAGTGCAAGTCGTAAGTAATTCACAACTTTTTTTTTCGTTTTACCTTTATGTTTATTGATATTCCATTTCACTCATATTTTAAGATGCAAATATATTCATTGTTTTTCAGTTGTAACGTAATATTTTGTTTTTCAAACTTTGTCAACTGCTGGTTATTTTTCATTGAAAAACGAAATACAAATACGAATTTTGATTTTTATTTTACTCGATTAATTCTTTCATTGTTCAGTCATCATCGACAAAAAAAAAAAAAAAAAAAAAACTGCCGTATAATAAGCACTTATTCAAAAAGTACATTTTAAACGTGCGCAATATGCGAGCCAGAAATGGTTTTCTGCGCAATGTGTCGAAAGGCATTCGATTTGGCGATTGCGAGCTTCGCCAAGTGATATCATTCCTCATTTGCCTTTCGACAAATGCTTCAAGATACTAAAGGGCAACTAAAAAAGCCAAGTTTCTTTTTCTTTTTTTATGAAAACGTATTTCAAAAAATGAGTAACTAATGTTTAATTTCCCAAGATTAACAAACTGTCAATTTTAGAGTTTTATAACTGTCTTAATATTATCGAAAACCGAATTTTCTGTTGGGGTGCTAAAAAAACTTTTACATGTATTCATGTTAACAGAATAATGTTGGCAATTTAGCTTTAACGAAAGTTCTGGGGTGAAAAACCTCTTAAGGAAGCCAGAAGTTCTCTTACAGAATTAGCACTGACCAGACGAGTGACTCGTCTGGTCAGTGCTAATTCTGTATTAGCTACCAGTTTGTTTGGCACTCTAGACTTCCTTAAGAGGTTTTTCACCTCCAGCTCAGTCACTCTTGTGCCGGGCTGATGAGTGCTAATAAGCACGAAACTGCAGTCCTCGGCTGGAATTGACTGAGCTGGCGGTGTATTTCATGTATTTCTGCCTTAGCCCTGGCTATAGGGCAGTAACTTACCGAACATATTTATGAATATTTTTGAAAATTTTCAATTGGTTTATTTTATTGAGTATACATCTGTGAGTATATACAGTCTGAGTAAAAACATTAAGGCCAGGGCACGTTTTTGAGAAATTGGACAAACCTTAAACTTAGGATCAAAAAATCAGTGATAATTCTTAACCTTAAATACAAGTAAAAAAGATAAAAAAATTTAATTGTAAGTGTTGCATTGTCAAAATATATTACAGATCAGTATTTGAACCTGAGTAAAATCTTTAAGGCCAACATAGAAAAAAGCATACGAGGACAAAAATTCAAACATTTATAATATTGTGTAGGAGCCATTTCTTAAAATTACTTCAAATATTTTTGTTTTCATGAATGAAACTAGTTTTTGACCAAGTTCGGGATGTATTTTTTTCCATTCAACTTCGATGTAGAACTCAACTCTATTGATGAAGTGGAATGTCCCTCATAAAGAAAATTTCTTTTTCTTTTCGTAAATTATGCCAACAGTGATTCCATATGTTTGGTCCATCCAAATTCCACTTCTTTTCCCCAGAAAAAAAATATTCGTATCCATTGGTTCTCCCAGGTCATGATTTCCTAGCTAAAGTTGAAACGTTCTATATTGTGCCTATATTCAATAACTGAGATTTAAGTAATTTTGAAGCATTAATATAACTTCTACACGTTCTAATTGTGTTATCTATCGTTTTTTACAAACATTTAAACCTATCGTCTGAATAAGTTTCCTGGTTGAGTACTTTTAAGGTGATGTAAGTTTCCAAACTCTTCTTCTATGCCGTGAGGACAAAGCTTTAGGTTGTTCCGTTTTTTTTTACCTAATTGTGTTTCATTCAAACAAAAATGTTGATTTCAATCTTCGATCGTCCTGTTTTTTTTTTTTTTTCAATAGTGCGCCTACTTATCCTTGTTGAAGAAAAAGCTTCAATCTGCCCTCTTTCTTGAACAGTTAATTTTTTACCTTTGGATATCTTCACAAGGAGGACAAAAACTTTGAAGAAATTAATGACAAAACTGCAAGTTTGAAGGGTTTCCACAATCTTGTTAACTGTGGTGACATTTATTCCAGCATATGTACTTGCAGTATTTTGGAAATACCAGTGGTCTTAAAGTTTTTACTCAAGCTGCAATACTAACTTTGAATATACCACTGCTTTTCTGGTTATTGCATGCTTTACAAATCCTGTCTGTTGCATTATTTCTTACCAATGAACATTAATAAATAATTAATAATACAATAATATTAAAATCCTTTTAATTTCATTTTCCTTTTTTCACAGAAAATTATACTGACCTTAAAGTTTTTACTCAGGCTGTAGTGATCACCTCTTCCTCCCCTCCCTTTTTCTACCCAAAAATGTTAAAATGACGGGTCTTCATTTTGATAAAATAAACACTTTTTACAATCCCAACGTCAAGTTAGCTCCAAAAATAGGCTCTTATAGCTTAAGTCACTTTCCCTTATGCTTGGGTTGCAACAATGAGCCCAGTCCGATTTACTTTCGTTTCATCAAACCCACTCTAATGAGGAATAATGCAACCTAACTCCATATCTTCTCTCGCACAATTCGGCTTTTTTTCCCCCTTCCCTGGTTGCGGATTCAATGAAGAGCATCGTAAAAGCCACAGGTACGGATGGAGTTTAATACGGGGCTAATTAAATTTTGATAAAAGGCGAACGCTTCGCTAAGGAACTCTCCGGGAACTTCCGGTTTCGGAGGTAAGCGCACTCGAAAAAATGTTCCATGAGGACCTTCTCTCGAGCCGATATATTGTGCTTCAGTGACATTGCAAGACCTTCTTTTAGAAGTCGAACATTGCGTTGCTCTTATTTGCAAATCTCGTTTCAGGATTTTTGTTTGAAAAGAATGTTGTTTGTCGATGCTTAGGTTCAAGAACCCGCATAAACATCGTTTTTATGGCAGCATTTTTATCCCACGAGATTGAACTAAAAGTGTTTCTGCAAACTTTATATGTAGTATGCACCATGCGTGCTATTTTCTGAAAATTAAAAAAGTATTTTCAGCCAATAATATGCAGAGGTCTGAGAAGAGGTAGAAATGAGCATTCTAAAATCAAATTTCCATTAAAAAGGAAAGTACTTTTTAATTGTAATATTAAGCTATCGCAGATGATGTTTATGATAAAAATATCTTGTTAAAAATACTGAAAGTCACTTTTTGAGGGGAAAAGGGGATTTTTTTTTTTTTTTTTTGTATCGATGGGTAGTAATGTCTATTTTGCTTTGACATGTATTTCAATCGTGTGTTATTCTTTTTCTTTTTTTTCAATTAAAGAAATAAATAAATAAACTTACAACAATATTCACTTACAATAATGTTTTAATGTAAAGATTAAGTAGTCATTGAAAATTTATATGCAAACAATTAAGCCGATGGAAAAATTCTCAGAAAATTATGAATAGCAATCACAATGTTAACGTAAAAATATCGTTCGAAAAAAAAAGTTATTATTACTACTATTATTATTTTGAATCAGGAGATTTCTGTTAAGGCAGACAAATAAAAATCTCTGGTAACCGGTCAGTTGTTTGCGTGAACTGGTGCCAATCTATGGACCTGCAGCTAAGAATACCTGAATAGCAATGACCATACATTTTATATCAAATTTTGAGCTTAAGTTATCTATAATTTTTAGAAAGATAGAGTATAACTTGTCTATGTTTTTAACCACTTGCCCAAAAAGCTTTTACAAAAATCAATGAGCTCAACAACAATTATAAAATGCCATTCTGCATAAACGCAAATTCTGCCGGTTCATCGACCAGAGCACTTGTAACACGTGTTACAAAACCATAATGACGAACCTGCAGGGCTTTCGGGTGAACTTAATTTCAGTTATTTCAAACTCATAGTCGGCTGAAATTGCTTCCAAGAACCATACGGGTGAGGCCACAAAAAGAACAGAATGTCGCTATATCGCCTGCAACTCGAATTGTCTTGACAGTAAAATATAGCAACCTCACCCGCTTTGATGGATTCGAACCTAATAGCTGTACAATGGGTTCAAAGAAATTCGACTTTTTGAATGTATACTTTCTAATTCAAGCCAGTTTTCCTGTCTCTGCATTATGCAAAAGCCCTTTGTAATGACATAGAATTAAAATCAGATTTAATACTTCAAATAATTCGACTTGGCTGGAACTGTAGGTACGGGAAACTGACCAGCAAAAAGGTTAGCATTAATTGGTGTTTTCAATTCAAATGAGATGCTTTTAAATGAGCTGAGTCGAAGGTTTTAATCAAAGGGTTTGCAACAAATTATAGTAAGTATCTCTAAAATGCAGAATATTTGCCGTTCGGTCACGCATTTTACCGATCGGGTCGTTATAATTGCGCCATTTTGAGAAGAGCTGGCGGAATCGAACTTTTCTAACTTTTCCTGCGGTGTTTTCTTGTCACAGAACAAATTAGAAATTGTTATCAATCAAAGGAGTAAATTCATTTTAGATTTCGGTATTTTACATTCAATCGCGACGGTATATTGATATATTTTTTAAGTATTTTTTCGTATCGAATTCCTATGTGTCTGGAAAAGGTAAAATATGCGACAGAATCAATGACCTTTAGTTGCGTTAAGTGATTTTTGGTCGTGGCTAAATATTTCACCGGTGTTTGAACTGCTTTTTGATAAATTTGGGTTTGATGACCGAAGCTCATATTATTAATTTATTATTCCATAGTAAAAGTTCTAAGAGTGGAAATCTATAAAATAACGACAAAAATTTAATAACTATGACTATAAAGAATTATTATCATTCATAATGAGCTACTTTTTGATGATTGAATTCATTACTAAACTATCTTATTATATTTTCATTAAAAGTATTTTATTTAAATTTACTGATTTTTAAGCATGTCTTTAATTGGGAACATAGCTTTAACTTTTCATTTTAGAATTGTGGATTAATTGTTTTTATTCATTTATTCATTGTTTTTTTCTGACCCAAAGAAATTATAAGTATAGATCGAAAAGCCATGCAAATGAGCTACTTCTGATGATTCATTTTATTGATAAATTATTTTGTCATTTGTTTTTAATGATAGATAATTTTGTCATTAGTTCTTAATCATTTATTCTGCATGATATTTTAATTGTTTTATTAGTTCGTCTCATCTTTTGTAAAATGCATTATGTTTATATTTCCATTCAAAAATTAAAAATTTTTTTTTTACTTCCTTTTACAAAAAAAAGGAAGTATTGTATTCGCGAAAAAAATTTCACGTCCATTTTGCTCGTCCCCGAATGAATATTGATTTTTTTCCAACCCGACCACACGTGGATACATGCCTAAGAATCCATTTCGACGATCCTCGAGTTAATTACAACGAGTTTTCTTGTGACGTCCGTATGCACGTATGTATGGGCGTATGTGTTTATGTTCGTATGTGTGTATGTATCTCGCATAACTCAAGAACGGTATGTCCTAGAAAGTTGAAATTTGGTACATAGACTCCAAGTGGGGTCTAGTTGTGCACCTTCTCGTTTGGTTGCATTCGGATGTTCTAAAGGGGGTCTTTTACACCTTTTTGGGTAAAATCATTATTAATTTCAATGTAAACTCAAGCGGTGCTATAATTTGTCAAACACTTGGCAACATATCGCCAAGTTTTGCCGCCAAATTGGCGACGAAATTGGTGGGTTTTTTTTTTTTTTAATCTGGTGTCAATTTGGCCATATTTAGAGAGTTAACCATTGAATCACATTAAAACTGCCAATATTGCGAAAATTTATCGGTATAAAGCGTTTTCTTCGCTTCGGTTCGCAACAAACTTGGGGAGAAAATATTTAAAGTGTTTCTTTGCTCACTCCAAGGCTTTAAATTAAAGTAAAAGGAAGTCATGTGATGCACGTTTTTTTTTTTTTTTTTTTTTGGTAAAAGCTTGGTTTGAGTTAAATTTTGGAATATGTCGTCGTTTTTTAAAGAATATTTCTTAGTTTACTTTCTGCATTACGATACCTGTGTTGTACTTCCCATAAACAACGAACAATAATAGTAATTACAAAGTTAACATACTTCCGCTTTTTATTTGTTGCCAAAAACAATGAAAAATTTCAGTTATTATAAAATTGAAGTTTTGTTAATAAATTCAACAAATTAACTTCAATGCTGAAACTAGGCGAGCATACAGTGGATTCTGCATTTTCAACTTTTCAAATTACGCGGGTGGTCGAGCTTTCTTTGATTAAACTCTAACACACAAACTTGCAATATTTAGAGCAGATAATAGTAAGCTATTCACTCTTTATGTGCACTTCATTTATATAAAAACGAAAGTCCTGTACTGTTTTTTTCTTCTTTTTTATAATAATAGGCAACAGGTTAATATGTTCTAAATTTCAAAACGTTTTACCTCAAATAAATTTGAAAGGGAAAAGCCTTTAAAATAAAATGTAAAAAATGTTTTTAAATTTTAAAGTTCTTTCTGAAAGCTTGGTTTGCGCTAAAAATTATAAAATAAAATAAGTATATGATTGCTTGATTACAACACCAACGAGTTGATGTGTGCATCACGTGACTTCTTTTTACTCCAATTTAATGTCATTTTCTCATTATTGGCAGTTTATATATGATTCAATAGTTTACTCTCTAAATATCACCAACAGTGGCCAAATTGAAACCAGATTTAAAAAAAAAAAAAAAAAAAAAAAAAAATCCGTCAAATTTGCCGCCAAGTTGGCGACAAAACTTGGCAACCAAAGGACTGGCGATATATCGCCAAGTCTCCGCCAAAATTTAACACCACATGAGTTTACATCGAAATTAACAGTGATTTACCCCAAAAAGGGGCAAAAGATCCCTTTTAGAGCATCCGAATGCAACCAAAAAGGAAGGTGCACAACTAGACCCCTCTACGTACCAAATTTCAACTTTCTAGGACATACCGTTCTTGAGTTACGCTACACACATACGCACATACATACGTACATACAGACGTCACGAGAAACTCGTTGTAATTAACTGGGGGATCGTCAAAATGGATATTTCGGGTGTCTGTACGTTCCTATGCACATATCCACATGTGGTCTGGTTTAAAAAAAACTCAACATTCATTTGGGGCTGAACAAAATGGAAATTAACGCCGATTTTTGGGTAAAAAATTTTTTCGCGAATACAATAGTTATTTTTTTGTAAAAGGAAGTAAAAATTGCAGTCAATCTTAATGTCTTCATATTTTGATAAATTCTAAAGCAGCCATTAAAATTTAGATTAAAAGTTTGAGAAAAGAAGAAATATAGGCAGATTAGCAAAAGTTATTTGTACCGTATAGCTTTCCGTACCTTTATCCGGTTGAAATACAGTATTGTGGCAATTAATTGGGAAATGTTATTTTTTTCACTTTTATCACACGGTACGCGAACGAATAAGCACTCAAATTCAGCTCAGAGTTCAAATAGCAGTTATTGTCAAACTAGAAGCTGTTTGTTCGCATCAGGTAAGTAGCAGGCATATAAATTCTTCCACCAAGTGGCTAAAAGTTGGCAGTGTTAGTTGCTCGATTGTTGTGGGAGTAATTAGAGTCATGGATATCAGCGCTGAAACACGTGCTAAAGTGCATTTAAAAAACACACTTCTAAAACGTTAGAAGAAATAGGCAAAATATGTAGAGTGAGTAAATCAAGTGTCTAGAGGATATGGCAGCGGTTTAAGACAACAGGAAATGCTGGAACCAACCGTATTGGAAAATGCGGCCGAAAAAGAACAAAATCGGCTCGTGAGGACAAAAGTTTACATCGAATGAGTGTTATGAATCCTCGATTGACTAGTTCTGATCTGTCCAAGTCCATGGTGGCAGCTGGTGTTAACATAGCACCTTCAACAGTGAAATACAGGCTTTTAGACCGTGGGCGGAAAGCACGTCTACTGTACAAGAAGCTGCTTCTCACGCCTCGCATGAAGAAAAAAAAGGTTAGAATGGGCATTGGACTGAGAAGGACTGGGAAAAGGTTTTATTTTCTGACGAAACACATTTTGTGGTTCAGGAATTAAGATCCAAGTTCTTGAAAAGGAGCAAAGGAGAACCTCTTCGTCTGCACCAGATTAATCAAGCGCCTAGGTATCCGACCAAAAAGATGTTGTGGGTTTTTTCTGCGTTTCAGGGATAGACTCCCTTGTTCCCGTAGAAGGAATGATGAACAGTGTCAGCTACGAATCGATATTGAGCCAAAATGTGCTTCGAACCATGTCTAAACTTCGGCCGAACGGAGATGGCGTTTTTTAACAAGAGGCGCGCGATGTCACACATAGAAGCGAATTGTCAATTTCTGCTCTAAAAACAAGCTTACTGTACTGAATTGGCCCGGAAACTCACCGGAATTAAATCCGATTGAAAATTTTTGGGCTATTGTTAAAAAACGTCTTTATAAGCTTGACAGTACTATGATGGAAAAGCTAACTTCGTCTGTTATTGACATATGGTAAAAAGACGTTTAAATTAAAACTATATCTGCCAGTCTAGTACATCCCATGCCAAAACAAGTCTGTGATGTTATTAAGTCTCGGGGAGGTTATATTAATTATTAGTTTTAAATGTATTCATTAAAAACTTAAATAGAACTGATTTTTTGAAGAAAAATACATTTCCCAATTAATTGCCACAATACTGTAGTTAATTCGACGCAAATTAACACTTAAGTTTTAGAAACTTAATTATTGTGAAAGGGCAATGAGTTCATTCTCTTTCTTTATTACGTGAAGAGATCCAACATACATAACTCCAACTTTCACTGTTTTTAAGAAGACATTTTTGTTATTCAGATGTAATGCACATAAAAATATATGCGCATAAAAATTAATCGACGACATGGCAAGATCTTTAATTTAAAAGCAGTACCTACTGGAAGTTACTTTTTTCTTTGCTTAATTTTTCCTCCTTTTTTCTTATTTTAAGATTGAAATCAAACTGAAATTATGGTTTACTATTCAATTACAAACAAATTGAAAGCATACAAGAATGCACTGAAAATGGAAAATAATAACGGAAGATTTGAATTTCAAAACAAACTGTTGTCAAAGATAAAATCTTTTTCCCCAAACTTATTTTTTGACAATGGAATTTGGGTGATTTTAATTTATTAAGGAGGCAGTGTTGATATTTAGTTTCTGAAAGAAGAGTTGACAAACTGTTCACAGAAAAGGACCTAAAATATTTAAAATATATTGTCTTCCATCTTTATTCTTATTCACTGAAACTGGAGTTCTTTGCTATTGTAAAAAACGAGTGTTCTTTTTCTTTTTTCATTTTTTTGAGCAATCACGATTGCTTATTGTTCTCACTTGACTGTTTTTGACGTTCCTTTGATTTTTCCCACCGCCACCCTCCGCACCATCACCGTCGACGAGCTCCTCACGATGCTGCTCCTATAGCGAAAGCCGTCTCCAGGTTGCGTCCGTGTCCTACACACACGCGCATACATACACAACTACACACACACTCACACACAAACACATACACACACATACGCAAACATACAGACACCTACGCATACACACACACACAAACATACACACTACCCACACATTCATGCCTGCACACAGACACAAACACATATGCCTACACACACATACACATACCCCCTCCCCACACACATTCATACACACAACTACCCACACACTTATGCCAGCACACAGACACAAACACACATGTCTACACACACATACACATAACCCGTACATACAAACACATACCCCCACACACGCATGCATCCACACACTCGTGATTGCGAAAAACATAATTTGAATTCAAGATGTCAAAATTCAAATTAATTTGTTTTTTTTGAAAATCCTACATGTTTGGAAAAACATTAATTGACCGTACTTAAAACTTGTTTTCTGACATTTATAAAACGTTAGCAGAAGCAAGGGATTGTTAGAGCAAGTCATCTATTTTGATAAGAATATTATTCTGTTTCTTTATAATACCATTCGAACACTCCAGAAACAAACACACACAAAAAAAAGCTAAGCCTTGTTTATCATGAATCCATTTAAAGAATTCAAGTTATCGAAATCTCCAGATGAAAGAAATGGCTTTTTGGAATCAGCGAACAATTAAAACTAATTACAACTCCCAAATCGATGGTAGAGCTACAAAAGATAATATTTGACAGTCCTCTTTAGGGCTGCGCCAATGCCCGTCTCAAAGGCCACAATCATGTCTCCCTTTTTTTGAGAGTTTATGTTTTTAAATATTATCCCATTGGAGCAATCAAAAGCTATTCATCAGCGGAAAAAGAACGCTGCCATTTTGTCAGGTGCTGCCCAGAAGCATTTATTCTAAGAGAATGAAAGAGAAGAAAATGCACCAATGGCTAATCACGCGAGGGTCTACTTCGATTTGAAGTGTAATTATTGTTCCTTTTGATAGTGGACTATAGATTTCTGCTTTTATGAGCAAATACTAGCTTTCCGTTTGGGTTTCATTTCCTCAAATGCGAGTTATTCTATTCTTTGGTTGTTTTTGCTGCATCGATAGGGCAGGTGATGTCAGTGGAAAGGGCAGGGGATAAAATTCTGACATCATTTTGCTGGTTCTTTTTCATTGTTTTATTTTGTAGGAAATTAACAAGAGTTTGACCAGTTCTTTTTCATTATTTATTAGAAATAAGGTAAAATTGGAAGAGTGTGCAAAGATTTTTTTTCTTGAGCAATCACGAATTGCTTGATGTTCTTACTCGACCCGTAGTTGAGGTCTTGTCCTATTATTGAGCAATCACGATTGCTTATTGCTTTCATTTGACTGTTTTTGGCGTCCGTTGATTTTATTTTCCCACCGCCACCCTCCGCACCATCACCGTCGACCGGCTCCTCACGATGCTGCTCCTATAGCGAAAGCCGTCTCCAGGTTGCATCTATGTCCTACACACACGCGCATACATGCACAACTACACACACACGAACACGTACACACACAAACACACACATACACAAACAAACACGTACACACACGCATACATACAGACACCTACACATACACACACAAAAACATACACACAACTACCCACACATTCATGCCTGCAAACGGACACAAACACATATGCCTGCACACACATACACATACTCCCCTCCACACACACACATTCATACACACAACTACCCACACATTCATGCCTGCAAACAGACACAAACACATATGCCTGCACACACTTACACATACCCCCCTCCACACACACACATTCATACACACAACTACCCACACACTTATGCCAGCACACAGACACAAACACACATGCCTACACACACATACACATACCCCCTACACACAAACACACATGCCTACACACACATACATATACCCCCTACACACATACCCCACACACACAAACACACACGCCTACATACACACTCGTGATTGCGGAAAACATAATTTGAATTCAAGATGTCAAAATTCAAATTAATTTTTTTAATTTTATTTTATTCTTTCGTCTATAACAATTTTCTTCTCGCACTTTGGCTGAAATAAATTTGGCGACAAATGAAACCCAAAGTTCAATCACACACTGTAAAAAATTCTTATTGAATGCTGAATGGAAAATGCATCGCCAATTTGGCATGTTCCACGTTATGATAATTCCCTTAAAAATTGCTTTGAAATGTAAAAATTCCACCAAAAAGTAAATTCGGTCGTCAAGAAGAAGTCCATTCTTTTTGAACTTGCATTGAGAATATTTGTCATGATTTTTCCGTACGTTAATCTTTCTGAGAATAGAATAAACTAATCAACAAACGATGTTCAACAAAATCAATGGTTGGCGCTAAAGAAATTAATGCTGAAATAAAATATAAATTAATTTTAAGGCATCAATGCTGCAGACTATAAATATAACGTAGTTTTTTCTTACGAAGTCTTCAAAACGTAAAATAAAGTTTATTATGATATTTGAAACGAATAAAAAATGTGAAGTAAACAAAAATTTGGGTAACATTACAACTTTTAGAGACATAGAGCGAAAACCTGACTGCAATTCTTGATTGCGAAAACTATTAATTTGTCAGAAAAAAAATTAAGTTTTTTATTCTTTCAAGTTTAAATTGCTATTCTTAAATATCCATGATAAATATAAAAATACACTGCCACCCATTAATTTCAATGCTCTTGCGAAAATTCAGTTTTACCAACTTCCCGAGAAATAAGAGACTTATTGTTCTGGGTTCTTCTATTGTTCTGTAACTTTTGTCACATAAAAACATGTTTATATTGCCATTTTCCAATAAAAATTACATCCCCCATGCATTTAGGGGACCAGCGACAAAATAAAGAAAACAGAAACGTTTTTTGATTATCCTTCCTCGTAGATAATGTGGAATGAGCAGTAAATTTCATAAATTCGTTTACTTATTGTGTACAGTAATTTTATAGATTTTCGTGAAAGTATTACTTATGTTCATGAAGAAATATGCATTGCTTTTCAATCATTGGACAACAACTAGCGCAAACATGTTTTTTTTTTTTTTTTAACACCTTTGTATACAGGAATAACAGGAATTCCAAGTTCCCATCATTTGGAAATAGACTTTTCTTTTTTTTTTTTTTTTTTTTTTTTGAGCGATTACGATTGCTAATTGTTTTCACTTGACCGTCCTTGGCGTCTGGTTCCTTTTTCAATCCCACCGTCCTCTACAGTCGAGGCTCCTCCGATCATGAGCACTGTCCCCTGGAATCCGTTTCTCCTGGTCAATGGCGTCCATGTCCTACACACACGCATGCTCATACGCACACACACACACACACACACACACGTGCCTTTACACACGCCAATTTGCATACACACAGGTCTACGCACACACACACACAAGTTTACACATACACAACTATACACACCTAACCGCCCAAGGGGAGGGGCAGGGTAGGGAGACAGGAGCAGTTCCTAGAAACAATAACTACAGTGAGTAGGTTCCTGTCGCAACTCGTGATTGCGAAAAACATAATTTGAATTCAAAATTTCCGAATTCAAATTAATTTTCTTTTATTATATTTTGCTTTCTAATTTATTATTACCACACTGCGATGCAAAAGTTTAGACAATGACGTTCTTCAGCTGTAGAATTTAGAATTGCAATAGTAGAAATACAAAAGTCTGCACACACATTTAAAAACTCTTTTGAAATACTATAACCAAAATACAATTGTTTGATATGCTTTAACAATACTGTTATGGATAAAAATAGAAATTTGCTAGTTGCAAAAGTTTAGACACTATTACGAGTTTCTGTGATTTTTTTTTTTCGTATATGCAAATTTAAAAGAGATGACATCACAGACCTCTTGTACTTAAGGTCTGCCAACGATAACACTTGGTAGTCGAGATGCCGCGAGCTGAGCAGATTAAAGCGGATGAGGTAACTAAGATTTGGCAGTTGATAGCTGAAGGTAAGCTTGTTCCCGAAATTTCGGCTATTATTAATAGATCAAAGAAATCTATTTATCGAGTTTTATCAAGTCACTGCAACTATAAAGCAAAACGCAGATCTGGGAGGCTGCGTGTGACGAATAAACGGGATGATCGTCAGATCCAGGGGTGCCCATCCCCCCCAAGCTCAATGGCGCAAATTCCCCCCCAAAAATTTTTCCGCTTTCGAATTGCGTTAAACATAAGTTTTTAGAGTGTGTAATTTCCAGTCAAATTCACGGGAAAGGGGGGGGGGTAGCGCTAACAAATACCATTTGAACTGAAATGTTGTTGGATTGTTGACCCGCCCTGCCTTCCGTAATTTTAAATCGTGGACCTTGAGTAAACAAGTTTTTGCTACCCCTGAATTTTGCTACACCTTTTTTATATATATATATATATATATTTCAAACGTATGAATAATTACAGGGACAACTTTCTGGCTTGGCATGGAGTCATTACTAGGTGTATATAACATGAACCGTGAAACGGAAATTTATTGTCAATTAGATAGGGGGTCCGGGGAGTTTCTTCCCCGAAAAATTTTCGAAATTGTAATTTTAAAACCACAGTTCTACACGATCTCTGGTGATGTTAGGAGAATAAAAGGTTTGGTGGCCCCTTCCCGGTAATTTTTCAGTATTGAAACTTAAAAAGCGCAATTGTAAATAGTCTACCATTGTGTTAAGGAGAGCTTTCCTTTGTTTTTAAAATGATAGTTCTAAAAACACAGTTTTAGACTATCTGTGGTAATGTTAAGGAAAGAAGAGATCCTAGGGCTCGCCCCTGGAAAATTTTCAAAATTAAAGTCCTAAAAACGTTATCTATGGTTGGGGGACAAGCAGTTTTCTGAAATTGAAGTTCTAAAATCTCAATTGTAGCCGACCTTTGTGACGTTAAGAAAAAGAGTTTTCGGAAAATCTCCCGGAATTTTCTCAATATTGAAGCCCTAAAAACCAAATTTAAGACGTCTTTTTAATAATGTTGGCGAGAGTGGGGAGGAAGGAGACGGGTGCTTCACTTAAATTTCCGAACTTGTAGCAGTTGTAATATATCTTGATAATGTTAGTGGAAGGTGAATTTTGGTGCCATTCCCCCCGCATTTTTTTGAAATTGATATTCCAAAAACGCAATTCTAGGCTTGTCTTTGATTGTGTTAAGGAAAGAGGGGGAATCAGGGACTCTCTCCTATAAATTTTTCAAAATTGCATCACTAGAAACGCAGTTTTAGATGACTCTTGATGATAGAGAGGGTGTAATTCTGGCGTTACAGTGGGGGCGCTCTACTGGAAGTTTTCTAAAATTGAAGTCGCATAGCCAAAAAAGATGGATCTCACACACCATGACAAATATTTTTCGGAAATCCTCAAAAATGGGTTCAGCTATTCTGCGCACATCGAAAATCATAACTCGAGAATTTTTAAGAATCAATTATCCTCCTATACATATCAGATATGGAAGAAAGTAAATATGATTTACGAAAAATAATTTAGACACCTTAAGAACAGACTGTTCTACTTCCATCAGCGAAAAATAAGATTAATTGTCGATTGGAGGGACTTCAAAACTAGTTCTTAACGATTCTCAAGGTGCAAATGAATCAATGAAAGACTAGAGCATTCTGGTCAGAATTATTACAAACAATAAAACATTTTTGACTTCCCTCCCTCTCATCACTGTCACACGTATTCATTATGCAGAATTGTGCTACTTCCAGAAAATTTATAAGATATTGAAAAGAAATCAAATCTTCTGATCCAGCTTTGAAATGGACACCAACTCCATGCCGTCTGTGATGCTCCTTTCATTGAAAAAGAGACACGGTCATTAAATTTTGGAAAGGAGTACCAGGGCCGTCGCTATTTCAAATAACTGGCGGGGGGGGGAGGACGCTTTTGGCAGCCCCTTAATTTTTTCAAATGAATGTTCGAATGTGCAGAGAGAGAGAGAAGATTTGGCACCTGGTTTAGCAGGGATAGTCATATTACTAGACTTTAGTACTAGTAATATAAATAATCATAAGGATAATATTTAATCAGAATTAGGGGGTGTTGAAGGGCTACCTTCTTGCATTATTTCGCAATTTGAAGACTTAAAAACGCAGTTTGAAACTATATTTCAAGTTTGGGAGGAAGGGGAGAGGAGTTCCAGGATAGCCTCTCCCGATAATTTTTCCAAATTTAAGTTAACAACACAATCGTACGTTATGTTTAATTATGTTCAGAAGAGGGGGTCCAGGGGCTCTCCCTCGGGAATTTTCAGGACTTTTTATTTGAAAAACACAGCTTTAGACGATCTATGGTAATGTTAAGGAAGGCAGAGACTCGGGGTCATCATTCTGCAAATTTTTTAATGCAAACTTCAAGCACGTAATTGTGAATTATTTCTGATTATGACACGTAAGGGGGGGGGGGGGTCCGGGGGCTCTCCCCCGGGAAAATTTTGAAAATTGTAGATTGAAAAATGCAGTTTTAGACGATCTATGGTGATATTAAGGGGAGGAGAGATGCGACCCCCCCCATCGAAAATTTTTGAAATTTTGAAGTCTTAAAAACGCGATTGTAGACTTTTTTGTTAAAATTTAGTGCACCGCCAGTTTCTTGAAATCAGAGCTTCGAAAACGTAATTTAAGCCAATCTTCGATGAAAGGAGGGGGGAAGAGTTTTGAAAGGGCTCGCGACCAGAAATGTTTTGTAATTGAAGCAGTAAAAGCGAGATTTAAGACATTTTTCGATGATGTTGGCGAGAGAGAGAGAGAGAGGCATTCTTTCGAAAAACATCTCGATCCGTAGATACCGCAGCTTTAGAAGATTTTTGTTAATGTTAATGGGTGGAGAGATTCGGGGTCCTCCCTTGGCAAATTTTCAAAATTGAAATTCAATTAAAGCAATCGTGGACGATTTATTAATACTGTTAGGAGGGTAGAGGGTTTTGGTGATCTCTCCCCCGAAAAATTTTCTAAATTGTAGCCTTAACAATGAAATTTTTGAGGATGTTCGGTAATATTTGGAAGACGACAGTTTCGGGACAACTCAGGAAGCTTTTTTTAAATTAAAGTCCAAAAGACGAAATTTATTCGACTTTGAATGAGGATGAATGACTAATTGAGAGGTCGTTTCTCGGAGGTTACGTTGGGAGCACTCATGGTTTTTCGAAATTGCACTCCTACTCAGGTGTAGGCCATCTTTAATGACGTTAGGCTAAAGGATGGGGTATGAGAACATTTCTTCGGGATTTTTTCAAAACCTAAATTTTAAAAACTCACTTCCAGGCAGCTTTAGGGACGTAAAAAGAAGGGTTTGAAGTTCCCCACTCTTCCTTTCAGTTCGGCTACGTCCCTCCTATCTTCATTGTCAATTTTAATTACTCATAAACATATTGTGGTAATATTTTCTTCCAATTTTCCTTCGCCAAACACGATTATTAGCTTGGATTTTCCATAATAAAACTTTCAATTTCCCCCCTAATGTTTTTGCTTTCTTGCAATACAAGCGTTTGCGGCCTTGGAAAAAGGATTTTTAACATTTTGAAAAGATGTTGTAAGTTTCTGCGATACCTTAGGTCTCTATTCCACTTCATTTTATTTTAAATATGCCACCTGCATCTCTTGATTAAGCTATGATTTACTTACGATTTTGACATTCAAAAATTTAGAACTTTTGGTGTGAGTATTCATTACAATACATTGAATCTCTCTTTGCATTTGACTGTTATTATTTTTTTCTCTCTATTTCAAATTTAGTTCGGCGACCCATACATTTTTCTCCACTTAGCAATGATTTCCAGGATAATATTTTTCATCAAAAAAAAAAAAACATATAGGAATGTTTCGGCGAATCTTATCCTATGAGCTGTTCTAATGAAGTTGTCCTATTTATTTATGTTTTTTTTTTTTTTTTACTGAAGAACCATGAACCATAGTTTTGTATAACCAGGGCCGCAGAGAGACAAGGCGTGCACCATGTTAGTTTTGTCGCCTTTCCTCCCTCCATTATGCTAATTTTACTCTATGCACAATACTTTAATTTGAGCCGAGCCCATAGTTTCCGACTAGGCAGACATACCCATTCTGCGGTCTAGTGAAGAGTGTACTGTACTGAATACTTTCTTTTGGTTAATAAAAATGTTTGAAGCGTACATTTCCGCGACTCTTAATAAAAGAGAATCATAGGTGTTCCCAAATTGTATTTTAAGATTACATTTTCTATTCAAATTTTACAGAAAAAAATACTTTTTGTCTCTATTATTTCAATTGTTCATTTATAATTACTATTTTAATTTTTTAAAACAACAAAGAATTTCACTTTCTCTTCGTTCGTTTTCAACGCTAAAATGAAATTGGCGGCCCCACTTCTGAAAAACTAAGGGGTGTAGCACCCCCCCTTTTTGGCGACGGCCCTGAAGAGTACGTGAAAAAAGTATTATTAATGTATTTATTTCTTGTTGAATAAGTTTAAATATTTTTTCTTTCCAAAATTCAAAAATTTCATGTCCTAAAGAAAAAAAAAAGTTCTGGAAAAAAAAAATCCCCCCCAAAAATTTTGATGGCGCAACTTGCGCCATAATCCCCCCCTGTGGGCACCCCTGGTCAGATCCAAAGTCTAGCAAGTACCCAACAAATGACTGTTCGTGAAGTTCAAAGCTCCTTGGGGCTTTCGGTATCAAAGGATACGATTCGTTGACGAATTTTGGAAACAGGGACACTGGTTCACTGCAAAGTGAAAAAGAAACCAGCTCTAAAGCCACATCATAAATCACAACGAATGTTGTGGGCTCGAAATCATATGTCATATGGATCGAAATGGATATCAGTAATATTTAGCGACGAAAAAAAGTGGAATCTGGATGGTCCAGATGACTGGACATCGTACTGGCATGACTTACGAACCCAGATGTTTTTTTTTTTAGTCGCCGACAAGGTGGTGGCAGCGTTTTGCTACAATAAACAAGTGTCTTTGACCTTTACCAGTGGTCGCCAAACATCACAGCATTACACTAAGACACTAGAGGATAATCTCCTACCATTTGCTGAGCTTATAGGGGGCCCTCAATGGGAATTTCAGCAAGACAATGCTTCGATTCACACTGCAGGAAACACAAAATCTTAGTTAAATTCAAATAATATAAAAGTTCTCAATTGGCCAGCGTGTAGCCCAGACCTCAACCCTATAGAGAATCTTTGGGGCATCATGTGTCGCAAAGTTTACAGCAATGGTAGACAATACACTTCTGTATCGGAGCTTAAGAGATCTATTGAGGAAGTATGGTACGAAATTGAGCCCCAAACCATGCAAGATTTAGTTTCTTCGATGGAAACTCGTATTTATGAACTAATAAAGAAGAATGGATGCAAAAGCAGGTTTTAAAACTGTTTTATTTCATTTTTATTTCGTTTGTGTCTAAACTTTTGAGACAATGTTAATTTTTTGTTACAATGTAAAAATTTGTAAAATGCACAAGTCAACTTTTCATTGCTATAAATATTATATAGTGTGCATAGCACCTTAGATTAAAGTAGTCTTAGGAAAACTAAATAATTAGATTTCGAAATCTGTGTGAATTTGCTCATTGTCTAAACTTTTGCGTCGCACTGTATTTCTTTTTAATTTTATTTCTTTGAGTAGCATCAGAGTGATTGGAAAAATAAGCAAACTTTAGAAAATAGATTTTTTTTTCCGTATGTGTGTGTATTTTATCGACGATAATGATATTCTTTACTCACATGATTGACATGGGGGCTAGTGCGTGTTTTTCAAATAATTTTCATTTAGCTTTTCTGATTACACTAACATTTTTTGAAAATTTCCTCCCGTGTCGGATTCAGGGGAGCAAGCCGGGGTCCATGCCCTGAGTGAGAGCTTCTGGAGGAAGCAAATTCATTCTATTTCTGTTTTTGTTTTGTTGAAATTAGAGGCAAAATACTTGAAGGCAGATGCGTATGGGTTGCAGTTTCAAGTTTTTGCTCCGGTTCAAAAAAAATATAAATAAATAAATGAATAAATAAAGTAAATAAATAAATGATAGACGGGCACTGGTTTCCTCCCTTCGAAATGAAATCTCAGCGTTTATATTTTCGTGAATAACTGGTCTTTTTTTTTTTTTTTTTTCTGTTTGCGTCATTAAACTAAACGCACTTTTTTCTGAGAAAACTTATATCTAAGATAAAACTAATGCTTGAAATAAAAATACTTTATTGGAATTTATAGAACGTCAAATGAAGATCTTGGACTTAGTTTGATATGCAACCTTTTTTTACATAGGCAATTTTTTTCTTGCATGTTCAAAAATGTTGAAGAATCGTCGCTCTTCTTGCGTGCATTTCGTTATAGAATTTGAAATGTATATTAGTTTAAAGAAGAAAATAGGAACAAGTCGTCAGGCAACAGAATACATTATTGATCTTTAACAAAAATTATTTCTGGAAACGTGAGAAGTTTTATAAGTGCAAAAAGTTGTCATGTAATATTAAGCACCTTACAAATTTTGAACAATTTAAGATTCGAAAAATGATTAAAAGGTTAAAGGATATGATGTGGAGCAACAAAAATCTCGATTCAGCTGCTATCAATCTAATTTTAATTCTATTTTGGTAACAAAATTTAATTTCTTTTATAATTTAGATAAACCAAGCAATCTATCAAAAAAGATGTCACGTTATGAAAAGAACATAAATTGCCGATGTCATCAATTGTTGCCAACTCTAACAACAAAACTTCGCAGCTGGAACTTGCAGCTGATAGAACTAGCACTTCTATTAATTGTTCCGTACTTAATTTTTCTACTTGAATTAATCAAAAGGGATATTCAATTTTATAGAAACTCCACCCTAGGGTAGATCAAAAACATCGTCGACGATCGGAACAATAATTAATAAATATATGTCTTTTTTTGAAACAATTTTCGAAGCTTCGCTTGACTGACTTTTTTCACGACATTTTTAATAACCGATCGCGATGAGGCGTAACAGATGTTTCCCGATGAAGTACATTTCGTGCCTATGTTATTTGTAACCATTATAGTTTAAAGAGAGCGTGAAACATTCGAATCGGAGCGTTTCTTGTCACGCGAACATCTTCGTAATCCCCTCTTTGAGATTCCACCAATGGATTGAACTAGACAAGTTTTTTATGAAAATGTTTATGCATAAGCTTGCCAGATTTCTGAAATGTTCAACCGGGACAGCAGAGTACCCTTGTTAAGTTTTTAAAACGTGTTTTAGAGGGTGATTTCTTCTCAATGCTATGAATAAATGGTTACTAATTACTGTAAAAGCATTTATTTTAGCGAAAATGAAGATATCGCTGACTTCGTGTCGAGAACCAGCTCCAATATGCAACACATGAAATGTCAATTACACAATCTTACATATAATTTGCAATTGTTAAATTTTCAATCATAATCATTTCAAATTTTTTAATCAGTTTCATCTATCTTTGAAGGAACTTCTGGGGGACACTCATCATCCCCAATTTTTTCCCTTCCCTCAGGAGATCGACTTTTTTTTTTTGTCTTTAATATAGTCTTTGTCCCTTTGTTATTGTTTTTGTCTGCTCTTTGTTTTGTTGTATATACGTTTTTTTTGCTTTTTAAATCCTTTAAAAGTTGATTATTTCGGTTTATTTTTTAAAATTCAAAACTTTGGTCTTGTTTCTTCGAAAATTTTCTTCTTAATTCTAGAAGTTTGATGTCCTTTATAGTTTAAGTAATTTTACCCTTTTGGTTTTTTCCCTCTTTCAGATCTTCAAAACTATCGTTTGGCGCAATAAAGCCTATTTAGGTTCTTGCATCCTTAAAACCAATAGAACCAACCAGCTAAAACTTTCGTGAATTTTCAATGTACAGAGCACAACGTTGATTATATTTCGCGAAGTTTAAAATTTCACGATTACGATGGACAAGTGAAAATTAAAGCCTCGCAAAAATAAGTGCTTTTACAGTATGCGTCTAAAACAGGAGTAGTATAAATGATACAAGCATATAAATTAAAACATTTTATTTCTTACACACTTCTATTTATAAGTCACTTAATTAAGGAGAAGAGCCATTCAACGAAAAAGTCCACCCCTTGTCCCGCACGTGACGGTTCATATACTTCATTAAAAAATAATAATTTTAAAGGGTAATGACGAAATATGTTTTTGAGAAAGAAATACCACATAAGTTTGTAATTTGTTAAGCAGAAAAAAAAGTGTTCATTATTATTTTAAAGTATTTTAATGAAATATATGAGGGATCACGTGCATGACATAATTACCGTTATGGCCCAGGAACAAGCAATACAATTTTGAGCAACATTTAATGTAAGTAACATTGTATTACATTAGTTAGGACTTATTTCAGACAGATGTTAATTTTCATGGCATTGTTATGACAAAGCAATTATCCTAAATAATCCTTCATGGTTAGTTATTTTTTGGTCATCTATAACCAAATTTACTTCACATCTCAGGATTTTGTCTGAAAACTGAGGAAGTCTGGCGGGCATATTTATGCATCAAAATTTTTTAGTGAGTTCAGAACTTGACCATCTATTAATCAGCTTCAGGGCCAATTTATTTTAACTTAAATATCTATGTCACAAGTACGCATTTTCACGGTAATATGGATTTATCTATGTATTTTAGTTTTGTTTATGGTTGAAAGTTTCAATTTTAATTTTGAATTTTTTTATTCAGTATTATACTATGATTGACAGTTATTATGTGATAAAAACATGAGTTTTTGCAAGAACTTTTCAAAAAAAAAAAAGTTTTTGATTTATGGGTTCTCAAACATGTGTCAATTTGGAAAGCGCCTCTGAAAGAAAGAAAGGGTGGAGTACTTAGCACCGTATTCCATGTTCATTTCATCTATGCCTTATATTAGTGGTACTAATATAACCATAAAGCAATTTTATTATTTTGAGTACCTACACTTTTAGATTTTAATATTCAAAAAAAAAAATGTTACATCGCAATATATTATCTTTTGCCGTTGATTACTTCTTTTAAAACAGACGATGCTACACATAGCTTCCTTTTTCCAAAACTCAATAAAACCCGTTGTATGCATCAGAAAATCCTGATTAGTTTTTTAATAATGTTAGGCGCTTATCTAAAGTTTTGTTTTACTTAGTTATGAAGATCAAATCAGGTAGGTGACATCCCCCATTCACCATACACTGAGTAAACCGATTTCTGGCTTTGGCATGACTCTTGTTAGCATAGCAGGCGTTATGTTGGTAATTTCTGCCTGAATGTTTGATTTCAAATCTTGTAGGGTTCTGTGTTTATGTAAACCGTTTAAGGGTCCTCAAAACTAAGCAAAACTAAACTTTAGATAACCGCCTATATTATGGAAAAACAAAACAGATATTCTGATTCATACAATGGGTTTTATTAAGTTTTGAAAAATGAGGCTATGCTGCAACACCCTGTATAAAAATGAATTCAGCAGGGGTGTTTAACTAGGGTGGAGGCAGCAGGGTCAAATCACAGACTGCGCCACTGAAATTAGACCGTATTTCATTTATTTGTTTCAAATAACAACAAAGAAAAAATGGACATTATTTAATTTCATGTGTAATTTTTTTCGTTCATATTCTTGCTTCAATCCCCTTAAAATTTACCAAATAGCAGAAATAATCCATAAGACTTCCTTAACGTAATAATAAGAAGAAGAATGGAAAAGAAAAAAAAAACTACATCAAGGCTCATTTTATTAATTACAAATAACATTGCTAATCTGCGCCGTATAAACAGCCCATTATATTTCGCCAAGCATAAAAAGGAGCCGTATCACCAAAGCAAGAAGAAATTACTCAAACACTAGCTGCATTCCTAATGAAAATCTTTTAGTAGAGAAGGCGATTTCATTTACTTAAGACACATAGCTATTTCTTAAGACATCATTATTCTGGCGTATTATCTATCACTTTAATTATTATTATCTCTAAAAAGCTGTCCCTCTCTCAATATCTTCCAGTAATAAGCATACTGTCTCTATATTACTACTCTATTCGTCTGCTACTTTTGGGTGCTGAATCTGGCAGCGCCGGCGTTAGAGTGAAGGAAAAGTTCTACGAAGTTCAGTTATTTTTTTTAAACGGTACATTTATTGTTTGTGTATGAGTGAATGTTTCTCAAACGATTTTGTTTCTCTCATTCTGTCTCAGTTTTTGTCCCGCAATTTCGATCGCAGAATCTAGCGACGCGAATGCTGACGAAAAATAGTTTTCTGAAATATTCCTCAATTTCAATTACTAGAAACAAAAATAGTATTCTCTTATAGATTTTTTAAATTTCGCTTTTCGCCTGCTTTCTCGTTAAGTTTATTGAGAAAAAGAAAGAAAGATTATTTAACGTATAATAAAAAGATTAATAAATTGAAAACGAAAAAAAGAATCGTTAAAACAGAAAATAAGTGAAAAATAAATTGAATAAGTCAATAATTATACCATAATTCACTAAATATAACTTAAATAAAAACCATAATTCTTTCATTGGATTTTTTTTTATTTTTCGTTTTTAACCTACTTTCACTTAAAATTGAAAAAAAAAAAAAAGAAAGAAGACTCGGGTTTAACGTATTATTTGGAAAAAAAACCGTAAGAAACAGAAAATGAGGGGGGGGGATTGAATGATTCAATAAATATGCCTAAAAATGAAACCATTATTTTTTATTGGGTTTTTTTCTTTCCGTTTTAGCCAATTTTCTCATAAAGCTAAAAAAAAAAGAAAAGAAGAAGAAGGAAAGAAGACTCGATTTCAACGCATCATTTTAGAAAAAGAAAATCGTAAAAAACAGAAAATAAGTGAAAAACAAATTGAATAATTCAATTAATGTAAGTAAAGCCAAAACCATTGTTCTTTCATTGGATTTTTTTACTCTTTCACTTTTAGCGTATTTTATATTAAAATTTTTAAAAAATAAATGAGAAAAGAAAGAAAGATAAAAAAAAAGAAGGCTCGAGTTCAACGTATCATTAAAGGAAAAAGTCGTAAAAACAGAAAATAAGTGAAAAACAAATTGAATAGTTCAATAAATATGACTAAAAACGAGATCATTATTTTTTTTATTGGATTTTTTTTTTTTTTTTTTTTGATCTTTTCCTTTTAGTTTATTTCTTTGAAAAAACTAAAAAAAAGAAGGAAAGAAAGCGTAACGTTTCATTAAAAAAATCGTTAAAAACAGAAAATGGGAAAAAAACAAATTGATTAATTCACTAAATATTGATTTCAAAAATAAATAGTTGTGATTTAGGAAAGTGTGTGCTTGAATGTCTGTCTGCTGCCCCCCCCCCCCCCCGATAAGTTGGGAGACGACACACCTTTCGACATAGCTTTTTTTTCTGCTCGAAAGATCTTGACCAGGACACATGATTTCCACGTTTTATTTTATTGAGTTTATATTCAAATTTGAACAATTCTTTAAATAAATAAATAAATAAATAAATAAAAAGACTAATATTAGATTCTATGGAAATGCTTGAATTAATCAAAAAGCGATTTTAGATCGAGAGATCATTTATCAAAAGAGATTTTAGCGTAGAATATTTCCAAAAAATGTTTTATGTATTTAGTTATTTCGGTGCTATTAATAACAATTGAAATACAGAAGGATTAAATGAGCTTTTAAATAATCCACAAAAATTAAAACCAGGTTAGTTCCAAAAATAAAGAAAATTACAGATTCTGAGTTAGTTTTTCGTGTTAAGAAATAATAATAATTGTAATATATTTATAAAAAATTTAAACACATTTCTGCGTTGACAACTTTGACGAAGGTATGATTGATTCAGTAAATGAAAACGATTTTCTACTCCGGTTTCACTGAAACAGCTACAAAAGATTTAAATTTTAATACAAATTGATTGCGAACTTGATGCAAATTTTAAATTTTCATGCTTAATTTTGACATTATTTTATTTTTCTTTTTAGCAACTACTAAAGACTAAATTATTTTTTCGGACAAAGCATTTTAATTGCTATATAATTTAGTTTATGTGCTTTTGTAAATAATGTATAAAATGGTTCTTAATTTCTTTATTTAATCATTCTTTTAAGTTATTAAGATTCGAAATTTTTCTTAAAATTTATTTCTTTTACTTTTATATTCTACGTTTGTCACTTATGTAATGAAAAAAAATGGGCAAATTAAGCACAACTAAATCAATACGCATCCATAAAATTGATACATCTTTAGCTGTTCCGAAACAGGAGGAGTTAAGTGAAAAAGGGACGTGTGATTGGCGCGAATTTAAGTTGGAATACTTTCGCAAGATTGCTGAAAAGTGTAATCAAATCCAACTCAACCTTCCCCTACTGCCAAAAAAAGGGGTAAACGTTGTCATGGTCATATCATAACTTAACATGCTCTGTATTTGTACAGTAGTACAGAACCAACGTGACAAACTATATCAATTTCACCAAAGCAAAACCAAGCCAATACGCATCCACAAAATCAATATATCGTTGTCATTACAGAACCAACGCAGCAACAATATAAATTTCGCTTAAACAAAACCAAGCCAACACGCGTTCACAAAACCGATGCCTTTTCAACAGTAGAGAATCACCATAACAAACAATATAGATTTCGGTTAAGCAGAACCGAGCCAATACGCATCCACAAAACCAATACCTCTTCAACAGTACGCAACCAACACAACAGACAATATTAATTTCGCATTAGCTCAGTCAAGATGATGCGCACCCACAAAATCAATATTGTGTAGCTCTGATAAGTTGAACTTAGACCCTGGCAATGTTTTCCTTTTTTGAGGGGGGAGGGGGGGAGTTCAATGAAAAGGGACTTGTTATTGGTGCGGATTTGACCTGGAATACTCAGGGCAAATTAAACTTACCTATTGTCTAAAAAAGTGGTAAATATTCTCAAGATCATAGCTCAACTTATCAGAACCACTCTGTACCTGTTAGCAGTACAGAGCCATATACCAAACAATATCAATTTCACCTAAGTACAACCAAGCCAATACACGCCCACAAAATCTATACATCTTCACTAGTACACAACCAACATAACAAACAATATTAATTTCTCTTAAATACAAACAAGCCAACACACATCCACAAAATCGACGCCTTTTCAACAGTGCAAAACCAGCATAAGAAACAATATCAATTTCGCTTTAGCAGAACCGAGCCAATACACATCCACAAAACCGAAGCACCTTCAACATCACAAAACCAGTATAAGAAACAATATCAATTTCGGTTGGACAAAAATAGCCTATATGCAACCACAAAATCCTCTTAAGCAACACAGAATCACTACGACGTATAAATTCGTTTCGGCTTTAGAAGCCAATAAGGCAAATTATTGTGTGATGTCAATTCCACCCAAGCATCACATAGCCAACATAGACACACGATGTAGACTCTGATTAACCAGCACTGAGCCAAAACACAGAGATAGATATTACTTAAACATTACCTAGTTAATATTCGCACTCAAAACTTTTGTAATTAAGAAAAAAATTATTACACATAAATACACCACTTATCCAACGTCTAACTGCTTACTTTGTGTGGTGTTTATTTTGCATAAAACGCGTTAAAACCACCCGATACATTTAACGATGATCCCTCTAGGCCACAGGTAGTCGATACTTGACAGCTGCATTCTAATTCTTTCTAATAACGAGCGAGTGGCAGCACCCTTGCACATTGGAACACGTTCTTTTTGTCCCGACAGAAATCCAAACCTCAAAGACACAAACCTCTTATTATCACTGCGCGCGCAGTGCTGCATGACAATGAGTTTGTGTTGCCAACGATAATGCCACAATACTCTGAAATGGACCTTACCTCGAGACTTTTATGGACATTTAATCTGCGCTACAGGTGGTTTGTCGCTACTAAGTAATTACCGGACCAGTTTGACGTAAATTTTAGCAGACCATTGAATAGGGGATTGTTAATAAGTCTGCTTTGTAGGTTTTATATGCTTTGCTGAATCTCTTTCGCATCCAGTTAATACATAGGTTCTTATTTTATGTTAGTTATTAATTTAGAAGAATGTATCTCTAACATTAAGGGTCTAACGTAGGACCAAACTTTATGGCTTTCAGCATTTGTTATTAAACTTCGTCAACGCCCCAATTAGATACCTAATCTTGTAGCTACTGTCCCCCTCTGTCTTTTCCTCCACACGCACACACCTCTTGGTCCACCTGTTCTTCTGAAACATTTAAAGTTCCTTGATTTAATTTAATTTAAGAAATTGAGTTGAGATTTTAATGATTCTCGTATTGTGTTGGTTACACAAACAACCTCAAAATAAGTTTAATTTTTATAGATTTGTTAAAATTGAAGTCACCTCCAACAACCTTTGTGCAAGAGAAACTTAAGATTATATAATGAATAATCGTCGAAATTATAGATAGAGAAATTTAGGATATATGTCAGTTATTCAACGGTGCTACTATATTAAATCTTCGGAAACAGTTAATAATTAAAAAATGAGCCTATGAGTCCTGTCTGCTGTCTAGAAGTCATGAAAATCTAGTGTCTATAGTGGTTTATCTTAAGGTCTGTAAAGAAAATTTGTGTGTGGGTATTAATTTCTCATATTTGGAGGAAATGTAGTTCCTCTTCCTCTTTCTCTGTTAATTACTCATAATTCTTGCAGAGAGACGGCAGAACGTTTCATGAGTAGATCCTATTAGTTAGTACGAATAAAATTTGCAGCAAAAAAAGTGAAATATGTAAGAGTTGTCATAAAACTGCAGAAAGAATATAGTCTATGGTGCTGATAATCCACGAAATTCGCAAAAGATGTAATGATGTGCTGATTACTCATAGAATCAACTGAAAATTCTACTGTGAATGCTTACTTATCATTCATAGAATCAGCTGAAAACGTTTGAAGTGAGTGTTACTGATAATTCATAGAATCAACTGAAAACTTTGAAGTGAGTGTTTACTAATCTTTCAAAGGATCAACTGAAAATTTTGAAGTCAGTGTTTACTGATCATTCATAGAATCAATTCAAGCACTTGAAGTGAGTATTAATTAATCATTCATCGAATCAACTGAAAAAAAAATGTGAAATTAGTGTTAACTGATCATTCATAGAATCAACTGAAAAATCCTTGAAGTGAGTGTTTACTGATCATTCATAGAATCAACCGGAAAATTTTGAAGTGAGTGTTCATTGATCATTCATAAATCAACTGAAAAAATTTGAAGTGAGTGTTTGCTGACTACCCACAGAACTTGTAAATGAAATATAGAGTATGTGCTGAACTGACAACCGCCGTAGAATTTATTAAGATAATATGGAGTGCTCTAATTAATCTTATGTCTATACAGATAATGTAAAGTCCGACCATCGGAAATAGCAATCCGTGAGACCATCAAGCTCATGGTTCCAGTTTTGTTTCTATTTCCACTTCGTGAAAATAACCCTATCAAAAAGCTTTGCGTTTTACAGCTTAACTATTTTTCTCGCACTTAGAATTTTCTTCCGATGTTCAATTACAACAACTTATTATTATTATTGTTATGATTATCTTTTAAACTTTTTTTGAAGGCAGGAAAAAGTTTGTCACTATCTGCTTTTTTTTTTCATCTATTATATTTCACGAAGGCAAAGTAGCTTAAATTTTGTAAGTAATGTTCAACTCTTCACATAATAAATCGTTTTATGAATATGAATTGAATGTTGCAAGCAACCACTTTTAAATGTCAATGTTTAAATTTATATATGTTACCTTTAAAGAATGAAATCCGTTATTTTATAGAATACCTAGTTATTTCATTTAATAACTGATCGTGTCCATTAAAGTGTAAAACTCTCTTGTATTTCATGGTTTAACTAGTTATTTCATAGAATAACGATCTGCAGCCCGTTAAAGTGCAAAATAATCTATATCATATATCTTGCACGACAAATACATTTACCTTCCACTCCTGTGTTACCCCCAAAATGTTCGTGTAAAACCCAGTGTGTCTACAAAAAATGTTTTTGTTTTAAAAATAATGTTCTTTGTAATTCCAAGCGTCATTTTAGTAATCCTTGTTGTAACAAATGATTTTATGGTACGTTTCCATAAATACCATTTATACGCTGCATAAATTAGATAAATTGTTTCTTTTTCATTTTAATTGTCTATCATTAGTTTATTTATAGAATACAAAGTTATTTCATTTTGGATAAATTGTTTATTTTACTTTACTGTCTCTCATTAGTTAATTTATAGAATACCTAGTTATTTCATAGAATAACTAATTAAAGCATCAAAATCATAACATATTACGCACTTTAACGGACACGATCAATTACTTCCATGGAATAACTAGGTATTCTATAAAATAACTGCGTTAAATACTTCAACGATAACATATATATTTTTAAACTTTTCGCTTTAGAAAGAATGTGAAAACAATTTTTAATGGTTCTAAAACGGATTTTAATTTACGCTTTAAAATTTAAAGTGCATACAGGTGGACAAAAAAATTTTTGCAATAAATTATAGCTTATGAACTTCTGCAAAATCTGAATAGTTTTATTTATAAGCTTCAAAATGAGTTCCCTTCCCTTTGCATCTATATGGAATGTTTATAGATAATTAGCAAGTTCTCGATTGAATGCACAAAAAATGCATTTTAAACAGATTTTCCCTGCAGATCAACCACAGGCTTGATGTTGAGCCTGCATTATAAAGCGTTTAATGTAACACTGCCTGATTTAGCTTAAAAGGTTTACGTGCAAAATCGTAGAAAACAACAGCAAAACTTTTGTAGTCTTATGTATGAATTTGGTATCGAAAGCATTTTTGAAAATCAATGTTTAAACGTCTGTATAAGAAAGCTTTTTTCAGCCACTTGGAAAACTTTTGAATAAGTTTTTACTGTACACTTTCTAAAGAAATGTGCATTTAGGTCGACATAGAATATTTTTACAGTTACTGGTGAATTATGAATTTCTATACTGAGTGGGGAGTGTTTGAAGACTCGTTTACAAACTCTGAAATGTGTACCTGTTATAATTGCTAGGAATGTCTGTAATCTTAATCGTGTGAATTATCCATTGACTGTGCAGAAAGTGCCAATAAAATGCAGTACCTCTATATCGTATCCATATAGTTTATGGTAGAACTGTATTGACAAAAGATCAATGGAAAACCGCTGACTTTAAATCGCTACTTAGGTTAGTTGCGTAAGATCGTAGAAAACGCAATTAACTTTTGTGGGCAAAACTACTACGAACCAAAAAATAGAAAGGTTAAAATTTTTAAATTACGGAAATTTACTTTGCTTTCTATGGTTTCTCGAGATCTATTTATATGAGATTTAAAACAAATAGTTGGATGGACAGTTTTTCTAATGGGTACTGCGGTTTATTTTATTGCACAAAATTCTATTTCCCCCTACACGCTTCCATTCTTGCTCCAGCCCATTTCTCCACACAAAAATTACAATTTTTCTAACAGCGATTCAATATAACGGAGGCTAGAATGAGAAACTTTTAATCTATTTGGTGGTCCAAAATGGCGTCCCGATAACGCGACAATGTCTCATTTAATTTCTCATGCGCGCGCATCAGCGATTCGAGACAAAAGCGCCAACAATGCAGGTATGCAACTAGTGTTCGCCAGTAGGTTCTAACCTGACCTTTCGCCGCAGGGCGCCAAGTTGAAGTTTGGGTGCGGCTGGCCACCACACTTACGCCAATCCCCCCGTTGCCATTTTTTCTGCACAAATACACGGTTATTAATGAACAGCAGGGCCTTCGGGTGGAATTTTTTTTTAACGCCCGCCCCTTTGTGCGGACATTTTTCTTTTCCCTTTGTGTTTTCCATTAGGTAAATTTTTGGTGATAGAGACGTGGAGTTCGGGGATTTTCAGATGAGAGACGATAAGGGGGGTCCCGTAGGGGTCTTGAAGAGGGTTTAATTGTGACCGGAATTGGTTTCTGTTCTTGTTTCGAGGGGACAGGTCTAAAGAGGCTAATTAGCTTTTTGATGGGCTTCATCACAAAGCGGCTGATATATCAGATACAAAGTTCATACAATTGATTGTCTAAAAAATTGTCTTGAAGACAGGAGAGCTGATACATAATTCAAAGATTTCCTCCAAAACATTAAGTTTGGATAACTGCTGGCAGGTTACTAAGAGAGTAACAACTACCCCCCCCCCCCCCCCCACTTTTTTTTTCTTTTCAAGAATTAAGAAATTCAGGGTAAACCGACCAGTGAAGATGATGTTAGTACAATTTCATTTTCATAAGTTTAAAACATCGTTAAAAGCTGTAGCATATGACACATGACGAAAAAAAAATAAAACATTTTAAATGAAGTTGGGGTAAGTATGGGGGGGGAGGTTTTATTTGGGGTAAAAGGAAACATAATTTCAATGTTTTAACTTCAGAGTCTTCTGTTTCCTTTGGATGAACTGAGAGATAAAACATTTTGTGAAGTGTATCCTACACTCTCTGAAGAGTAACTGGGTATGAAAAATTTAGTTTTACGACTGGTTGTTTGCGAATGAAATCATATTTCATTTTACCGAAGAGACTTGGGGACAAATAATAACACCCCATTTACATCCCCATTATGTTGATGTAGGTAGGTTACCGCACTACACACAATCATTTGGAGTTCCGCACCAATAATATTCAAACTGTGTCCCGAAGGTCCCATGTGACCCTCTGAGTCGTTCAAATGTAATCTGACGTCATTTAAAAGGAAAAATCGCAGGCAAAAGTTAATTATGCGCTTAATTCAAATAAAATACACATAAAGATGCAATTTTAACCAAAATTTTATCTTCCAGAACATTCAGAGGAATGTAAAAGTTTCTTCAGTGTCATTTTCAAACAGTAATACCGCCTACGCAATTGCTTGAAAATCTACGAAACTCTCAGAGTCACTTCTATGTATTATCTAATCTTTACTCACGAGTAGCTTGGTTTCAAAAATTACTGCAAGTGTGCTAATAGAGTTTGCTTCCAATTATTCCATGCTTACTTTCACCCCAACTGACTCTAATTTAATTTTTTTACATTGGGATATTATTTTTTTGCTCGGCGACAATCTCTTTTGGGAGATGGAAATGAAAAAGGTGCAGGAAAACAGAGATCCAGTGAATGAAAATCTCTTTACGAGAAGACAATCGTACTGGATCGTTCTCAAATTTGCAACACATGCCAGCAATCATTGAGTGCGGTTCGTAATAAAAATTGGTCATTTGTGAACGATACCTTACAATCCGTCGCCTACCCGAGAATTATAGAAATTCTGTTCATTAGGCCACCGATACATTTTTAAATTTTTATAATATACAAGTGGAATTTTTTTTATAGGTAGCCAAATCTATAAAACAAGAAATTTTGAAAATCATAAATTGTTATCTTTTGCGCATACGCAGTAAGAAATTAGTTACTTTAAATGCTAACATTTCAACAAATTTTCGGAACATTATTTCAAACATGCAATGATTCTCTTGTATGCTATCAAATTTTCTGAAAGTTTAGTTCTCCAGGATGGAAAACTCTGCGTGTTAGAAGCTAAAAATATGCGAACAAAACTGATCTTTTTGAAAGAAATACTTCTATCTTCGTGAATATTAGTAATACTCTTTCCGAAAATGTATAACATTATTGTACATAGTAAGTAAACTAATTGCTGGAATTTACAGCTTATTCACAGCTATTTACGATGAAGGAGGATTGAAACCTTTTATTGTTTCCTAAATTTTTGCAGGTCCCATAAACTTTGATTTAATTTTCATTGCAATGTGTCATCTGACGCATAACTTTTATGTGACGAAAGTTACAGAACAACTGTTCTCTTATTTCTCGAGAAGTTCTTTAAAACATGATTTTTTTCTAGTTATGCAGTTTCTTTTTGCCCGCCACTGCATCCGTTTTCAATGTTGCCAACTTATTTCGTAAAATAAAGAGATTAAAACTGATATTTTGTGCCCCCACCATCAGGATACAGCATTGGTCTTTAACGGTTTTTTTTTTTTTTTTTGAAGTCATACTAAAAAATATGAAATGGTGTATAGTTACACTAAATGTCTGTACTATTATTTTTGTCAACTTAATTTTCTTCTAAATATCTTTGTATTTTACTTCTCCTTAGAATATTCTACCCGAAAAGTTATTTCCTTTCGTGTGTTTTAGGTTTGAGCTTGAGAAAATAATTTTTGATTCCCTCAATTTCAGCCTTCTGGTTGAAATTTTCGTTTTTATTTTGTTAAGTCAATTACAATGAATATTTTTATATATTATTTTGTGAGACTTTTGCAAATGCGTCTTTGTTTCTTTTCATGCACTTCGAGACACCAATTGCAGGGGAAAATGCATTTGGACTTCAAATGAACTGCTAATGAAACTAAAAGCTGGAAATTCCACCCTCCTAAAAGCGAAGTATCATCTTGGTGTGATGTACGGTGTAAAGAGGCAACACCGGGCTCTTCAAATAGTAATCCAGTTAGCTATACAATTATTCCAGACTCCAGCAAGCTATGTAGCTCAAAGTCATTAGGCAGATTTTTATTTTTTTTAATGAAGAAAATAACTTAACAATAACCACATAATTTCACTGACGTCATTCATGTTTGCTAGATTTGGCTCACTCTCAACCGGCAAATTATTTTTATTTTTCGAACTGACAAATTCACTAGCATTTGCTTTTGCATTAAACTATTAAAGCTCGGACTTGTAGCCAATGCTGTTAAAATTTATGTCCGCAATTAGCGCAAAGACCACTTTAGTTCGTTTCGAAGCTCGGGCCCCCTCATCTCAGGCCCCCTGGGAAAACCCGTAATTTCTGTTTTATTAGCAGACGACAACGCTCAGACGATCTTTTTTCCCTTCATCGAGAACGGAAACTATAAAACAAGGCCAACTTGAAAGATATACTATGTTATATTAACCGCTAGTTAGAAGTATTCGGTCATAAAAATTCTAAATCCACCTTTTGTTTCGAGGGCAGCCTGTTTGATTACGTGTGGGCAAGGGGGAGAGAAGAAAAGCAAAAAAAGAACAAGAAAAAAATAAGCCCTCTTTTGCAGTCATCAAATTCCGTAATCGCTCTGAATGTTTGACAAACTGTGCAAATGCACGCTAGCGCATGGCCTTTGGCCAGTAAAAGTAAAAAATTCTTGCCTTTTCTTCTTCTCCTTTTTTTTTTGTTATCGGCATTAGCTCTATTTTTTTACGCTCGTTTTTTACTTTCATTCCTTTTCTCTTTGTAAGCTTTACATTATAGCCGTGATCTCGTTGCGCGGGTTAATCTTAAAATATTGTTTCCATTTATACCGATTTCTGTCATTCTGTTAAAAAAGTGGCGGTCTGCTAGAGTTGAAATAATCTTGGTTTTTTTTTTTTTTTTGAAGAAGATAATGCCTTGAAAGTTGGAAAGATTGATTAGAAAAATCTATTTTCTCTTGTAAGTAAATATTTCTAGCAAAGACAACGAAAAACATTGGACCAGTGGCGCCTAGTCATGAAAATCAGTCGGTAAAAATCAAGATTAGCGGTTACTACTCATCACGTGACTACGATTTAAAACAAAAAAAGTGACAACCAAAAATGTAGAAAAGCATCGCTTAAGCGTCTTTTCAATGAACTGACTTTAAAAAACTTATAAATGATAACTACGTATACTTGAAACAATGACAAATCACTTACACAAGTTAACCGTATAATTGCAAAATTATGTGAATATACATGGTGGTTATAAAATAACGTGAGATGTTTAGAGCCCTCTAGCAAGTGAAGTATTGGACGAAACATTGCCAAATTTCATGGGCGTACATAGCAAACCATGGGACTTTGATTTCTGCAATAAAATTAAAAAAAAAACCAAATAGTACCAAAATTCACCACTTGGGGGGATTTTGGCGCTTCAAAAGTGTATTACTTGCGAATACTGCAGAATTAAATGCTAAAAAAATCAGCACACATCAAGTTTTTAACTGCAAATGTTTGTTGCTTTCAAATAAGGTTCAATAAAACCAACAAGAAATTTCAATTCGTAACAAGAGGAGAATAATACCAAAAGTTGTCACAAAGAAATTTTGGCGCGGAAGCAAGGATTTCATCTTGAAAGATGGTGTACCACCCCACGTTGAGGCTTTAGGTATTGAGTGTATGGCTACAACATTTCTTTGATAGCAGATTTATTAGTCATGGATTTCCTACGGTATGGCCACCGTGGTCGCCCTATCTTTCACCTTGTGACGTTCCGCCATGGGGATTTCTTTATGGTGTTGTGTTTCTACGACATGTTCCCGATGTCTCAATTTTGAAAACTCGAATAACATTGCAGGTAGGGGAAATTAATCCCCCCCCCCCAGATGTGTGGAAAATATTGTGAATTGTATGCAGTACATGGAAAGTACCTCGATGTTGGTCATATTGAACCTCATTTTTTAGTAAAAATCATATTCTTAAAATAATATTGATGCATAGTTTGGCAGTTAGCATTTAATCCTTCAATATTCTCAATAATACACCTTTTCAACGCCAAAATTTCCCCTGGGGACGATTTTTTGTACTACTTTTTTTTTATTTCAGAAATCGAAATCCCATGGTCTACTGTGTACGCCCATGAAATTTGGCAATGTTTCGTCCAATACTTCACTTGCTAGAGAGTTCTGAACAGCTTACGTTATTTTATAACCACCCTGTATAACAGTTATAAAGTTTTAGTAATGTTTTTGTGTAACTAATATAAATTAGAGTGTAATTGGTCTATATTAAAGGCACTGATTGAATTTTTGATTAACTCTTCTATGACATACATTTATTTGTGTGTCACTGTATGTTACTGCGTGATTATACATTTATTGTATCTCCATTTATTAATGTAATCATATCAATAATGTGCGTAAATGTACATGCAGGCAATTAATAAAACATGTATTTATTGTAGTCTGACATGCTGACTGCCTTTCCGCAAAGATCATAGAATTATGAATTCAATTCAGTACACGGAAATGTCTCTCGCTAGTGCTTTGGTGCTTTGATCATCGAAATAAGCTCCTCCCCCTTTTATAGGACCCTCCAAACCTGAGATCATTCCTTCCTCAATAGAAACAAAGAAAGATAGGCAAGCAGAAAATTTTTGAATTTCATGGGGCTGGGATCCATCTTTGGATACACAAAAAATCAATGCAATAGAGGGTGCAGAAAAAAAGGGTTAGTTTTCAAGATTTCACCCTCATGAAAAAAGTATTTTTCATTGAGAAATACTTGGCGAAAACTTTTAAAAGATTCAGGTAAATAAAGATGTACTCATAAAAAATACTAGGTTGTAATATAGTGAAGATGTGAAAGAAATTAAAAAAAAAGAACTTGAAAGAAATAAAAAATATATATTTTTCATTAAAAATATTTTCAGGAAAAAGATATGCTTGACCAGCGTAACAAGAGAAATAATGTCTGACAAGTCTTTTATTAACTAGATTTTCTTAATTTGAAATTTATGTTGATTTTTTAAAATTCTATATTTTGAAGAGTCCGTCCAGGACTTTACTGTAATTTTTCCTGGTATGAAAAACAGCATCTCAAACAAGATGCGCAAGATTTCTGCGCTTAGCACACGGATTATTTTAACAAGCTAAAAAGTTTGTGTGAGATAAAAATTTCACATCAACAATATCACAGAAAATTTTGTTTTCCTAATGCAGCACTAAATAGTAAAACGACGGTACAAAATTCCCTTTGTTGAATAAATAACTAAATAAATAAAATTTAACTCATTCATTGAAATCCGGTTAAATATTCGATTTTTAATATTGTCGAAAACTAAACAAGCAGCTTACAATCCTTAATCTCATATTTTTCAAAACAAATTCCACAACTGATAATCAAAAATCGCCTAAAGCTATGCCAGCTTCTCTTGAGTACGTAATAAATCTTTAACAAAAAACATTTTAAACTGATTCACAAAATCACAAAAGGTACGAAATGTAATTATTATGTCCTTATTTAAGTTTTTCTTTCGATTTTAATTTCATTTCATCCCTTCTTTTGTAATCAGACTTGTTTGAGTGTTCCATTCAATAATTGAATACATTGTGTGTTGCCAAAGGAGGAAAAGAAATGAAAATGAATAACTTGTTGAATAAATAGTTGTTGCCATTGAAAGAATAGCGAAAAGGAGATTGAAATTGAAAGTGATATTGTAGATTGAGTCCTCGGGCAAATGCATTTTGTTTTCAGTTGCATTCTTGTTTGAAATAGGGAACGCTTTAAATAACAGCTTTTTATTATTTTTTGATATAAAAATTCTAAGATTTATTAATTCTGTCCAATAGGAATTGTTCACATGAAAAGATATGATCGTAAGCGGATAAGTTACTTTTTAAATAGAGTAAAGGCTTTCTTTTCTTTCTTTAATTTTAATTTTACTGAAGAAAATATGAATTAAATAATGTGTATTTTTGTAAATGGCAAAAAAAAAATGGTGAAAAAAAAATAAAGAACTACGTCATACTGGAAAACATAATATTGTAAAACTTCGATAAACCAAAGTGATTAGGACCGGAACTCCTTCGGAAAATCAAAGATCCTGGATAAAAGAGTATGTACTAAGAATTTCAGAATTTTTTTTTGCGTAAAAGAACCCAGACGCTATTTGCCAAAAAACTAAAGAGCAAAGCTTATTTTTGTTGAAGGGAATTTAAAGCTAGGTTATCTTGTTGTCTAGAAAGGTACATTATGTAATCGATGAAAGATTCTCTTTGCTTTTAACTAATTTTTATCCGGAAAACATCGACATAGACTTAGTATTTACTTGTCTTCATTTTTACCTTTCTTCGCAAAAAATGCCTAGGTTTGGTTTTTACTGTCGAGTTATTCTTGTTGCAGTGATGCGTAATTCTGCACAGAAAAACGATTAATTGAAGTGATTGGGACCGGGCCTCCTTCGATAAATCGGAAATTCCGTGTAAAAAACGTACTCAAAAATGGCTGTCAAGACATAGTAGAAACTGAACTGTGGCTTTAACGAGTTCACGAGTTAATAATTTGTATCAAGAAAAAGTATTTTTTTGGTTTTATTATGCAAAAATTAATTACATATGCTTCATCAAGCACAACTGATAAATATATTTATCAGTTAAAACAGAAAACAATTGAAAGTAGCGATTATTACTCATAATTATTACTAACCCAGGCAACGCCGGATATTTTTGTTAGTTGATAAATATATTTATGGAAACATTCAAAGAGCTTTTGGTATTTTTTTTTCTTATACTTTAAAGTTTAATTCAAAATTAGTTATTTTTTAAAAACATTTTCTGAAAATGGTGAATAGCTCAATTTGATATCTTTAATTTTTTTACAATAAGAACTATTAAAATGCACAAAAAATGAATAGAGATACAATTTTTCTAAAGAAAAGTAAGTAGAAAACATATCAAATAAAAATTTTGCCATAAAACTGATCGTTAGTATCGATCATTATAAATTACAATTTATATCATAAAGGAGTACGTTGTATGTTAAAAAACAAGAAATTTAAATCATTTAAAAGTACATAGAAACAATAATGAATTCACCCGGAAAAACATGGCAATAAAAATTTCAAAAAAGGAAAACATGGCAGCTTTTCATTCAAAGATTTTTTATAAACCTATACATTCCAGTCTTAAAAAAAATAATAATAAAAAGTCCTTCTTTTTTTTCTTGAACAAAACTTTTGCTTGTTGAAAAAATAAATAAATAAAAATAATAATAACAGTTAAAAAAATAAAAACAAGCGTAAAAAATAGTTAAAAAATAAAAAGGTAAGGTAAAAAAATAAAAAGGTAAACGGTATTCCAATGTTTACGCATTGTGAGGAAATTTAAAGGGGAGAAGCTTCGCCACATAAATACATTATTGCACAAAAAAACATGAAAAGTTCCACAAATTTTTAAATTATTTGTTAAAGATCAAATTAAAAAAAAGCCATTAAGTAGCATAAAAAGTTACATTAAAATGAAAAAAAAAATTTTTTTTTTAATGGAAAATTAAATTAAGCTTTTTCGTAATCCGCCAAATCAAAACTAAACATTATTAGGAAGCAATCATGTTACTGTATTCAGCCAAGGATCAATTAAAGTGTAAAATAATTCGCCAGATAAATGTATTAATTAATTAAAAAACAATAAAAGTTCCATCAAAGTATCAAAAGAACAAACATTGGCGACAGCACTTTTAGCAATAGAAAAAGTTTTCGCCAATTTCACATGTTCCGCGACTCGATAATTCCCCATGATTTTAATGTGAATATTAAATGGCAAGAAATATAATGCTGTCAAATTTTTTGACGCCAAAAAGTTACATATATGTGCGTCACGATGCATTTCAACTCTTGGAGATTATTTTTCATTTTATTTGTTGTCCCCGTATTCGGTTTTTTGGTTTCAATAAAATGAAGCTTTTATTGTTGTAAAATATAGTTTGTTCAGCGGATTTTTTTTATATTTTACTGAAACTTTTAGTGTCGTTTCGTGGGTGGTTTCATTTACTGAGAGGATTATTGAAACTTTTAATAAATATATAGGTACTAAAATTATATGTAATAAAACTTGAAATGCTTTCGATTATCGAATTTATTTATTTTTTGAAGTAGTATGTTATTTTGTTTTTTTCGCGGATTTTTAATCAAAACAAAGTAAAATAATTCGCCAAATAAAAACGAGATGTTAAAATAATATGAGAAATTTCGTTAAAATATTTCGCTAAATCAATTTCAATTCTCCATTATTATGTGACATAATCTTCAGAATAAATTAACCTTGTCATAAGTAAAAATTGAAAGTGCGTAAATTTTGTAAAATTAGAAAAAGAAGCAAACATACGACAATGTAAGCCTTATTTTTTAATTTTCGCCGACGATGATGCAAGTGCAATTTTTCAGTTTTCGCCAAATAAAGGTAGAGAGAAAATTCATCAAGCTGAGCGACGTACCTGTAACAAAATAATATCAAAAGAGCAAATATGTATTACAGTCTTACCGATATTGTGAAAATAAAACAATTATTGTCGAAATCTTGACGATTGCGCCATTAAATACCACCTTTAAATATGCAGTAAAATACTATATAATTTATAAACAACAAGGTTTCCTTCTCAGACTTTTTTTTTTAATTTAGAGGAAGAGTAATGTTCGAAACCTTCTCGATATCAACTCACAATATGTGTCTCAAAAAATGTATACGTAAACCCTGGGGCCGGCTTACTAAAAGTGAGACCAAGGCTCAAAATGCTTTGGAGTTCCCTGTGCTTAAGGGATGCATTTTACCAGAAGTGAACGCCAATGAGAAATAGTTGAATACTGAGTTGGGAACAGCTTTACCTGAAAAGGGAATTCATTTTCCTTGAAAAACAGACCAGGTACGCCTTTCCGGCATCAATTCACCTGTACTACACATAGGTTAACCATATCAATGAAATTTTACGCTAAAGATTGAAAAAACATCACTTTTTACAGCAGAAATAATACGTTAACTAATGTAAACAAATGATTCCCCCCCCCCCGGTTATACTACAGCGCCATCTTACGGGCAAGGCGGCGCCTTTGATCTTTTGAGAAATGACTGAGCCTGATAAGACACGCATCGAGTGAAGCCTTGGTTCAACAAATGTCATACAAGTCAGAAAATGCAATGTAAATGTATAGACAAAATATAGTAATTTAACTTTAATATTTATTGTGTAGCTAATTATACATTTACTAACTGCATTTTTTGTTCTTTAACTGTAAAAATAATACTTAGTCGAAATATAATTATTAAACAAAATGACACTTTACTTTCACATTTGTTCGCTTTTAAAATTAACGTCATTAACAAAAATTTGGTGATTGGTTCAGGGAAAAAAATATGTGCTTTAACTGCATGGATAAGTTGCGTCTGCAGTAAAAAAATGGCTGTCTCTGGTGACCTTGAAATGATGTTGTTTACGTACATAAAGTAATGAATAAATAAAAATTCTGTGAATCGACTTCGGTTAAACGCTGTTTCAGTAAAAAGTTTTGTATAATCGCGGTTCTGCTGTTTTTACTTTTATAAACGTTACTGAACTACCTCGAAATGAATGCGATGTGTAAGTGTAGATGTTAAACAACTACATAGTGATAAATATACATTTTAAAGATAACTACAAACTTGACGGTATAGCACATAAGACAAAATGCACAAAAACTGACATCCAAAAACAATTCCTAAAGTTGATTTATGTATAAAACACTTATTCATAGCCTTGAAAATTTTCTAAAATAATTTAATAAGTTTTCCCTTATTAATTAGAAAAAAAGCTCCATTCCAAACAGTTTTAGAAAATCGGTAATGCTTTAAATATTTGTTTTATTGAAAGAATTAAGCTTTAGGAATTGCTTTACAGTTTTTTTTTCAACCATTGAATAATCTTTCGTCGACTAAAGGAAAATAGTACAACGTTACATTGCAGAAATTTACAGCGAACTACTTTGGCACAGTATAGCCCTCAAGGGCTCTTGCGCCATAAAAATCAAATCAACCAACCAACAGCGAAATACACACACCTGTTTCGTAGTTACAAAGAATCTCTTTTTCGATGCAAAAAGAGTAATGCTTTGCCAAATTTTACATGTTTATAGATGCCAGAAATTCATTACTCTTGCATTGACAAAGGGGTTCTTTGCGACTCCGAAACAAGTGTCTGTAGTTCACTGAAAATTTATGGAATACAACGTTGTACTACTTTCTTTTACTCTTCTGTACAAAGGTATTTCTTCGCTTTTTATTTCATCCACTGCTAGTTTTCAAATAACTTTATTTTAATTTAGTTCTTTCCCAGGCAATTGTTGCCTAAGTTACTTCCATTTGGTTTGAAACACGTTTACATTTTCTCTTTAGAGTCCCTTGCTCCGTAATTTAAATCTTTGACTTTTTTTTTTTGTATTCATTTCTATGAATTATTTCGGGCAACAGTAAGTAGTTCATCCTCAAAATCGTGTATGTTTAAATTTTATTTTCGAGCGAGATCTCACTTACAGTTCTTCGCATGTTATATAATGCTAAAAGTATTACTTAGTGGCCGTGGCGTAGCCAAGGGGGATGGAGGAGGTCATAAACCCCTCCCCCTTTCGCATGAGGCTCAAAAAATATGTGTCTGAACACACATGCAAGCGCCTAAAATTGTGCTTTTCAGCCTTTAATTTTGAAAAATTTCATATGACTCCCCCCTTCTCCATAAGAATTTTCTCGCTGCGCCACTGCTTAGTGATGCCACGGTGAGATGGAACAAAGTTAGTTCCCGAAATAGGTGAAACTGTGTCAATAAGTTTATAATTATTTTAAGGACCAACATGAATGAAGACAATGGGGTTGTTTACAAAATTTTAAAAGTATTTTTTTCTGAAAGAGCATGCTTAAAAAATAGGATCTGACCATTTTTTAAATAATTTGACTAAGTTTAATATTTTTAAAAAATTACTTCAATCGTGAGCTTTCATTGTTTATATTTCTTGGCGATGACATCACAAATGATGAAATGCCATTCTGTGTTGCCATTCCCAGAACAAAATATTTAATTATCATATTTATTCACGTGTATTGGCAACGATATGGTTGATAGCAAGCGTAGAGTGCAATTTTAATTCGCTGCTTTATTGATTATCATAACGTGGAAACGTAGTAGAAAGATGCGGCAAAGTGCATCATTTTTGACGTCATAAAGACCACGTCTTGTTTGAAAAATCGGACATTTAAAAATATTTATTTAAAAAAAAAAGTGTTGGGAAAATGAGAAAGTATTTTCTGGGCTCATGCTTTTTTTTTTTTTTTTTGCTCATTCTATCCATTTCAATGACTAAAAATAGTATTTTTGACTGAAGGAAACCACCCCATTGAAGCACCTACAAAACAGTGTAAGAACCAAAATTTAAAATTTGGAGATAACCAGTACAAATGGTAGGAGAAACTCTCATATGCTCTATGGCAAGAGATGGTGATAGTAGTTCTAGTAGGTTCAGCTATGCACTATGATTTTGAAAAAAAAATTCAACGAAAGCTGAGGTTTGAACTTCGCATTCTCATGCACTTTGATTAAATTTTAAAAACACAGTGAAATATCTTTACTTTTCATTGGCTCAATTGAAAAATTAAATACAGTCATCAAAACTGAAGTTTATTAAAGGAGTCTTATTAGTTTCTTAAGAGCCTTAATATTTAGTCCTCGTGGCTCCAGTAGGCTGACTAGTCCAACATTAAAGTTTTTAGATTTTACGTTGAAAATTGGTTAGAAGTGCCAGACGAAGAGAAAGATCAGAAAAAAAGAAAGATCAGAAGAAATGAAGATAGTTTAAAACGATTTAAGAAGTTTTGAATTGCCAACTGGAAGGAAAGTTTTGAGACCCGTCTGGGAAAACATAGTCTGATGGACCTACAAAGGGCTTTAAAGAAAACAAAAAACTTTTTTAAAATGGGCTGATGTTATCCTAGTTTCTTCGCTTTACTAGACCTAACCAGAATTGTTTTTTAGAGTGCAGTTGTTTGCAAACAGCTCTTTGAGAAGCAAAGCATTGATCAAGGTTAACTTATTAGTTTTCCATTTAATTGTTTTATTGAATATTATTAAGCAAACGCTGCTGGAAGCAAAGGGTTCTCGTGGCAAAAGCACAACCAGGTTTTTCCCACTGATGCTCTTTGACGTAATAATTACTTAATTAAGATCAAATAGCTAAATGAATTTGTTTTTTAATTGTTTTAATCATCCAATGGCTGTTATGGATAAAGTTTTGTCGTTTCGATTGTACATGCGAGCATGGCCTGAGGAAAAATTGAAAAATAGGGATCCTTTATGTGCATAGATTGCAGGATTAGAAATAGTCACGTCGCTCAAAATAAGAGTCCATCATGAGGTGTTCAACTAGTATGGATCCGTACTGCAGTGCTGTTGAATTTAAACACTTGTGGAATGTGTCATTAAAGCTTCAAAGAATGAGCTGCTGGAACAGAAATGCATTATGAGTTATTGAGAGACTTTGAGCATAAAATGGCAGCCCAAAAGTATCTGTACGTAAAAATGCCTCCATCTGGACCTTTAGTGACATTAAAAATATCACTATTTATTTGTTTCATTTGTGTGTGTGATATTTAGCATGTATTCGAAAAGGCACACAAAAATGTATAGGAAGTTATAACTTTTAGAAACATGTACGTAATATGGCATAGAAATTCGAAAAAAGAAGGGGGAAAAAAATAACGCTTTAAAAAAAAAGAATTTTTCAAGTTTTTACTGAAATCCTTCATTAGACATCTTTTATTTTTCAGAAACAAGTTCAGTTTTTTATTATTATCAGTTTTTATTAGTATTTTTCATGTTCTTTTAATCTACTGTGAAATATTTTGGACAAAATATTTCCCCTTGTTTATTTTTTATTATTCGAAAACATTTTCATCTTATTTATTGACCTAGTTTGGAATTAATAAAAGGATTTTTTTACTTTGCTAATTGGGCAGTCTTTTCTACCACTGCCTGACCTTTTAAATCGCTAGATTTTGTATAAAAGGAGCAGATTTGTTTTGCCTCAGTTTCATTATGATTAAATTTCATCAGGAAGTTAGAAGTTTTTCGAACTGAAAAGAAGTTCTTTGTTGATTGGGAACGAAACCAAAAATTTAATATTTTTGCAGTTTTGTGCTTCATTAAAGCTGGTTTTATTATTGTTCCTACTGTATTACTTTTGTTCAGTTATTAAAAATGTTGGAAACTTTAATTTCTCGCTAATAAAATTAATAAATAAAAAATTCTAAAAATATTTTTTAAAAAATGAAGCAACTGTGGTTTAATCTTTCAAATTCATAATCAAGCAGTAATCATTATTTACAACCTTTATCTTTACTAAGAATAAAGCTGAATGTCTGGATCTCTGTCCAGATCTCTGTCTGGATGTCTGGATATCTTTGACGCGTATAGCGCCTAGCCCATTCGATCGATTTTTATGAAATTCGACACAAAATTAGTTCGTAGCATGGGGGTGTGCACTTCAAAGCGATTTTTTGAAAATTCGATTTTGTTCTTTTTCTATTCCAAATTTAAGAACATTTTACCAAGCAAATTATCATAACGTGGACAAGTAAATTACCAAATTATCATAACGTGGAACCGTAACATAGGCGAGAAAATTAACATAGCAAATTAGCGAGAAATTCGTCATCCATAGTTTGTAAATATACAAGCGAACCAAATACCTTTTAATTTTTTACTACGGGCAAAGCCTTGCGGGTACCGCTAGTTTTATATAAATGGAATATTTCCTGGGAAAAAAATCAACCACGCCAATTATTTTATGTTTTCTTACGTATTTTTACAAATTACAACAATAGCGCATAAAGAATTCATTTTGTCAGCAAATTGAATGAAATGACGTGCGATTTGTTAATGCATAATGATGAGAAAAATAATAACAGCAGATTCTTCCGTTGCTCTTTTTTCTTCTTCGTAGCTCTAAATTCCTTTTATTAACGCAAACGCACTCCATACACAACTGTAATGGGCAAATGAGTGATCAGACACATTGTCTATTGTTGCCACAAAATGAAAATAAAAGTAAAAGTTAAAGAACGGAGCGAAAAAAAAATTATCGCTGCTCACAAAGAATTTCTTTCATTGTGAGCGGATCGCAAAAGAACCTGTAATTTGTGTCCGCAGGCTCGCAGCATTCCAAAAATGGAATCTTTTCTTTTCAACTAAATTTCCCACACCTTATTTTATACCCCCAAACGAAACTTCTGCCTTTTTGCGAGGTCCAATTATCCTTTCTTATTTCCTGACATTAAGTACTATCAGTAGACTCAATTGCCGTTCGCTCGCTCGCGTTTAGTTGTTTTTTGCTTTTGTTTAGCTCTTCTGAACTGAAAGGAAGAGGAAAGCTTCGCGTGACGCAGACTGATATTTTTAAAAGTAAGTGATCGTTTTGTGACGCTTTCGGTGGCAACGATTCGAGCCCACAAGTCACGGTTTTCGAGTTAGTGCTTGTTTCCGAGCATTAGTTGTGTAAAGAATTGTATTAGCACAATGATTTTCATTCTTTGTTGCTCCTGCAAATCTGAGTGGACGAAATAATAGAAACATATGCATTTTCTTTTTTTGAATTACTGTTCTAGCTTTGCAATCCTTCTTTTTAAGTTAGAGTCGGTAATTTACGCACAATATCACTTCTTAGAAAAAAATGTAACGATTAAATGTAGCTATTGTAGTCATGGAAAAGAGATTATCTGTTTGTTTATCTATGCTTGTGTCAAGATAGTTTTAATTAATCGTGTGAACTAGCTTTGCTTTTCTTCTAGCCCGCAAAAAAATGCCTCTCAAAATGAACTCGCAAATTCGAATATTGCGTCAAATTCTTCTTTTATAGTGCATCCAATATTAGCAAGCTTAAAAAATTAAGTTTGTCCTAACACAAAAATTAATAACAGTATTCACAAAATTGATTGTTAATAAAGACTTTGCTTGTTAATATGCACTTTAAATCGAAAATAAAATTATTTATATCAATAACAAGTTTTAATGAAGTCTTCTCTAATGCAATCATGAAAGTCATTGTTTTTTCATTGTAGTATCTAGCGTAGTATAAAGTAATGTATATAGTAGTTTCTTATTTCCTTTTCATGAGTTAATATTTAACTCAACGAAGTTGTGCGATATGTTTTGTATTGGTGAAGAAAATGTTCTAAAAAGTCATCTGTATTCAAATTAATAGGAGCAGTGTCTGGATTTTCAACCTTTCTAGCTTTTTTCTTTAGCCTAATGCTAATATGTAAAGAGTAGGTATCTGGTAGCAGGAACAGCATGGCGCTACAATGTGCGTCGCAGATTTTTGAGAAAGTCTGCAGACGATTTCATGAATGCCGAAGTGAGGAATGCCGATGCTGAGCTCCCGTAAGCTCCCATGCAAATTAATCCTTTTACTGCAAAAACGATTCAGAAACGTTCCTAGAAAATAATGGGCAGCTGATGTGCCCAATTTCTGCCAGTAACGTATCTTACAAAAACCAGCACCGTTTTTCGCTAAAATTCAGTCACCTTCCTGATATTTATCCTGGAAGCCTTCTGACAAATTCACTAATCTTCCCATTAAAAGACAGTCGTGTCTCTGGAAGGAAGGTATAATATAATTAGCTTGGCATCTTCCTGATTTATCAAGGAAGTTCCAAGAGCATTATTGCAAACATAGCCAAAGCTAAGCCAGAATTGCAAGTAAGGAACGAGAATTTCACTTCCCTGCAATTCTTGCAAAGCAATTGTTGTCCATACTTATTCACGCCTCTTGGTAGCTTAATTAGCATGAACGGGACGTAATTGAGCTGAAGTCGATACACTTTATAAATACGCTCAGTTAATCTTTAAACTGGGAGATAAAAATATTTTTCACACCAGTGAAAAGTTTGCATTCGTTCAACTTGTAGCAATCCAGGAAATTTTTTGACAGTAATACTTGGTTTTTCCAGGAAGTGGATAAAAACCATTAAAAACCTGAAACGTAACACGGAAGTACTCAGTAACGTTTCGGAATTTTTTTACTGTGTGAAAGAATAGGACAAAATGCTAACTGGTGTGATCTTCTTTGCCCTTTTTCAGTGTGATAACGTCAGAAATGATTTTCTGATACATCAATGGATTTTGTTTTAAAGGAAAAACTGCTACAAAATTATTTCTCTAAAATAATGTACCCAAAAGGAAAGGAGTAGACGGGCTAAAATAGCAATTGAAAATGCAATTGTAATGCTTTTGGAATGCTTGATTATATTCTCAAGTAATTTAAATGTCTTTTGGGTGCTTAAAAAGGCGAGGGAGGCACTTTAAAAGTCTATAAGTCACACCAAAAGTTGAACAATGCCCGCTCAAAATGACAAGGCTCTGTGCCTTAACCCCAAAAAAAAAAAAAAAAAAAAAAAACACTACAATCATTACTAATTGACATTTCTAGCCCTCAACTAAAAAGAATATGCCTCTTATGCCTAGACCGGTCCTACATATAAAAGATATTTTCTCCCCCTCCCTCCGAAAAGAAGTGCAAAAGAATTTTTAATGCTCAGTTAAATGAAATAAATTCTAGCCATTTCTCAAAAGTTAGTTTGGAATGGAGATTTTAAATGAATATGCTGCTAGAATTCTTTCCAACTTTTTATGCACTGTTCAGGATGACGCACTACATTTTTTACACTTTTTCAGCCGCTTTTTACGAATTCGCGTGCCCGTAATAACCCCTTTTCTTTTAACCCTTCTGCAACAACTCAGTGAGCGCATTTATAAGCTCTCATTTGCTGCAAATTAACGCCATGTTCTTTCTTTTTAATGATGCCATTTTTTATTAATAAAAACTGAAACCCATTGTGAGGCGCCGCACAAGACAAAGACTGTTACTTTAACAATGGTTCATTGAGAAATGAGAGGGGTTTTTTTTTTTTTCATTATTATTATTTTTTTCTCTTAATCTGCCAGTGCAGGTGGTCAATTTATACATCAAAGATTGTTTTTGGATAGACAATTAAAAACGGAAAAAATTGACTCGGAAATGATTTAATGATGTTTTTTCATTAATTTGCGCTTTTAAGGACGATCACATGCTTGGGCTTTTTGCAATTAAGAAGTTTTTTTTATTTTACGTTTTCACTCCCGTGGACTTTTTGTGAATTCTTTTAAAAAAACGATTTGTAAGAGTGACTTTTCTTTAGGAGAAAAGGATGATTTAAGTTAATTCTAAGAACCCATTATCACTTACTTCCTCTAGAAAAAAAACTACCAAAAAAATTTGCACAAAAAGAGAAAAAAATTTACTTTTTTAACTACGGGAAGCAGATAAAGGCTTTTTTTGTAATTATTTTAAAGTGACAATTAACCTGCAAGTTTTTTGACAAAGATGTCTTTCACATTTAACAACTATTATGCAAAATAAGTGAAAAGAACGATTTATAATAGTTTTTTAAAGTAAGCATTGTGATGATTGTCTTTCGAATAATAATAATAAAAAAAATCGAGTCCTTAGATTCATTGTATCCTTTGAAATTGATTGGCTTTTACTTAAAAACTAGTCAAATTTTAAGAGGCAGACTGCTGAGAAAAAATTAATTTTCCTGATTGTTTTTACATTCATTTTTTAAAGTTCTTCATTATCATACAAAAATAGTCAATGTATGAACTGGCATCTACAGTGCTAAATTACTTGTGATGTACGAATTGAATTTGCAGTCATGTAGAACTTTCATTTGCAAAATTCAGTTATATTCAACTTTTTCTGCAGAATTGAATATTAATATTGAAATCATGATAGTTTTAGCTCTTTTACTCTTTATGTTAAACAGATACTTGATCTATTTGTCAGTCATTAAGATATCATGATAACTTCTTTTACTCGCTTTGTGATTGGTAGCGAGTGAATCACGTGATTTATGACTAATGCGTGACAAATTAAATCCATAAAAGATAAACTATTGAAGGTGAAAATAACCCATGGCAGAAGACTTTTTAACGTAGATCGCGCTTTCTCTGTTATTCAATAAAGAACTACATCTTGCACAATCTCAACAAAGCAAGATCCCCGACTAACTTGCCCCCACTGGTGACAAAAGCGGATAATATCGCCTGTAGCACAGGTGTGGCAATCGAGCTAAACACAACCTTAATGAACCTTGAGGCTTGGGGAGTGAAAGAATGGACGGGGGGATGAACAGGGGACGAAACAATGCCGCCGAGTTCACATTAAGTGTTATTATTACATACATTACGGCGGTGCAGTGGCATTTGGAACTTGTTTGCGAACGACACTTTAGTAAACAACAGAGAATTGGCTTCTGTTCGTTCCTTTTTTACACCTTTTGAAATTAATATGTTTAAAATAAGAACGGGTGATTAGAATGGCGAATTGGCATGAGTTGATGTCTGTAATCAGTGCAGACGGTTTTCATCAAGGTCACGTTTATATCTTTATTGGCGACAGCTATAAAAAGTGTGTATTTGTCGTATTGTTTGGGTTGTTTCCCAGGTGAAAAAGTTTCTCATGGAGTTCAATTCAAATGGAGAAGGGGTTATTTAAATAATTGACATATTTGCTTGTTGTGAAATCTGATATCAGATCAGTAGACGACTTAATATGGACTAGAAGCCAATAGTAGGGGCTGGTTTTCTCGGTATGCAGAAGTTTTGGAGAAGGGCTACAGAGTTTTCAGAATGTGACTGCGAAATTTCCGCTCATTCAATCTGTTTTTATTTTAATTTTAACCAATGTGATGGACTGAAATTTTCGTTTTTGCTGGGATTGAACGGTTTTTCATATAAAGATCTGAAAAAGAAAAAACAAAAACACTTTATTTAAAAGTTTTAGCATGCTTAGGCAGTGTCCAATGTTTTTTAAAAGACTAACTACAAAGATTTCAGGGAATGTTGGTGAGAATTGTTGTAACATATCTGTAGAATTTGTATAGAATACCAGACGGATTTGTACCGAATATTTAGCACCTTTGCGATAGTTCTTGCAGATATTCTACAGATTTTGTAACATATCTGTAGAATTTGTATAGAATACCAGACGGATTTGTACCGAATATTTAGCACCTTTGCGATAGTTCTTGCAGATATTCTACAGATTGTTGTAACATATCTGTAGAATTTGTATAGAATACCAGACGGATTTGTACCGAATATTTAGCACCTTTGCGATAGTTCTTGCAGATATTCTATAGATTGTTGTAACATATCTGTAGAATTTGTATAGAATACCAGACGGATTTGTACCGAATATTTAGCACCTTTGCGATAGTTCTTGCAGATATTTTACAGACGGGCTTCAAAAGTTTTAGAGGATAGTAACGGTGTTTTTAGAATATGATTACGAATGTTTTTGAAAACAGCTATTGAGTTATTTAGGGAATATTTTCAAATGTAACATAGAATATTCATCGAACTTTTGCAGTTTCACAACTTTGGAATAACAAGGTTTAGATCAACAAAAAGGTTTCTCAGGAACGTTTTCCGAACTTTCACTTGAGGAAGGTTTAAAGAATTTCATAAACAGTGTACAGTGTCCTTGGAGATTGACTGCAGAAGTTTCAGAGAAGAATTCTACTCAGTTTTTAGAGTGAGACTGCGGAAGATATATAGACAATATCAGCTGAGAGTTTGGAAAATATTTGTATTGTGTTTTTTCTAAAAAGGCAACTGAGTTCGCTTTGAAATTAGCAACAAAGTTTGAATGTTAACAAATTTTAATGAAATACCTATTTCTTGAAAATTTTTTGGTGTGGTAATGCATGCTGGTTTATTGGATAACTAGTGGTACCCGCACGGCTTTGCCCGTAATAGAAAAATTAAAAGGTCTTTTGGTTCGCCTGTATATTTACAAATGTATGGTGAATTTTCTCGCCAATTGACTTGTACCCATGTTACGGTTCCACGTTTTGATAATTTCGTAAATTACTCGTCCATCTTACAATATTTTTGTTCTTGTTGTAATAGAAAAGAACCACATCGAATTTTCGGAAAATCGCTTCGAGGTGCACACCCCCATGCTACAAACTAACTTTGTGCCAAATTTCATAAAAATTGGCCGAACGGTCTAGGCGCTATGCGCGTCACAGACATCCTCTGGACAGAGAGACTTTCAGCTTTATTATTAGTAAAGATATTTAAAGATTTTAAAGAATGAGATCCAAGGTGTCTATTTTAACGAGCATTTAAACTGAGTTTTTAGAGAATGCTCTTAGTAGTTTTTAAAAATCACTGAATAAGTTTTAACTGTTAACTGTATAGATCAGGCTAACAGAAGTCTATAAAGGATTTTACGAGCTTTTTTGAAAAAATATGTATTATTGATGTTTTGAAAATTATGTACAAGAATTTTAGCCGCCATTGCATAATTTTTAGATAATGATCAGTATGGTTTTCACAAAATATCAATATAAATTGTAGCAGCAGCAGATTTTTGTGGATATATGTAAGGAGTTCTTGGGAAAATGTCTGAATTAATTAAGAAATTTTTTCGAGAGTTAACGAATTTTCAAAAGAACTTAAGAGGATTATTTTAATAAATGTACTGCAGGTTTTAACGAATGTCTAGAGTTTACAGAGAATTTCTAATTCAAATTTTAAAGAACGGGGTTGTTTCCTTCAGTCAAAAATACTACTTTTAGTCACTGAAATGTATAAACTAAGCAAAAAAACAAAAAAACATGGAGTCAAAATTCATGTGGTAATAGAATCCGCCGATAATGGTGCCACATAAAAGCATCGATGTTATATCGAGAATCGCAATAGATCTCCAAAAGATAAAGCCTTCAACGCAGCCCCAATAGGAAGATGGGGGAAAAATCAGTTTTTTGGTCTTTGTGTATAATGCCATCAAACTATGCCTCCCTTCATAAATAAATTAATTTACTTTCACGTAAAAGAATCACCTAGTATCCGGAGGACATCTAATTGAATATCTGCATTACATTAGCGCGCCGAATAAGAGTACAGTCGACTCCCGCTACAACGCGATTCAACTTACGCGAAATGGCTATAACGCGAATTTTTTTCCGAGTAGTGAATTTCAGAGCTAACGCGAATTCCTCGTCCACAATACGAATTTTTTTGGAAGGAAGAATCGGCTTCGTTATTGACTACTATATACTGATTTCATGACTGTTATTACATCCCCTTAGCATCACTGACAGCGAAAGTTCTCTCATCAAACTAGTCTCATCACGTTGTTAGTGCATCAAATAACCACTCAGCATCTTTCATTTATTCATTCTAAATATTAAAATTGATGAAATGTAATGGCACGTTAGTGTGCTGTTTTATCTAAACACCAAAAAAAAAAAAGTTAATATTCTCGATATGCTTTAACAACTACAAAACGTCTTCGGTAGCACGACAAAAAGTACATGATTGAATCTTTCATGCGTACATATAAAAGTCAAAAAAAAAGATATCTGTAAAAGTTCAGAACTTAGTTTCAATATTATAGCTTGCAGAGTCTAAGCAAAGTAAATAGTATGAAAATGGAAGCTGCTCTTGTATTATATATTAAAGAGAGGCCGTTGATGCCTCAAATAGAAAAGTTATTAAAGAAAAGGCGAAGTAACCGTATTTAAAAATGTATTAGATAAAAATAACGATCTGATTATGGAGCATAAACCATCATTTTATGTCTCATAAATATTATTACTGTATCTACACTACACAGTACTATTATAGTGCAGCATTTTATTATTACTACATACTGTGTGTACCGTGTTTTATTTTGTCTTTCCCTCCCGTCGGTCATTTATTTTGTGCATCTTTAGTATTTTAAGTTGAATAAAACAGCTTTTTCTTAAATCTTTTAAATACAGTAAAAGTTCTGTTCTTTACGTAAGAAACTAATGTATAGTTGAGGAATGCTTGAAAACGGTTTCAGGAGCGTTTACAAATGTCTAAAAAAATTTGGTATGTTCCTAAAAAAATTGAAAAACATTCATTTTTCCACAACGCGAAATTTCGACTTACGCGAGGAGTCTTGGAACGCATCCCTCGCGTAAGTCGGGACTCGACTGTAAACCAAGGAAATTCGTATTAGATTGCTTAACAGAAGTGTTGTGTCAGAGCAGACCCTTTATCTGCTATGTTATATATTTTGGTGCAGGAAAATACAGCTCGAAATTATTTCTTCTAAATAATGAAATTTTACTGATGCGTCAACTATTGATTTTATCGTTTTTACGCTACCATGCACCATTTATGTAAACTAGCTTTGCGAGTTTTATAGCAAGTAAGAGTATCAAGTAAAGAGTAAATCAATATTTTGTACGTTTTTCCAAAATTTTGAGCTGTGTCACTTTTGTTGCCGGGTGCGACACATTCTTGATCTTCTTCTTGTAACTCGTTGGAATGGAGTTGTATCCTTCAGTTATAAGTACTACTTTTTGTCCCTGAAGTTGATAGAATGAGCAAAAAAAAAAAAAAAAAACATGGAGCCAGAAAATACTTTTATTTTCCCAACAGTTATTTTTTAATTAATTGTTTTAAGGTGTCCGATTTTTCAAACAAGGCGTGGTCTTTATGACGTCACAAGTGATGTACTTTGGCGCTTTACTCCATTGCCGTGCTAAATGTTTACGCTTTGCTGTCAACTGCGTTGCCAAGTTATGATAATTTATGATAATGGCATTTCATCACTTGCGATGTCGCGTGCATGAGCGTAAAAAATGAATTTCAATCTGCGCACGGATTAAAATAATTGTTAAAAATAGTAAACTTTGTCAAATTATTTTTAAAAGATTTACATCCTGTGTTCTTAGGCATGCTATTTCAGAAAAAAATACTTTTAAAATTTCGGAAACAACCCCATTCCAAAAGAGTATTGAATGCCTTTTAAGAGAACACACGGAGAGTTTTAAAGGTTGGCACATTAGAGAATTATGAGATAACTCTGCCAGAGTGTTTAAAAAACTTCAAAATAACTTTGAGAGATTTTTTCAAAAATGGCAGTAGAATTTTTTAAAAATATCTACAGTTTTAAATATCATTTTCTGATTTTTCAATGATCCTGATCAAAATTTTAAATACTCTTCTACAGAGGTTTTATGAAACGTCTAAAAAGTTTAATAGTACCACAGTGCGTCTTCAGATTTTACAAATTTTTATATATTCAAACAATATTCTTTACTAACAATAAAACTCCAAGTCTCTCTGTCTGGAGGATATCTGTAGGATATCTGAATGTCTGGATCTCTGTGACGCGCATAGCGCCTAGACCGTTTGGCCGATTTTCATGAAATTTGGCACAAAGTTAGTTTGTAGCATGGGGTGTGCACCTCGAAGCGATTTTTTAACCGACTTCAAAAAGGAGGCGGTTATCAGTTCATACCATATGTATGTTTTTTTTCTTTTTTTTGTCCACTCACAACGTCTCACCTAGTGAACCGATTTTGATGATTCTTTTTTTAATGGATAGGGGAAGACTCAACTTAGGTCCCATTACTTTGCTTGACCATATTTGTCTTTTAGAAAAAAAGTTATGGGCAAAAAACAACAAATTTCATGCAATTTCCCTATTAAATGATTAAATATAAAACCCATTGTTATGAAAGTTTGGTGCCATACGACAGTAACATTAATAGTAATTGTAGTGATAATTTTGAATGAAGGCTTCTCTGAAGCAAGCATCAAGTTTCTTCAGGGGGATATTTCGATAATCGGGAATCTGGCGCTGTCGTCTCATTTTTGGCATAAATAATTTGATTTTGGTAACCCTGCTGATTTATAGTAAGCCTATGTGAATTATCGAAATCTTCCCTTCTTCAGTGCTATTGCTCCATAGTGGGGGTAAACCTAACCTGGAAGCGAGGTGATGCAGTGATTAGGATCTGCTTAGCCTTCACAATGCTACCATTTGGTTTGCCTCAACTACACAGTAGTATTTTTATCGTTATCATCTACACCAATAACAGATGATCAGGGCTAAATAAGAAAGTACAGGATTGCATAACAAGCAACTTGTATGCTGTGAAATGGAAACTAGTTAGGGAAAATGTAATACTTAAATGGTTATAATTAAATTAACTACACATGAATTCCAGAGAGGAACAAATATAAGTTTTTAGTGCCAATCGCCTAAAGTTTAATGCGTGTTTATAGTTTTTTTTTTTAGTATGGAGCATTTTTATGAAAAAAATAAGGCGAAGTTTCGTGATGGTAACTTCTTACTATTTCTGAAATACCTACATTTACACTAAAAAGAATGAAATAAAAAAAATTTTGAAAAAAAAAAATAGAACCGACTTCAAAATTGCTCTAAAAAGTGAAAAATAATTTTATTCTTTAAACACCATCGATAATGCTTTTAAACATAATTTTTGAAGTTGGCGCAAAAACGGTAGATAAAATCATTCACAGCCGTAACTCAACTACAACTATAAATTTAACCAGGCCCAGTTTCTTCACTATCACATACATTATGCATTAATGACAGCATATTTGAATAACGATATAAATCTTTCCTTCGTAACTTTGGATGCTTTTCTGAAAAAAATATGAACGAAGCATGGTTACACTGGATTTTACGTTTTGTTTTTGCGCCAACTTCAAAAATTATGTTTAAAAGCATTATCGATGGTGTTTAAAGAATAAAATTATTTTTCACTTTTTAGAGCAATTTTGAAGTCGGTTCTATTTTTTTTTTTTTTTCAAAATTTTTTTTATCGAAAATTCGATTTTGTTCTTTTTCTATTTCAATTTTAAGAACATTTTCCGGAGCAAAATTATCATAAGACGAACGAGTAAATTACGAAATTATCATGACGTGGAATGGGAGAGCGAATGAACATAGCCAATTGGCGAGAAATTCGTCATCCATTATTTGTAAATATACAGGTGAACCGAATGACCTTTTAATTTTCAACAGCGGGCAAAGCCGTGCGGGTACCACTAGTGGTAAATAAAACTTCTAGAAGGAAAAAAATGTGAAAAAAATAGAATTATATGTAGTAATGCAGAAGCTACTTTGTTACGCTTAAGTGCTTGCTCCTTGTTTGATCACTGTCAGATTTTGAGAATTTTATCTAGATCTCTCCAATGAATTATTAAAAGAAAAATCAAATTTGATACAAAAAGAAATAATTTACTTTTGTCCATCAAGTAGATATCTCTTAATCTAACGTAAACTCTGCTGACCTCTCTGTCCTCCGCAAAAGAAAAACACATTCCAGTCCAGCTACACCAACAAAAGGATTAAATAGAAAATGGAATAAATAAAATACCTTTCATCGTCCTAACGTCTTCAGCCGAACTACATTTTATAAAAGCGGGGAACGAAAAAAAGAGAACAAAAAACATTTTTGATTTTCGTAACAAAGTTGCCCGTCACAGAACAAGCCCTCTGGGCGCGCATGTGTTATTTATTCTTCTGCTTAATCGATGGACGCAAAGATTTATGGGATGTGAAAGGCTTTTTTATTCCGGCGATCATGGAAAGGGTATTAAAAATTGACGTTCCATCAAGCAGGGAATGAGGTGTTGTCAAATGGAACGTCTCAGTAGCAATTTTGACTGGGAAATCTGAAGAAAAGGGCCCGTTCTGAGATCCGACAGGTTTATTAAGGCTGTTGGGTTCGATGAAAAAAGAGCCTCATTGTCGATCGCGTCAGCGAAATCAGAAGTGTCCGACATGATGGCAAAAGTAAATTAATCTTTTGTGCCGTGTGGGTTGCAGATATGTTTCAGTTGTTTCGGGGCCAAATAGATTTCTTTGTGCATTTCTTCTTCTTGATTTTTCTGCCACAGCTCTGTGATTGGAAGGCCGGTGAAGAACTTGTGACAACAGATTGTTTTGCCAACGTTGTGAATAGAGATGGATTGTTCGGAATGGAAAGGTTTAGCTATTTTTCATCTGATATTATCCTCTTGATGCGTTGCAAGATTATTTTGGTGTGTAAAGCTTTCATTTTGTTAAAAAAGGTTTAAAAAAATCTATTGATTTTCGTAAAAATTAGTTACATGAGGCAACACGTGTTTCTTAGTGCATTGTGTTTGGAGGATCAGTGAAGAACTCGTGACGACAGATTGTTTAGCCAGCGTTGTGAATAGAGATGGATTGTTCAGAATGAAAAGGTTTAGCTATTTTTCATCGAATATTATCCTCTTAATACGTTGCAAGATTACTTTGGTGTGCAAAACTTTCAATTTTTAAAAAAAAGGTTTTAAAAAAATCTATTAATTTTTGTTAAAAGGAGCTACATGAGGCAACACGTGTTTCTTAGTGCGTTGTGGTTGGAGGATCGGTGAAGAACTTATGACAACAGATTATTTTGCCATCGTTGTGAATAGAGATAAATTGTTCAAAAATTTAAAAATTTTAACTATTTTTCATCGAATGTTATTTTGATACGTTGCTAGAAAACTTTGGCGCAAAAGCTTGTATTTTATTTGACAGAGGTATAAAAAATATATCGGTTTACGACATTGTTTCAGGGCCACATATAGTTCTTGATATTCTGGTTCTTGATTCTTATGCCACAGCTTTGTGATTAGAGAAGAACTTGTGACAACAGATTATTTTGCCAGCGTTGTGCACAGCGATGGATTGTTCAAAATGAAAAGGTTTAACTATTTTTCATCGAATATTATCCTCTTGCACATTATAAGAACTGTAGTTTCGCATATCCTTTAATTGGATCATAACACTTTGTTCAAAAGATTAATAACTAAATAAATAAAAATTATTAAAAAAAGTTGGTGACTTTTTTTGCACTTTATTCTCACTACACGGTATGTTCTTAAATAGTACCTACTACTTATTGCACTTAATACAATTACATACGGTAAAACCAGCCAATCATTCTTAAGTTTTTTTAAAATTATTTTTGTGCTCATCCCAAGCGATTTTTCTCCTTGATGCTTTGACGTAATCTAGAAAAAATCTAGATTAAGTCAACTTTTAACTTCGTACCCTTTAAGCTTATTAATACGATCTATTTGTTTGTGAATAAATTCATTTTTTCAGTTTTCAGTTGAAATGGTTCTAAAACAATTTTTTTTAATCCTTACCAAAGTAAGTTTTGTTAGTTTACTTTAGTAACATTTTTTTAATTTTTTGACCTTTTTCTTTTACCTTAAAAGTATGCTTCATGCAACTACTAAACAGGAGAATACAAAATTATGGAGCCCAAATTTGCAGAATACCAACGCAAGATTTTATTTTTTTATTAAACGGGAGAAAACAACGTTATTGAGCCCAAATTGCAGAATACCAACGCTACATTGTTTTTACTAAACTGGAGAATACACTGTTATGGAGCATAAATTGTAAAATACCAACGCTACTTTCATTTTTTACTAAACGGGAGAATACAACATTATGGAACCCAAATTGCAGAATACCAATGCTACATTTTTTTATTTTACTAAACGGGAGAATGCAACGTTATGGAGCATAAATTGCAGAATACCAACACTACGTTTTTTTTTTTCTAAACTGGAGAATAAAACGTTATGGAGCCCACATTTGCAGAATACCAACGCTACATTTTTTTTTAACACGTTGTAAAAGAGGTTGTTTATTGACCCCGAAACACGTGTATGCATCAGTTAATTACGTCACAACGTAGTTATCTCACATCAGAATGAGTGTTAGGATTTTAATTACACAACATCTCCGAACAATAAAAGATTATACTTCATTGGCTTAAAATTTTCCGAATTTAAAATTAGAAAAATATTGCATGAATTTAAATGTAATTTAAATACTATTAGCAGCTTTTTATAACAACCAGCATTTAAAAATGCTATGTCAGATAATATCTTCCATGATTAAACTGTTTATGCAAACACCAATAGAATTTTGTACTGTAACAAAAAATATTCATCACAGTATCGAATATGACTAATATAACTCATTATAAAGCTATGTAATTAAATGCTATTAATCTTAACTTAAGCTGAAGTGATAAACTTTTAATAATAACGAAGCGTTATTAAAGATCATTAATTATCCCCCCATAAAGCATATTTTAAAAATAAAAGGATGTCTAAAACAATTATTCAGAATATCATAGCTATAACACCTCCTATTGGCTAACAGATTCGTAGAAGACAAGCCACACGCCAGAGAATAAAAAATTTAAAAAAAAAATCTTCTGCAGAATTGAAAATCCGAACTGAGCTACTTGTTACGATAACTCTGTTCGATGCATATAAAGCCACCGTAGAAAATTGAATTGTAAAGTATCATGGAATACTTATAAAATTTAAAGTAAGTATTTAATTTATACTTCAGTATCTTAAAAGATTCAACTAGATCATAATTCAAACTTGATAAATGTCTATGATGCTTTTATAATTAATGATTTGTTTTGATAATTTAAAAGAAGGTTTCTAAAGCGTATTAAAGGCATGTTTTCATTTCGCACTCGAGTTAAAGATTCTTTGTTTTTTAAGAATTTTAAGTGCTAAGTGAATTTATTATCTCCGGAAAATAAGCAAATACACATAGCCGAAAATATATTAAGTAAATAAAGAATAATACATATTAAATAAAAATAACTTTCAATTGTGTTTGCTGAAAAAGTGCTGATTCTATTCGCAGTTTTAGAGCTTGAATACGGCACCTGCGTTGATTTAAAAAATTAGACAAAGAGGTAAAACATTTAAATTTGACGCAAACAAGGCAGATGTCTTGTTGGATAGGTCACATTCTAAGTAAGTGGGTGGGTCTTTGTTTTACCTCTTTCATCAGCTATAGCCAGAGTCTGCAGCACTTCCTACAGTTTATTTGAATTATGAATTACGTAATCCTCTTAATTCTATATTATGCAATTTTTAAAACGTTTTGTATCAAACTGTTAATTTTCTCGTTCATTATTATGCATGACTTCAATGACTAATCATGTAAAGTTCCAAGAATATCACTTCTCAAGCTTGATATTCCTTACTTATTTATTTATTTGTAAATAGTTCAACCGTTAATTTCAAAAGCGCCAAGTTTTAAAATTTCAAAAAAATATTATTTAACATCCCCTTGAAATTTTTTGATCTGAATTACAATTTTTTAAACTAAAAGAGGGTGTATTTTATATCGGGGTACATTTAGGTACATTTCTTTCTTTAAAAAGTATTGTAAACCCTATCAATAAATTTAATACGATGATAAATAACAATAACAGTAATTATTTTCATTACTTTTGAATGTTAGCGTTACAACTTCCGGAGACAGAAGTTCTAAACTACTAATTAGACATAAAGTACTTAAAAGCTTAGGGTTGTGTGTAAGTGACCCATCCATTCGACTATGACTGGGCACGAGGGGCACTGGGCACGATCATTATTTGATGCCCCTCCACACTCTTATGCTACGCAGTGAAATAGCAAAATATTTTTACAGTCGGATCTCGATAACTCGAAGCTTGTAACTTGAATAATATCTCGAAGTTTTCATTGCGTCCCAGACTCGTGAGATTGTTGCGAAAACTTCCCATAACTCGAACTACCAATAACTCGAACGTTTTAGCCGCTCCCTTGGGACTTCGAGTTATCGAGAGTTGACTACTTGCATATTGCGTCAACCAAGCCAAATTTGGCAATCCCAATATTGAAATATTTATATTACCATAAGTAGCAATAATATGAATAGGAAAGACGTATACATATATGATTTAAAAAATACATTATAAATACAAAACATCATCACATTTACCTGGTTGCAATAAGATTTAACCTTCAAAGGTAGCATCCAAAATATCTATTATGTAACTTATAATAAATATGAAATAATAGTGTAAATTATAAGGAATTCGTACGTTTTGAGAAACAATCAAATCCTGAGTCGTGGCCAAATCAGGGCAGGCGTCAATATATTGTAATGCTTGGAGTAACCTTGAGATTTGTGAAGGAAGTTAAAAATTTTATGGCGACATGCTTTTTTTTTTTTTTTTTCAGTTTTAATACCTCTATTATGCATCGTGAAACAGAAATAACTCCATTTGTACAACTTTTAGTTATTGATTCGGTGCCCCCAAACTTGTGGTACCCTGTGCCCGTGGGCCTTGTACTTTATGTCTTAAGCTAGTCCTAGATCTTCTGGAACAGCGAAATGGCTAAAGAAATTCTCATCTGTTCTGTGTTTTGGAGCAAGATATAATAATATTATCCCCGGTAGTGCTACTAAACAGCATGATTTACGGATGATTTTCAATGAAAACCAGCTAGGTTTAAAACTTGCACGCGTTTGAGTCAAAATTTTGAAAAGTCCTCTGACATCTCTTTGCTTCTTATTATTTCGTATTGTGAATTCTCCTGATGAAAGAAATTTCCATTGGAGCAATATGATGTCATACATTGTTTCATTCACAGGTATTTTTTCCAATTGTGCTACAGAATAAATTGATGTAGGAGGCAATTTATTTTTCAATTTGTGGTTCATAGTGTTGTTTCTGCTCAAAGGTAGAAATGCAATCTTCATTGCTAATTTTTGCTCTATTTCGTTGATTTTTTTTGCGAACTGCGAGTACATAGGGTACAAAATATTCATTCTTCAGTTGACATACAAATTTAATTCCTTCACACTCAGACGAGATGCAAGTAGTTTTCTAAAATAATATTTTGCTCTTGTAAATCACCCCAGAGATACAACCACTGTCATTACCAACCTGCGCAATCGACACAGAAAGACAACCGCGTACTCCTATTACGTCGTCCTGGACCTCAAAATGCTAATGTTCCGCACCCTATATTTATTAATGTAGGGTGAATTGACGCATTTTTCATCTTTGGAGACAATTGTCTGGCAATTACCGACATCGGTAATGAATTATGATAACAACGAGTACGAAATAGGAAAAAAGACACCCCTGCCTCTGGCGAGCCTACATTCCTTCTATTCTCTCCGGACACCATCTGACACTTGAGGATTGTGTCACGGACAAGGTACTTTGCATATTCTATCCATCGATTTCGGCACCTGTCCAGTTTTTTGTTTCTCCATCACGTAATATTTAATTACAGCCTGCAAGACAAAGACGTTGCTCTCCTGTGGCTAAAGCCTGTTTGTGGATGACGGAGATGGCTCGGGAGATAAGCTCCTCGAATTCTGAACCAATTTTTTGTGATGTTCTCTTATTGCGTCAATGTTTTATGAAGTTGCTCTTGAAAAATGAAGTAGAATTTTGAACCAATTTTTTGTGAAGTTCCCTTCCTTAGCTCGTGAAATATAGTGACGTTATTCCTGAAAAACGAGGTAGAATTTCCTACCACTTTTTTCATGACGTGCTTCTCATTCAGTCAATATTTTGTGTTAGAATTTACTACCATATCTTTTTGAAATGCTCCTTATTCACTTAATGTTTCGTGTTAGAATTTCCTACCAATTTTTTAAGAAGTTCTCTTCATTGCGTAAATGTTTCATGAAGTTACTCCTAAAAAATGAGGTAGAATTTTGAGCCAATTTTTTGTGAAGTTCCCTTCCTTAGTTCGTGAAATATCGTGACGTTATTTGTGAAAAACGAAGTAAAATTTCCTACCACCTTTTTATGACGTGCTCATCATTAAGGTCAATATTTCGTATTAGAATTTACTACCGTATCTTTTTGAAATGCTCCTTATTCACTCAATGTTTCGCGTTAGAACTTCCAACCAATTTTTTGTGAAGTTCTCTTCATTGCGGCAATGTTTCATGAAGTTAGTACTGAAAAATGAGGTAGAATTTTGAGCCTATTTTTTTGTGAAGTTCTCTTCCTTAGTTCGTGAAATATCGTGACGTTATTCCTGAAAAACGAGGTAGAATTTCTTACCACTTTTTTAGGACGTGCTCCTCATTCAGTCAATATTTCGTGTTAGAATTTACTACCATATCTTTTTGAAATGCTCCTTATTCACTCAATGTTTCGTGTTAGAATTTCCTACCAATGTTTTGTGACGTTATCTTCATTGCGTTAATGTTTCATGAAGTTACTCCTGAAAAATGAGATAGAATTTTGTGCCAGTTTTTTGTGAAGTTCTCTTTCTTAGTTCGTGAAATATCGTGACGTTATTCGTGAAAAACGAAGCAGAATTTCCTACCACTTTTTTTAAGACGTGCTCCACATTCAGTCAAACTTTCGAGTTAAAATTTCCTACCTTTTTTTTTTCTTCTAAAATGCTCCTCATTCCCTCAATATTTCGTGTTAGAATCTTGAGTCACTTTTTTAGGACCTGCTCCTCATTCAGTCAATACTTCGTGTTTTAATTTCCTACCGTTTTCTGAAATGCTCCTCATTCACTCAATATTTCCCCGTATTAGAATTTCCTACCGTCTCTGAAGTATTACTACTCATTCAGTTAATATTTCGTGTTAAAATTAAGGTAGAATTCTGAACCCTTTTTTTTTATGAAGCGTTCTTCATTTAATCGAAATTTCTTAAAGTTAGTGCTGAAACATGAGGTATAACTTCAAACCAGTTTTCAGCAAAATGATCTTCGTTTCTTATAATTTTGAAACAATTTTTCGTGAAATGCTTACCATATGATCAATATTTCATGAAGTTGAGGGAGGAAAAATAAGGTAAAAGTTTGAGACACTTTTTTACGAAATGATCTTTTAGTCTTTATTGTTTCGTGAAAAGATAGAATTATTTATTATTATTATTTTGTGTGTGTGTGTGAAGTCATCTCTATTCCAGCAAATGTTCCTGAAATGTTTGGTGAACAATAATTTGAACCAGTTTTTAGCGAGCTGATTTTGATTTCATACAATTTTGAATCAACTTTCAGCAAAAATATCTTTATTTCATCAGCATTATATGAAATTATTCGTCAGAAGTGCGATAGAATTTTGAACTAACTGTTAGTGAAATACGTATACTTTTCACTTCGTCAATATTTCATGGAATTATCCGTGAGAAGTAAAGCAAAATTTTAAACCTGTATTTATTAAATTATTTTCATCGATAAGAAACAGGGTAGGATTTCAAATTAATTATTTAACGTATTGTTCTTTTTTCCCTCAAGTTTCATGAAAATGCCAACGTAAAATATCGTAGTATCTAAATTCTTGTGTAATAGACGTTTCACCAGGATCACTGGGAAAGTAAATTTATTGCTATTGACACAAAAATAATCACAGAAAATTATTTTGAAACTTGTTAAAACGAAATGAACTCAAGGAAATAACAACTATCAATTTGTCATTAATGGCGTATCAAGTAATCAACACATTGCAAGAATTTTTTACGTGTTTGTATAGTTCATTCTGAAAAAGTTAGGAAGTTATGGACAATTCTTTACGGTCATACAAATCAATAACGACAATATTTTTTCCATTTATTGTATAATTATTTGATTTATATTAATTATCTTGCATTTTGTGCTTACATATTTTTTTTTTATTTATTTTAGAGTCGAACACACGTTATTAATGTTTAATAGTACTGTTTCGTGGGAAAAAAGTCAGTGTCGGCTAATATTATTCAGTCGGTTACAATAATACCGCGTTCGAGCTCAGCGTTAATTTTTATGCGGATTCATTAATATGTTATTACTAATTTTGACCGAATTATTTTAAATAGGTTTACGAAGTTAAATAATCATATTTCGGCGGAAACAATCGGTAAACGGTGAGTGAGCAACGTGTTTGCAACGACAACTGAAAAATAAAAATTAAAAAAAAGCTGCCTGCACTAGTTTCGGAGTTACAAGAAACCTATTTATCAATGGGTGATGCTGAAAAATTTGGAAAATAATATTTTTGTTAACATAGGGTTTTTTTCTGCAATTGTTTCTATAAATACATTGGCTCGCTAGCGAATAATACCTAAACAATTTAGAGACGTTTTCAGAGTGTGAAATTTTTGAAGACACGTTTAGCTTAACCTCGGAGTTAACTGGATTTGCTTCTACTATTTTTTGTAATTATCTAATTGATACGAAAGGAAAAAAAAAGACTGATTAAGGAATGAAAAGCAAAGGGGTGCTAGTGGACATTTTCCAGTTTTGAGTAAAACGCGTTTAAAGTTCAGGTCCTAGGTCGGCTTTTATTGAAAGGTTTTTTCTAAATCATGCTGTATAGCAGCAGCTAACAGGGCTACTTGTACTATTTCTTGCCCCAAGACAGAGGCGAGGTCACCTGCCATGTGTACTGGTTACCTCCAAATTCTTAATTTTTGCATTTACATCCCTTTGTTTCTCACTGCCTCAATTGTAGTTGAAAAGTGGAAAGTGGTTAAAATAAAATTTGAGACTGGGAGAAATTGCCCTAGTAGCAAAAAACATTTTATCAGAAAGATTTTTTTTTTTTTTTTAACAGTTTGAAGTTGAGAATAACTTGAAAAAATAAAACAATCATTATCAATTGTCACAAAAAAAAAAAAAAGTCGTGCGTAATGCTCGTTTTTGGTTTTTTTTTTTAAGTTTGTCTCCGAAATTTTGTCGCCTGATTTGATGACAATACGATCTGTTTAAGAGGAGGGAAACGTCACTTAGTAATCACAAAGTGATAAAATAGACTCGTTTATGAACACACACCATTTTTCATTCTGAAGTATGAAGTTCTAGGTTGTTGCCAAAAAAGTTAAAAGTCTTACAGCTCGTACAATAGTTCATTACTTCCGAATCCAAAAAAAAAAAGAAAGAAAGAAATAAATAAGCAAAAGCAATCCGCCGATAATCGAACTGGCTTATAGCTATTTTCTTCTTCATTTCGCTATAGTTTTTTATCTTTTGATAATCATTGACGAATACCATCCCAGGACAAAATATATGTACCCGCCGGCTACTATCAGCCTTACAATGAGTTCGCTCCAGACACAATACTACCTGTCAGCCACAATACGATGTGGCAGGAGCCCCCCCCCCCCCCCCCCAAGAGAGAAAAAAAAACAACGACGATTAGATGCCCCAAGCCAGCTTATCGGACAGATAATAACCAGGCGCCACAGACTCTCCCAGATTTCTGTCCTTTCTTCGAAAGAGGGGTGCCTTCACAGACAATGCATAGAAATGCCGATTTGTACAACAGGTTGCGATTCAATTTTATTCGGCGTTTATTTCCTGATGAATTAATTATGGGTGTGTGGAAGTGCCGAAGCATGTGCGAACTCGGGTCGGTTTTTTTGTTTCTTGTGCTCTTCAAGCTGTTGCAGTCTGATTTAAATTGTATCAGCGTAATTTATATCGATAACTTATTCTCAAGTTTGGATGGCATTTGACAGTTAACAATATATTTTGCGGTAGAGGAACATGTTTTCGAATTCGTAATCGTATGCATATCTGGTTTAATCGTATCGGAATAATTTATATCGATAATTCCATGTTGCCATTCATGTCAGAACTCATCTCAACCAATTTTGAAGAGTAGTATCAACAAGAATGGCTATGACTAGTGTCGAATAGAAATCGTCTGCATAACATCTACTGACTCAGAATAACAACCAATTAAACATAGCATTCAGTTTAACTTTCGCGTGTCAAAATTTTTTTAACATATGATAAATTTAATGTGCAAGAGAATTTAAAATGTTCTATTAATTTTGTTGAATATAGATTGTTTGTTTAACAAAGACTTTTCTTGTGAATAAAATGTCCAGACAATTCTTTTTTATCTTTGCAATGAAGATTTACTTTGCTCATTTCACCATATAGAAATATTTTACAGCAACAACACTGGTCTACAAAAAAATTGAAGTTGTCTCTATCATGAGCAAAGTATTCAATTCCAACAAGTTACAAGTAGAAGATCAAGAATATGTTACACCCGGCAACAAAAGTGACACAACTCAAAATTTTGGAAAAACGTACAAACTATTGATTTGCAATTTTAACTTAGTACTCTACTTCGCCATAAAACTCGCACAAAGTTAGTTTACATAACTGATGCATGGTAGCGTAAAAACGATAAAATCAATAGTGACGCATCGGTAAAATTTCATGATTTACAAGAAATAATTCCGAACTGTATTTTTCTGCTCCAAAATATGTAACACAGCAGATAAAAAGACTGCTAGGACTCGACGCTTCTGTTGAGCAATCTTATACGAATTTCCATGGTTTACTCCTATTCGGCTCGCAAATGCAATGCAGGTATTAAATTAGATGTCCTCTGGAAATGGGGTGATTCTTCTACGTGAAAGAAAGTAAATTAAAATATTTATGTAGAGGAGGTAGGCATAGTTTGATGGCGTTAATACACAACGACCAAAAAACTGATTTTTTTGTTTTCCATCTTTCTAATGGGGCTGCGTTGAAGGCTTTACCTTTTGCAGACCTATTGCGATTCCCAATACCCCCCCCCCCCCCCATCAATTCTTTCATGTGGCTCCACTATCGGCGGATTCCACTACCACATGAATTTTGACTCCCAATTTCCCCACCAGATGGAGGCACTTGGGCTCTCTTCGATGCGAATCTGCACTAGGGGGTTTAATTTTGCCTAGAATACTCGAATCCAAACGAGTACTCAATCTTTTACATTCCACATAATCATACGACAACTAATTTTATTTTCACTACCATACTGGTACAACTTTTGAACAAAAGTAAATATAATAAATCTTTTCACTACCATGTTAGTAGCTTGCAACAGTGAAAGTTCCCTTCATTGTGAAAGCTCGGGAAGAGGAAAGAGGGGGAGGGGTATTCAAAAGGATTTTTTTATTTATGTAGTAGATTATGTTTTGAAATATAATACACTGAAGTCCCGTTATAACGAACTTCAAGAAACCGCAAATTTTGTTCGTTGTACGGGAATTTTGTTTTAATGGAATTCAAGCAATGCAAGTGCAATTAAATCTTGAACGAAAATTTGTTACGCTTAAACACATCTTTCGTTGGATTGACATTCGTTGTCGTAGGGTTTCCCTGCGTATCTATACTAGTAATATAAAGCTGAAAAGAGTTTGTTTGTTTGTTTGCTTGTTTGTTCGAACGTGGTGATCTCAGAAACTACTGGCTAGAATTAAAAAATTCTTTTTGTGTTAAATAGTCCATTTATTGGGGAAGGCTATAGGCTTTTTTTTTTTTTTTTTTTTAAATCAGATTGACCGAAAAATTTGTAATTGCAAATTAAATGTTGAATAATTTATTTAGTTCTATGAATTCCTAATAGATGGCGGGGTAAGTTGACTCATCGAGAGGGCGTTCGCTGGCCGACAGTGCCGATAGCTGCGAGGAACCATTCCACGCGGCTCAGACGCTGGTCAGCTCCTCTATTGTGGGACTGTTGCGATTAGCGAACTGATTTTTGAATGCGTTTTTTTTTCTTTTTCGATATTCAGGTACATGATTTGATTTTGTAGGATTTTTCTAACGGATTTTGTTTTCCTTATTTCTTCAACGTTTGTTTTTGTTCTTATAGTTGAAGATGGTTACTCGTCTAAGTAAATATTTTGATTTGTCGCATTATTCAATAGGGATTGTTCTTTACAACGTTTTTATTACAGTACTAAAACCCCTGGCAGCGCCTGGCACCCGGCTTGTCAAAAGTGAAACCTAAAAAATAAATTATTCACTGCCAAAAGGTATCTTATTGAACTAACCAGCGTAGGAGAGCTGTACGAATAAGAGCACCCAAAATTTATTCTCATAATAATTCTTACGCTGTGTCAACTGCCGAGCAAATTATCCACGCATCGGAAACTACTTTGACCTCTTTTAGACAGCAATCAATCTGTGGCGTTGGGTTTTAAAGAAATCAGATAATGGCGGGCAATTTCACCCTACCTTCACCGATTCACCGCGGCCACCATGTTTGTTTCCCGCCGAAAACACACCATAATGTGCGCTGGGTGGGGCCTACGGTAGCGATATTTTGAAGGATTTAGGTGCGGTGTGCTGGCATTATATACCACCCCCTCGATTGGGCAAAATGTCCCCACGAGCCAAGATGGGCGTGGTCAGCATCTTTGCGACCCGCGGCGTTGTTACCCACATAAATGCCATCAATTGTTTATTAGCTTGACGAGAGAAATTTGAATTGACGGAATCGCATACTAGAATTTTAAATAAATAAATAGCGCGAGGGCGATGAGAAAATATTGAAACATGATTTCAGAAACAATGTTTCATTTTTCTATTAAGTATGAACTATCTATGGCGTTCAAGCACTGTAGAAATTATGGGCCTTTTTTTTTTTTTGGAGAAATTTGGATTGATTGAATCATTTACCAGAAATTAAACTTAATAAATCAGTTGAGGGCGTTGAGAAAATATTGTACTTTGACTTTAGGAACATTGCTTCATTTTCTGTTACATATGAACTATCTATAGCGATAGAGCACAGTAGAAATTATGGACCTCTTTTTTTATGCAATTAACATTCTCTTAGACGCGGTATCTAACTTAACAGGCAATTTGGAAATATTTCCCACACAATGACAGCAGACATATGCATAGTAGTTTTTCAAACATTTTTTTAATGTTTCCCACAAATTTTAGTACGGTAACTGCGGTGCTCCACCTCCTGCTCGCTACGCTTGCCATCCCTCGTTCACCAACTGCGGTGGGTGACAATTGATGATTTTTTTAAATTTTTTACCCAGGATGGATGGATAAAAATCTAGCCCCCATCCATCCGGATGTCGGACACTTTAAGGTTTAGATGAGTGAGATAGGGCGAAATGGCTTCCCCTGAATGTCCTGCATTTAACGGTACCAGTATTGGCCTGGTAGACAGTGCCAGTCTAGAGGAAATAAAGTCACAGACACAAACGGACAGACGGGCACAGATATTTTTTGAAGTCACAAAGTACATTTTCATCATATTTTCTCAAACCTTTATATACGTTTTATTACTTTTAAGCACTATGAAAATACCGTGGACATTTTTCTTTAAGATCCTAAACATTTACTCTAGACTTTATTGTATTCGTCATTGTTGATTCTTAAGCTATTTATACAACTTATGTTGGCTCTATATGGATTTTTCTTACTTACGCGAAGTTATGCACTTCGTACACAAACTCATGTTATGCAGATTATAAATATTTTCCCAGACAAAAAAGAATAGCTTCCAAGAATTTACTACTTCCTTTACAGCAATTGCGTAAACATCATGAGACATTTCTCTGTACATTATGAGTACATTTTATGTCTAATAAATATATTCCCCGGCCTTTTTGAACTCCATACACATTATAGACACGTTTTAGAATTTATAGAGATTTTCTATTGGTATTCAGAACATTTTTCAGTACTTCACAAGTCTTATATATCTTACAAATTTTTAGATACCAAAAAAAAAATATATTAATTTGAATTTTTGGCATCTTGAATTCAAATTATGTTTTTCGCAATCACGAGCGTGTGTGTATGAATGCGCGTGTGTGTTTGTGTAGACGCATGTGTGTTTGTGTAGGCCTATGCGTGTGGGTGCGCGTGTGGGTATGTATGCATGCATGCGTGTGCGTGTTGTGTATGCAGTGCTGTGTGTGTACGCGCGTGTGTGTAGGCGTTCGTGTGTGTGTGTATGTAGGCATATGTGTCTGTGTGCAGGCATGATTGTGTGTATGGGTAAGTGTGTAGGAGTGTGTGTTTGTGTCTGTGCGCAGGCATGAGTGTGTGTATGCGTGTGTGTGTGTAGGATATGGACGCAACCTGGAGACGGTTTTCGCAAGAGGAGCAGCATCGTGAGACCGGTCGACGCGACGGTGGTGCTGGCAGAGGGTGCTGGTGGGAAAATAAAATGATCGCACACCAAAAATAGTCAAGTAAGAACAATAAGCAATCATGATTGCTCAAAAAATCCACGGCTTCATTGAAATATACTTCTTGGATATTTTCTAAAGACCCTATAAAACAAATTTTTAAGTTTTTTAAGGCATGCCCTACACTCTTAATTCAAAAGAACGAAAAAATAACTCTTACAAAGAGTGAAATCTATTGCGGGGGCATTCATTCTTTCTGAGTGCTAGCTTTATCGAAAAAAGACGCTTTACGAAAAAACCAAGACTAAAACTTTTCCTTTAGTGGCGTGAAATTCGGAAACATTCCCTTTGATGAGCGAAAAATAAAAACATTCTTTAAAAGAAGGACTCAAAAACATTTTCATTGGTTCGATTCTGTCACGTGATTTTGTTTAGGGAGAATCTTCTATACCTCCACGTTCGGCTTAACTAACGTTGGTCGCGAATACCAAGTGGATGTTGCTATCTAAATGTCTTCATTTAATGAATTATAACAATATTCGTTGCCGAATGAGGTTTCTGAAGGAAATGCACAAAAACTGCATGGTAAGTGCGAAGAATTTTCTTTTTTATTAAAACTTGTAACTGTTAATATTTCTTGAACTGCTCGTATATCGTTACAAATCACCCACGTGCAATGTTACGGCGAACTTTTTGTAACTTTTTCTTCCAAATTAATGATACTTTCATCAACAATTTTGTTTCGGTCATCGAATCAAAAATATGACATTTGAAACAGTCGTTACCATCTTTGGTGTGTGTGTGTACTGTATATATATTTTAGACAGGCGTTACAGACCCGACCATGCGCAAATCTATAGGTCGGATACCGAATCCGTTCCCGATGGTCGGAGCTCCAACCATTGCGTATATTTTAAATTAATCAAATATTGTTTTTGTATATAATAAACTTTAAACAGTATCATAAACTTTGTATAATACACTCATTCATATGTGTAACGGGCCATTCATTAATTAAGTAAGGTTCCTGAGTGGGAGGGGATGGAAAATTCTCTACAACCCTTGCTTGGAGGGGGGGGGGGGTAGATCCATTCTTACGTAATATTTTCTAAGCCGATATTTTATATTAGAAATCCGTGGTCAAGTGGTTTGGCAAATATTATATTTCATTTGCTTCAGGAAGGTAAAAGTATGTATTATAGGATGAGCTGTTTTTTACTTGTGTTTCAAAGAATGAAACGTGTATAATAAAAGAATCGCACTGTGTTTTGCATGTCTTATTTTTAATTATGATCGCGTCATATACAAAAATTATTTGTCGGAAAAACATTCGATCTAGAATCCTTACAATAAACATTTCTTTACTCAAAAATGTTAAAAAAAATAATATTAATGACAGTTAATTTAAGAACGATCCCAGTGATGTAATATGTTATTTTATTATTGTGAAGAAAAAAAGAATCTTACGTAAGATGTGGGGGGGGGGGGTCTTACATACCCGTACATAGGGGGAAGGGAAGGTCAAAATTTGCCAAAATTGTCCTTACGTAATTAATGAATGGCCCCGAAGGAACAAAATTGAATTCAAACGTATCTTGTCACACTTTATGAGTGACTTTTTAAATTAATTTGGACTGATGTAACTTTTAAAACATTATTAATGTTAAAAGGCATACCGAGAATATCAATATAGAGTTTCAAAATTTTTAATCTATTTATTTGGAACTGTGTGGGTTTTTTTAATTTTATTTCAATCTTTAGATTCGGAAATGTACGTAATATTGCACGTGGGTGATTTGTAACGATTATACGAGTAGTTCAAGAAATATTACCAGTTAAAGATTTAATAAAACAGAAAATTCTTCGTACTACTTAAATACAGTTTTTGTGCATCCTCTTCGTAAACACTAAAAACAGTTTTTTTTTTTTTTTTTTCATTTTTTTAACTTAAAAACTAAATTTTTTTTCAAATGAAATAACAGTTTTGAAAACAGTTTTAAATTCAAATACACAACATAAGCACATGAAAACACATTTAAAAAACAATTTCACCAAATGAGAGTGAGATGATTTTACCTATTTTATTCTAAAAAAGAGTGAAATAGCGGCTTTCCAAAACGGAAAGCAGCCACTCATTTAGGATATTAATTTAGTCTTAAAAAAGAGTGAAAATAACTTATCAAAAGGGAATGAAATTAGCTTATCCAAAAGGAGTGAAAATAACCGCTCCGCAAAAGGAATGAAATTCACTCCTATAAGGAAAGTGCGTTTTCGACACTGGAAAGGAGTGAAAATTTACTCAGTCTGAGTTAAAATCGCTGGAATTTTTTAAGAGAGTACTTCATGGGCGGACTTGATGCACTCAGCTGAGCGGACACCACTGAAATTTTCCCGAGACTAAATTCCTTTCTGAAGTTATGAATATTACATAATTTATCAACATTGTGTACAGACACTTTGGAAACGTTCTTAATTAAAGGAACACATTTCCTCAATCCCTCTCAGAAACTTCAAATATTTACGCTGACGCAACGGATAATTAACAATTTAAACATGTGTAGAATTGAAACACATGTTCAAAAATTTAGAAGCGTTCTGCGCAAACATTATAATAGTCTGTCGACATGTTGTACATCTGCACGTTAAATATTAAATAATAGATTTTCCTAGGAATTTATAAATATTTTATACATACATTAAATCTTCACAGATACGAAACTGGCAATGTAGACACTTTTCGTGGACGAAAACTGCAAATTTTTTAGCACTTCTTTCCCTAAGAAAAGAAATATTAATTTAGACAAACTTTGATGACATTATAACAGTTCCACAACAAATTCAGATGACTTTTTATGAAATCAAAATGCCTTTGTGATGAGAAATAATTTACTGAATTGAAAACGCTTTAAGGTTTCAAGTATAAACAAATGTCATTAAAAAATGAAGCTAATATTTATTACACAAGAATCGAAACATGCGAACCACCAAATTTAAAACAATAAAATTCTTTTTTATAAATTCAATCAGTGCGTATTTTTAAAGAAAGTTTTCTCTCGTATTCATATGCATCGTAATCTTCTTCGATAATATTTTAATGACTTCATGAAAAGTTAATATATGCTTTTTTTTTTCTTTTTTAGTAATGAGTATTGCTTTTGATGAACTCATTAGTTCTTAAATTTATCCAACAATTGCTCCATTTGAATCAAGAATACTATCAAATGGGTCCGTGTAGGGACTGATAAGTATCGTTTAATGGAATTATGTTAAATTTTAGTAATTAGTTGTTAAGGAGAAGAATTAATTTTATGACATCTACTTGGTAAAAGCAATTTGAGAATACCTACGGATTTTTTTATTATTATTATTATATAAGGAAGTAAGAACCTTGAATGCAATCATAATTAAAGTTTGATTTTTTTTTAACTGCGAGATTACAAGGAACCCTCTTTTTTAAAGCAACAAAGAAAGAAAAGAGCCTATAAATGAAAAGATCATCGGATGCCTTATTAAATTGATGTCGGAAACTTTCAGACTCGGCGACTTCCTGACGAAGCCATAGATAGACAAATTTTACGCCAAAAATTTCTTGACAATATTTGGTAGTGTTTCCTCGGAAGATTGAAATAAACCATAGGCGATACTTGGCGAATTTCCTGTCAGCTATCTCTGTAAAGCTGTCTTTTCTGTTCCCCTCGCTGCATAGCAGGTATCGCACTCCACGGGGTTTTTCGTTCTTCCCAAATGCTATTTGTATATGTTTAGCAGATAATTAGTCAATCAAGCATAACAAAGTTAAATACATTGCGAAATATTTAAATTTAAGTTACCGACCGCAACATAGGGCGTAGCTCTTTATAAAATACAGTCATTGTTGCAGTTTGGGAGCAATTCTTGAATCTTTGTTTGATATTGCTGGAATTTCTAATCATATATAAGTTATATATGAATTTAAGTCACTTTAATAAGTTATAGAAATCTAGTGGTGATATGAAATGAAGAAAAGGTTTTTAAACATTTAAAATATTTTTATAGTTCGAAGTTATACTACTTTTTTTGAATCAATTTATTTTATTTTACGTCACGCTTTTCACATGGATTTAAAGTGAATAAATGATTGGATCACCATGATCCAGGTTAATAATTTCTTACAAATGATTTTTGACTTTAGGCAGATTTTCTTCAGTTTTTACAAGTAGAAGCAAAACCACTTGTTCCTTCTCCTAGGCAATACCACTTTTGTAAATACAGTGATTGCTGCACAAAAAACACTACAAAGAAACCGAATATATTATATTCTAGGTACTTTGCATGAACTTTGTTGAGAACATGTACTCTAATTGTGTGTAATGGAATTAAATTTTGAATATTTCTATGAAACATACTTAAATAGTAGGGTAATGTGGGGGTAAAGTGAAATAGTGGAACAAAGTGAAATGGTGAAGTATTTACTTTGCTTTTAGCGCCACCTATGTGGTAATATTTTAACTGCGTAGTAACGAATCTAGTCTTTTCCAGTCATGAAAAAGTTACCTCTGAAAATCAAAGAATATAATGGTAAAATTAATTTTCAAAAATGGATTCTCATATTGTAATATTTTGTTATAAGTCAAACATTATTTTTGTTATTGTTAAATGATAAACTTCTTGTTATTAACTGTGTAAAAATTAATTGATATCTACTAATATTCGGTGCAGTACTTATTTATTTAACATTCAGCTTAGTTGTGTCTTAAATAATTTGTACAGTTATTCAAGTGCATGCGGGCCAAAGTGAAATAGCTCATTTCGTTTACTTATTCAATCCTTTATCAGACCACTTGCATGTTTGTTGATTAATTATTTCATTTGCATTCCTTCATTGTAATGCCCTTATTTATTCATTCATTCACTTATTTTCTCACTTATTAACTTTTTCTCGTATATCATTTAATTAATGTATTTCTTATTTGTTTATTTTTTCATTTTCTTTTTATTTATTCATTCATTCTTTCATTTACTCATTAATTTTATCAAAAAAAATTTTTATTATTTAAAAAAAATATTTCATTGGAAAAACATTTCATTTTTCACTTTGCCTTAAGAAAAAAAGTGAAAATTTTCCACCTTTTTTTGGAGGTACAAAGTTACTGCCAAAAATTAAAATAATACTTCAGAGCAAGTTTTATTCTAAAATGTATTGCTCGAAGTTTACGGCATACATCCGCTACTGAGGAAAAAAAAAAATAAATATTTTATGTGGAAATCTTCAAAACTAAATTGCATTAAATAGGAGTGGAGTTCATATTCTTCATAAAGTTCATGCGCTGCAACAAGAATCGAACATATTTGGACTGAGAAATTTTAACTTTGACTGTAGCTGGCGCAAGAGAAAATCATATTTATTTGCCTCAGTTTAATTTTATTCTTTTTTTCTTTTTTTAATTTTGTGTTTTGACTATTGACATCTTGAATTAAGAATATGAAGCTTAACTTTGTTACTATTATTTATTAGCTCTTATTTTGCGTTTGCTTTTTATAGTTATAAACTCCAATTAAATGGGTTTTCAGGAGTGTTAGTTTTTGACTGATTCTGACTAAATTTACTGGAATCTGGAAAATAGCCCATGAACTTACGTTACAACACTATTAAAATATGAGTGGATCAGTTAAAAATACTGAAATTTAGGATTAAAAACTAAACTGAATAACTCCAGGTCAAGAACAAAACCGAAACTAATTTGACCGAACGGAGAAACTGTCATTTACATGATACTGCAAAAGATATTTTAAACACTGCATTAATTCTCTTTGTTTATCTTTGTGATAAAAACATTCCAGCCTGAATACAAGACCATCATCCAAATCGCTTTTTAAATGATCTTTAACCGATTAAGAATACGGAAATCAGTCACGATTGCCAACATCATTAGCGTTAACACAAACGCAATCCTTATTAATTATTCGAAACAGTCTTTCGATATACTGCGCATTACTTATACCGACATTCGGACAAAAAACGGAATATTTAACCGTCGTGACCACACCTAAATCGCTCAATGCTTGCTGATTAATAAAGAAACCATTAGAATTGATGAGGATTTAAAAAGAAATATTGTTTTCTTTGCCCAAAACTGTATAATCCTTTTAAGGTCGACTCGAAAGGTGACCATAGCTTTCGTATTGAAATATTGTTTTCGTTTTGAGATTAAGTTATTAAGGTTAAGTTATGAATGTCAACGTATTAGACAAAAAGGGTAGTGTCTTTTGTCAATTGTCAGGAAGAGATTAGTCCGGCATTATTATGCGGTTGTATTTGCCTTGCCATGCCTACCCATCGATTTTAGAGTTTCGAAAATAATCAAACAGATATCCAAATTCATTTTATTTAAGTTTTTTAGTTATAGACAGCATTAACTTTCTTTGGGGCTCTGATTTCTAGAAGAAACATTTTAATCTAAAGCATTTGATGGTATGTGTGTTTGACTCAAAAGCAGTCCAATTTGTTTACTACGAAAGAAGAAGTGTAATTTTACTACTGTGGAACACCAGAGTTTATAAACGATTTTCTCACATTAAACGTCTTTATTTTGCCCTCAAGTCCTTAAAAATCTGTTTCTTTTTTCTTTTTTTTTTTAGCTTTGCCCCCCCCCCCTTCTCTCTCTATTTCTCTCTCTCTCTCTTTTTAATAAAAAAAGTAATTTCTATATTTTTTACTTCCATCCTCTCAATCTTTTCTTCCGTTTTTATATCTGTACCTAAGAGATAGACTAGTGTAAGTTCGAAAATTGCAATTTTCAGTTTATTAGTGCAGTGTATGTAGAATTCTACTCCGCATCGAGCCATGTGAAAAAATCCTTGATAATTATTTACCAGTGTTAAAAGAACGCGCATCCCATCCTTTGCATGCGCCAGGGTACAGATATTATTCATTTTCTTTTACAGAAATCCATTTTTCAAAAAAAAAAAGCAATTATTCGACTTCTATGTTTGCCGTAAGAGGCCAATTCCATCGTAACTGATCAACAATCATAGGAGGAGAGTGGGTCGGTTATCTATGCTCAAGGGCGGATTCAGGGGATGGTCAAAGGGTCGGCTGACCTTTCTGTGGCATGAATTTTATGATAGTTATCAAACTTCAATAATTTAGATTTGAAAAAAAAGTACATGGAGTCAATTTTAACCCCCCCCCTTTTTTTTTTTGCTTGGTTCTGTAAGATATTTTCTCTTAACGCGTCTTAATTCGAAAGATTGACTGGGTTTGTTTACTGGTCTGTTGTTATTTTGATATTTTTGTTCATTTTCAAAAGAACAATGTATTCAAAGCGTAAGGCAACGTGTACAGCTTATTTACCTAAAGAAATATGACTTTTGATGAAAATTTGAGGGAATATGATCCATGACACTGGTGGCGCCAGTGTAAAATTTGGGGAAGAGCGAGGGTTCATTTCAAAGGGTTTTGATCTCATTTTTGGAGAAGGGATACCCCGTAGCATATCAGGTGGTGCGCCATCCCTCGGGGGGGGGGGGGGAGGCACTCCTGCTGAACTGATACTAAATTTTTATGTTGAGGTATAACGTTGGTCATTGAAACTTGACCCCCCTTACAAAAATTTCTGGATTCGCCCCTGGCCATGCTGCTTTTAACAGGCTTAAAATATTTATTTAAATTGTGGTTATACGTTGCATATGATGGTGAGAATGAAGTAAAAGTGACTTGATGGGTGTTACACAACAAAAACTCGCCGTAACAGATTAGCACCAAGTACCATTCATTTGATATAAGTATATATTTATACCTGCGTAATAAATCACTGCGATGTTGTAGAAAAAGGATCGTATTTCGTTCTGTTGCACGTTTTTTGGTTAGACAGCTACAAAAGCCAGGATTCCCCATGCGTACTACAGCGGTGGTTTTACTGGTTGGATGTAAAATTCTAAAGACAACCCAGTCTTCGGATTCAGATCACAGAATAGCCGCAGAGGTTATTGATTTGGAATGGGAACGCTGAAGACACTGTGACAACGAGAGATTTAACGTGCACCAGCGATTATCAGCGTACACGAGGGATCTTCGACCGATTGGCATCGAACCTGTTATTCTCCAGTTACGAGTCCAGCACCTTACCGATTAAAACTTTCTGTCTGGCACTGAACTCAAAAGTGTGCAGACATGAGGCAAATGCAGACGCGCAGGGTATTGCAGAAATTTCAAGACACTTCTGTAATTAAGACACTCACTGAATAAATGATCTCTGTTAGAAGAAATAGAAAGCTGACACCGAATCACTGGAAGAAATAATTGTCTCAAGTCATGCGAAATATCTTTTTTATCAGCGCGAAACTCGCAATTTGTCTGAAAAGCGATCGCATTGTAACCTTGATTTATGAGCGGCACGTTCGAAGAACATGTTACAATCGTATAAAATTGCGTCTAAATAAACTTATAAACGGTGACGATAAAACCGTTTATATTGCAGAGACTGCTCGCTTGTCGATTAATCGATCAAACGCAAATCATTTCCGACCGCCCTTTTATCGTAGCACCATTTCGGAAGCAGGTGAAAAATACCCATCAAGCGCTTTTAATTCTAAAAAAGAAAACAAAATCTCAGATAGAAAAAAGGAACAAATCTTCGATCTAAACACGGCCGACTTAACATACACTGTTTGACCATCTTAGTTTCGTCACTTGTGATTATAGCAGGTAGCTGTTCATTTAAAGAAGGGAGGGGGGAGGGAAAATCGTTCAAACGATAAAATGGTATTAGAAGAAAGATGGAGGGAGAATCGGGAGGGGGTTCGAAAAATGAATGTTGTCACTGGTTCGCTTCGAACAGTCAAGTTAGGAGCATGTTACAGATTAAAAGCAGTGATAAAACTGGGCGCCATTGAAGAAAACAGGCCAACGTGAAAGAAAAAAATAAATAAAGGGGGGGACGAGACAAAGAGCATTAATGCCTTGGGTGCTGATGTTACGTTCCACACATTAATCCTCATTATCTTCGTCGGAAGATGAACTAGGGTGGTTGAGGGGGATTTTGGAATGTCTAGTCGTCTGCCCGCCCGTCCCTCGGGCCACGTGTTACCCCTGCGTTTAACTTTTTCCATAACTGGCCTCATTATGAGACTGCTATTGACTATGAAGCTACCGATACACGCCTCCTCGAAGAATAATGATAAATATCGTTTGAGGGGGGTCAACCCCTGTGATTCCACAGTGGCATTCGCAGTGTCGGAGAGTGTTGCAACACCCAGGGGCGTTCGTATATAAAGCTCAGGTGTGACGATTGATTGCTCGAACAAATGTAAACTTTCGGAAATGAAATCCATGTACTGTCATTTTCAGACAGTGGCGAAGAACTCTTCAGCAAAATGTATGTCTAGTTCAGTAGGGTGCTTGCTAAATATGGTTATGATAACACGGACCCTGTTTGGATCAACGTAGGGCTTGTTTTAATAGTCGGAAGCGTTTGAAACTTGGTATGGACACATATGGACTACAGGGAAGTACAATTTGTACCTTCAACTGGGGTAACTTGACCTTCTCAGGTAACATTGGCCAACGAAAAGAGATAGTCTTATTGTCTATACTGTATTTGACATAGGAGAGTGTTTATCACTTATTCATTTCAAGGTCCTGGATCAGTCTTGACTTAATCATTATTGGTAGTAGGTAGTACTGATTGACTTTTAGTTTATTGGGCCAATGTTACCCGAAAAAAAATTCAAAACTACCCAAGTTTACAGTTGACGGTACTTAGAAACCAGTAGGTCAAAATTTTTCCACCAGATGAAAATAACTTTAATTATAACCATCCTGTCTGTTCCAGTGTAATGGATGTTTTAGACTGAACACTAATCGTTTTCGAATAATTTTGTTAGTGGCTGCACATTTCTTAATCTCCCAAGAAACAAGTTTCTGTCTCTAAATGAATAACTTTGTGTTTTTCTGCGCACTGTAGCATTTGCACTGTAACGTTTTTTCCACATTCATGATATCAGTAGCCATAAAATTGTTGAATCAGGGCAAATATCTGCAGAGATGAATGTTCTCACAATTGTGTCATGACTTAGGCCAAGTGTACATTGTGTCGTAACTTCTAATAGATAGCAATATGATGAATGAAATTGATGAAAATAAATGGGCAGAAATGATGTTGGCAAGAGCAGCTCCGTACTGAGAAGCTTTCATTAAAAGAAAAGTTCTGATAGGTAAATAATCACATCAGCATTCAGTATTACGGGGAGGAGTGATTCATTCTTACCAGAGTATTATAAGTGTCTAAGAAAGATTTTTTTCTTACAAAAGCAATATGATCCATTAAAGAAGAAACCGGACCATCCAACGATGTATGAAAGAATAGTTACTTAACAGGAAGGGATCTGACTATCCAACGCTGTGTGGAAGGAATGGTTACTTAACATAACAAAACAATTAGCGGATTATTGAAAGTACATAAATGATAGTTACTTGATGTTAACAGGAAGGGATCTGACTATCCAATGCTGCGAAAGTGAGATGATTACTTGACATAACGAAGAGCGGATTGCTCAAAGTACATAAATGATAGTTACTTGACTTAACCGGAAGGAATTTGACTGTCCTACGCTGTAGGGGAAGGATGATTACTTAACTTAACAAGAGTGGATTAGACAAAGTACATGAAGGATAATTATTTGATGTAAGAAAGGGGCAAACTATTCAACGATGTATATGAGACATCACTTAACAATAAGTGACAGGAACATCCAACAATGTTTGATGGAATAGTTACTTGGTTGAACAAGGAGGAATTTTAAAAATTTTACACGGATAAGTAATACATCAGGATTCTTAAGGTGTGGGAGAAAGAGAAATATTTGAAAGAGTTCGGTTTATCTCCTTACTCAAGAGGGGAAAAAAATGTTTAATAGAGATAGTCTGTCGAAACATAGAGTGTGTTACATGGAAATCTAAATCTACATATTGTGTAGCATTTGTAAAAGAGTAGAAAAGAAAAAGAATGGAGCTATTAAATTTATAAATTTAATCGAGATTATTCTTCAGAAACAGTGTTTGGAGGCGTTGTTTATTGTTTTTCTACTTTTTATTACTGTAGACATTATTTAAAAAGAAAAATGAGAATTTTTTTATATCTTTACACTTTTGGTGTTAGTAAGATTTTCCCAATTTCCCTTGTTCACCAAAAGACATAAATTCTTCCGGGGAACGTCGAGAATTGTTTTGGGGATCAAACCTTTCTTCTCCAAGGAATAGAGTAGTAGTGAGGTATGGGGACTGGACTCTGAACAGAGAGACCCCACTATGAAAAACGTCATACATCTGTACTAGCAGACTAGGAGAGCTCAACTCATTGGGAAAAAGTAACTTCGGTACGCAGAAAACTAGAACAGATCAAAAACATTTCTTTAAGAGTTTATCTATACTAAACTACGGATACTTTAACTGACTATCAAAGTCCAAGCTCCAAGGTAAGAAATAAACTCATGTGATCAAATTCAATCAACAAATTCTCTTTCGAATTGGAAATTTCAATTCGGTCTAGAATACAACAACGAAGTTCATCTGGTGCAATAGACTTGTCTATTCCAAATAAGATTCGAGGGGAATAATCAATAAATCAGGATTCTCTGGATAAAAGAAATTTTTAATGATCTTATTAAAATTGACAATCAATATACGACAGGCAACACGACGACGACGTCAAATAAACTTCATTATTCAGAACCAATCACGTGAACAGATGGTTTACGACTGCGGTTATGAGCCTTTTCATTTGGCTTGACTTAAGTCCGCTTTTGGAAGTCTCTCTGATACAGTATGTCCATCTTAAGTTAGAACCACTGAAATTGAGCATCATATTCTGAATGGGAAACATGCTAATAAACAACAAAAACTCATCGATTGCAAATACAAGTCGAACTCTCGCAATTTGGCACCCTATCCTCCAAAAAAAAAAAATGTTTTGATTTCCCGTTTATAATGAGAAACTTCCTGCAAGCATTAAGTCCTCCTATGAAAATCTCCAAGAAATCGCATGTCCATACTATAGCATGGCCACGAGAGCCATATACTATTGTAAATGAGAAAATTTGTTAGTTTTGCACCAATTTATTTTTTTTTATTCCCGTTTTATTATGCATGGAACGTAATTAAAATTTTAAATTTCAATTCCATCTGGCAAACTAAGCCAGAAACTAAAACAATGTTCTTCCATCCTCAAGGAGACAACTAATAGTGGTAACATTTGGAACGTGTCTAACCCACCACTTTGGAAATTTGAAAAATGCTTTCCGAGCGGTTAAAACGATCCCGCTTCAGTTTTTTGGGAACTGAAGTGAAGCCAGCTTGAAAACTGCTCGTACTATTAGCGTTGGGGCTAACAGATCTCGACTCGGAAAGAGCGCCTATGTTTTCAATCACGGCGATAACATAGACAGGACGCGTCTCAAGAGGCGCAACTCAATCTCTTCTTCTAGCAGATAAAAAAAGAAGAAAGAAGAAAGTCGGGGGGAAAGGATTCCACAGATATCACTGCTTCGCTATTATTGTTTTTTAGCCGCGTCAAAAGACGTTCTATTCTCGGCCGGCGCGAGTTAGTTGGTAGAATCAACATTCGTTGTTTTAACGGTCGGCCCCCTTGCTAAATATAACTTCCATTTCTTCATAAAACATTTAGAAGGGTATAGAATTCCTCTTTGGAGGATGGCAGCGATGGAAAAAAAAATAAAAAGATAGAAATTCTTAATCGTCAGATGGCAACGTATTGCTAAACGGAATATGACGAAACGAGAATGCCATCTTCTACATTAAAGGCAATGAAATTTATATCTAAAAATAAAATTCCACGAGAAATTATTTTTTTCTCTTCATCTCTTGTTTTCTAGCGTTTGATTAATACTTTTATTACGACTCGCACGAGCGAAAAAAAATGGTGCTCTTTGGAAGGGTGAATGTTTAGAACACAGCTGTCTTTTCGTATCAGTTACTTCGAGCGTTTTGTTTGGTTATGTTCTGGGGGAATAGGCGTGCTCATTAAAAAACTTTTTCTTTCTTTTTTCGCGCTCTATGCCAGTTATGGCTGCGTTTATTCTCAAAAGGGGGTGACAAAAAGACGCTGCTCGCCTCAAGATTGGATCATGAGGGACATAAAAGATTCCCACGCGTTCCCTGAAAAAAGTGAAAAATGCGCGTAGAGAACAACGGGGCGGATATATTGCATGATTTAGTACCTCTCAAGAGTGGATTATTGCCTTAGGGCACAGGAAATGTGCGGCAGCTTCAGTGGAATCTCGTTAAAGCGAACTCGCTTAGAGTGAAATTCCACTTGACTGATAAAATGGCTGGAAAGAATCCTTAGTTTCGGATTGAACCCATTTGCAATGAATACTGGCAGATACCAGATAAGACCTTGCCTTTTACTTTGGGTAGGGTTATTGAACCTTATAAACTTTGGAGAACAGTTTGAAATGACCGTTTACTTGAACTTATACCTCTCGATAATGAAAATAGGATATAAAAGTTTTAGCCTGTTCAAATATACAAAATTATTTTTTCAGCTTTATTTTATTACAATACCGCTTGATAAGTTGATTAACAGTAAGGCTGATGTGCTTTTTTTTTCTTTTGTTTTTCTAAAATATATTTTATGAATAAAACACAAAAGCAACAAATAAAATATTTCTTTATATACCGGTATCCCTCGTATAACACGGTTAATTCGTTCCGTGTAGTATCGAAATCGTGTTATACGAGACTTTTTTATAAATGGTTTTTTAACTTATTTTTTAACCAAATTAATCACGTACATATCATAAAATATGTCAATGTGTACCGTGTTATGCGAGACGTTGAAATAATGTAAATCAAGGAATGTGTAGAGTGTTGTATCGAAACCAAATTATAAGGTGCAAATTTTATAATAGCTGAAATTTTGGCTCAATAGAACATAGAAACGAAAACTGGCAACCAGATCATACAAAGACCCACTGATTTAAAAATAAGAGTTGTTATAAACGATAAAACTCCATCATTTTACATACCTGAAATTAAAACTGCTATGCACAACAAGAAAAAACTTAATCCACTTTTCTTTCTATACTAAGAACAAAACGCATTCTATAAGAAAAAATATCTGCGCTTTTCTATAGCAATAAAGTTCATCTGAGCAACCACAACAAAACAAAATTTGAAATAAAATAAATAGAATCATTCTATTTATTTTATTTCATATTTTGTTTGGACTACATTTTTCATTTATCGTTTGCCAAATTTAGCTTATGTTTAATCCTAATGTTATTTTCTTACAATGCATTGGAAACAAAATAATATTCACCTTTTTGCTTTTAGAATACTGAGAAAAATCAAGTATGTATTTAAAAGTTGAAAGTTAGTGTTAAACGGGGAAACCAAACTTTTGAGTCCAAGACAGACCATTTTTCGTAAAAGTTTCATAAAAACAAAGTAAAAACTTATTACAGTTGTTATCATAAATTTTTTAACAGTGTATTGAACAAAAATTTAATTATTTCTTTTAAAATTCGTGTTACATCAAAACCGTGTAGTTATGAATTAAATTTTTGTACCGTGTAATATCGAAACCGTGTTATAATAATCGCAAATTTGGTACCGTTTAATTTCAAAATCGTGTTATAATAATCGCAAATTTGGTACCGTGTAATATCGAAACCGTGTTATAATAATCGCAAATTTGGTACCGTTTAATTTCAAAACCGTGTTATAATAATCGCAAATTTGGTACCGTGTTATATCGAAACCGTGTTGTAGAAGTACCGTGTTATTAGAGGGACGCTTGTATTTTTTTTACAAACTTTTTAGAAAAAATTATTTTTTTTATTGAAAAAAGCTAAATTTTTGGCTATTTGATTGAACGAATACTGATCCCTTCTAGAACCCATTTCAAAGTTGGTTGAAGACCTCCGAAATTTCCTTCCAAATGCTTAAAACTTCCATGGATGGGTTCTTGCAATAATATGAAAATAAAATATGCTTTTAAACTTTTTCCTATACTTTTTTAAAAACAATTAGTAATAAAATGTTATTGGATAAGTATATATCTGTTTTTTTCCTTGTTTACAAGTGGTAAAAAGTGTTATGGCAATGGACTGTCTTTATGCCTTGTCTTTCGTTTTTGCAATTAGTTGTGAAAATGTAAAGTCTGTTTCAGTTATTAACTACTAGTTGTAAAACGGTCTATAAGAAAATTCTCTTCCTACTTTTGTTAAAATCTAATTGTGAATAAAATTAGACGATAAAGCTCTCTCTCTCTTTCTTGTTCACGCCTAATTGATCAAATTTTTATAGTTGTTTCAAACTTTCCTGTGCTTTCTTTGTATATTGCTCATTGCATTTTTAGTGCTTTGAGTAGCGTTTTATTTATTTTTGAAATTCGACGGGCGTTTTTTAAGATCTCTTTCTGTTCTTTTATTTTAGAAAGCGCGAGTTTTATTCTTCTTGTTATTACATATCAATTCTACACACTTGCAGCAAAAAGTATTGTAACAAAAAACTATGAATAGATTCGTTTTATTTCCTTTGAATCACTCATAAACGTTCAATCAACTATCAATTTGTTCATCACTCTGTAAAAATCCCATTTCTCTTCATTAACTATCAGCTAAATAAAATCTATGTTATCAAAACAAAACCATCAAACTTCACAGTAAGAAATGAAAAACGCTGTGCAGAATACAAATCAAAATTCAGCGACATTTATTTGTTTGAATTCGTCCAAACCACTCATTATTCTTACTTAACTTATTCATCCGACGCTCAATTTGTTTTACAAGCCCACTTAGCGATCTCTGTTTCCTTTTTGTTTGAACTGATTTAAACAAGTACGCCCAACAGCTTTGGGAATTTGAATATTCGGCAGCGATTATTAGTTGAACAAGCTTTATGAAAAGTTGAAAACATTCACAAGCGATCAATCATTGTGATTGAAGGAAAGGTTAGCAAATTGCAACCAAAATTATCGGACCCGTCAATTAATAAGTTCAGTTTAAACGAACCCTGTGATTAGGTTGAAAAAATCCGCAGCGATTTCCGTTATTAATAAACATTACCGTTTTGCATATCAATTCTGTTTCATATTTGCTTTTGTTTTGAAAACGTAGTCTATTATTTTCGAATTTGTGGTAGACTTTTAGTTTATGATAGAATGCTTTTGTTGTTAATCGTGGGAACCAGAAGGTTGTTTTCGCACAGAAAGAGGCATCAATGGGGTTGCTTCCTTCAGCCAAAAATAGTACTTTTTGTCACTGAAATTGATAGAATGAGCAAAAAATAATAATAATAACATGGACCCAGAATATACTTTCAGTTTCCCAAAAGTTATTTTTTAATTAATTTTTTAAAATGTCCGATTTTTCAAACAAGGCGTGGTCTTTATGACGTCACAAATGATGCTCTTTGACGCATCTCTCTATCGCGTTTCCACGTTATGATAATCAAGAAGCGAATTAAAATTGTGCGCTCTACGCTTGCTATCAACCATATCGTTGCCAATACACGTGAGTAAAGATGCGAATTGAATATTTTGTTCTCTGAATGGCAACACTGAATGGCATTTCATTATTTGTGATGTCATCGGCAGAAGATAAACAATAAAAGTTAAGATTTAAGTAATTTTTTAAAAATATTAAACTGAAACAAATTATTTAAAAAATGGTCAGATCCTACGTTTTTAAGCATGCTCTTTCAGGAAAAAATACTTTTAAAATTTTGGAAACGACCCCATTGTTAATTTCCATAGAGTTAGTACATCTCGTTCTGAAAGTTCAGTCATACCTAATTGATTGTCAAATAATGATCGATTATTTTACTAGGGTTATCTTCCCTAGAAGAAAGTGTTCGTTTCAGAAATTAAAAGTTTGCTGATTTTCAATTTTTAGGACAGAAATTTTGTTTTTAACAGTTTAAAAACCATATATCATTGCTGTACTTTTTATGAATAATTTTGTTTTCTGAAATACCCCTCCCTCCCGAAAAAAAAAGTTATAAAATAAAAAATTGAAGCAAAATCTAAAGAAGTTTTTTTAGTTACTGTTAAACAGTTTAATGTAATTATAAAAAAAGGTGAAAATAAATTTGCATTTGAGTCAGACCACCACATTTATTAGCAGTTTACCCCTATACACACTGGTCAGGCTACTGTATATGACTATTCTAACAAAATTATTAGGAAATTGTTATGAATGTCTGTGTACTTAATAAGTTTTTTGTTCCAGGTAAGATGAAATCTCCTTCGGAATCATTTCTACACCTCAAATTAAATGCTCACAGCGTGTTTCCAACAATGTATGTATTTTAAAATATTTTTCAAATAATGTGATCATGTGTTTGAAATATTTTGTCTGTTAGTACATAACACCATTGAAATCAATCTCTGCTCTGGTATTTAAATTGAACGTTTTTGACCCTTTTTTAAGACTAAATTGTGTTTTAATTTTGTGTATTCGAATCTAAATTGTGTTTCTTAAATCATTTTACTGAAATAAAAATAAACTCATCTTAATTTGTACTGTCAAGAGAAATCAAAAGAAAAACACTTTTGAGTCTTTTGGAAAATTCGACAATATGACCTCCATAAAAATGAAAAATTGGGAAAATGCAGTTGGTATTATAATTCAATAAATGCAGTTTTTATTAAATAAAACTTTGCCTTCCATCAATCTTAATGTTTTACACTGTTTAACTTACATTTTATCACAAGAAGTAATTATCGCTTTTGGTGCATTTCTGTAAGCACTTGAAATGACGAAATTTGACCACGATATCGAAAAAGGTATCGATCAAATATTCTCCAGTTCTTTCGGTGCTGAAATATACTAAATGTTGTTACTATTTGAAATATAATATTTATATAGTTGCAAGGATTTTTCTTGAAGAACTACGACGCTAAATTCCCAATTTTCCAAATATTGAACTTAGTTTCTAAAGAACCTTGTGTTTTTTTTTTTTATTATTATTATTTAAATTATTTATTTGCTGTGTTCCAAAAATAATAATTTCGCAATGAATTATCATACAATAATTTTTTTAGATACCATTTGATACTTTTTGTTTTCTGCCTCAATTAGTGTTAGTGTTTTCCTACTATAATTTTTGAGTAGATTTTTAAACGGAAAATCACGTGACAATCGGGATTGTCTTAATCATATGCAGTGAAAAAAAATCATTTAAAACAGTTTACTTCTCTAACATCTTTACTAAGACTAAGACAGATAGCATTAAGATAACTATAAAAATTGCATGTGTAGACAAATTAAATTTTAAGATATAGTACTTCGAAAGATGGGTTTGCTTGCTAATTAAATCTTAATTAGATTAACTCTTAACTATTAATTAGTTTGCTATGATTTTTCGAATTGAAATAGTTTTAAACAAATACGAGAGACCAACTGTAAATACAAGATTTTTAAAGTGAAGATTTTAAAAATAATCCTAAGTGTGTAAAAAAGGGAATTATTTATTCGTTTGTAATTATATCTGATATTGATTTATGATTTTTTTAGTACCTCAAATGAAAAACTAATTCATAAAAATGTCTGTCCAATCCATGTAACAATTGTAAAATTGCCTAGCAATTAGAAATACTTTTATATTAACCTTCAACACTTTCCAGTGCATAATGTATACTGTTTTTCATTTTAAAAAATTCCAACAAGGGAAATTTTTTTCTCTCTATATATATGTGTGTGTGTTCTGCTCCTGTCAAAGTACTTACACTATCGGCTTATTAGTCGAAAGATAATGAACAAATTATCCCGAACTGTTGAATCGTGTCTTGAAATATAGAGTTAGCAGCGACTTTTATGTGTGTGTGGAAAGGCGGATCATTTCTTACCTAAAGATGACCGTAACGATGAAGGGACGAAGTAAGAAGCGCGCGAAGTTAATGATGATAGCAAAATGTAAAATGACACTGCTAATTAGATTTATTCAATCTTTAAATAAAATTTGAATAACCACTGAATAATAAATTCAGATGATAATTTATATGTTTTCGTTTAGTTTTATTTAGAGCCTGATTACCACATAGTTCTACTAGACCTAGGCCTGGGGCCCCATCTTCCTAAGGGGTCCCAAATTTTTCAAAAACTTTAAATAGCCTTTAAAAAAAATCATGTATTTTTGTAAAAATAGCAAAAATTAATGATTTATAAATTGAAGACATATCACTTTTAAATATTGCTAAGCATCATTTCAAAAGTATTTTGCGCTGACTTCAAGTAATAGAATACAGAGGGGGGCTCCAAAGCATGGTTGCTGAAAGCGCCTCAGTTATGATCGCAGAAAAAGGTTTTAAAACGTGGTTTAAACTAACATTAGCCTCATCAGAGTTTTTACTAAACGAATTAAATTTTTTCTTCCCGAATTTCACTTTAACTAATTTTGCGATCTGAACGAAAATAGCTATACTCGTTACTTTCATATTATCTGTCTGATACTTTAAAGTGAAATATGCATAAGAAGCAGAAAAGATATTATTCCTTGTTTGTCCATGAAACTATTTTATTCATGCTGCTTGTTTGTGGTAACCAGTAAATTAAATAAACCAACTTACTTCAGTACGTTAGAGATCAGAATAAGAAGGGTGGGTTATATTAGTGGCAATACGTTAGATTGAATGCAAGGATATACAAAACTGTTCCCCGGGGTGGTTCAAAGAAACTTTTTTTTCTGCTCGACTCCAGGACACCGCCTATTAGACTTACTAATGGTATTATACTGTAAAAGTTCTAGCTTCTTACTCAAATTTTAAGAGGGTTCTCAATGACCCATCAGTTTGACTTTAGCAGTAGCATAGAAAATGTCACAAATTTAAAAACATTTAATTTCCCCAACTGTTTTTTTTTCTAAATAATTATTTTATTGCAATGTATATGCATATTACTCGTGTATATTATAATATGCAGCATTGTTTTTTCAGTTCAATGTATTTTTTTTACCCTCCCCTTCTATCCCCACACTTATGAAGTTTCGGGGAGGGGGTTGAGCACCCTCCTTCAGTTGAAATAGGAAGCTAAAATTTTTCAAATTAAAAATATATTGCTATCCAAAAGTCAAAAAAATATTGAGGGGTATTCTGTTATATGGGAGAAACTTATTAACAGTTTGTGGTGTAATGCAATTTCAGAAGAATAGACAAGAAAGCTTCCCACAAACACAATGAAAAACTACTGTCATTCACTAAGCGTCAAAGTAAGTTATAAGTTACGGCATTTGTTTGTTTTACCTTTTTCATTCGCCATTAAACAGGGACTGCAGCGCCCCTATAGTTTATTAGAGTTGCAAATTATGCTCCAATCTGTGTATCTATCACCAATTCCTTGTTTGTAAAAACTATCGTGTGCGAATTAGAGTGGAGATACTTAATTACTTATTGTCAAGTGGCAGACTTTAATAATAAACAGAATTCCCATCGAAAATTCCAGAAAATAATGAACTTTGCTGCACGGCATTTCACAAACTAAAAACGATTCGAACTAAGTTTCTGCCAAATCAGGACGTTTCCGTTACCGCAAAATATATTTCACGATAATAGGCTATATCAATTTTTGTAATTTGTTTGAGATTTCAGAGATCACAAGCTAAAATATTGCAAAGTTATTCCAACTCAAACGATGTCTGAAGTTCTAATAATGACACAGAAAATGTGACGCCTATATGTTTTCTTTACTGCTAATAAAAAAGCTGAAAATCTGTCTGGATCTCTCTCTGTCAGGATCTCTGTGACGCGCATAACGCCTAGACCGTTTCGCCGATTTTCATGAAATTTGGTACAGAATTAGTTTGTAGCATGAGAGTGTGCACCTCGAAGCGATTTTTCGAAAATTCGTTTTTGTTCTTTTTCTATTCCAATTTTAAGAAAATTTTACCGAGCAAATTATTACAACGTGGACGAATAAATTGCGAAATTATCATAACGTTGAGGTAATGTGCAAGCAAATGAATATATCAAATTGGCGAGAAATTCGTCATCCATTATTTGTAAATATACAGGCGAACTAAATGAACTTTTAATTTTCTACTAGGGCAAAAGCCGTGCGGTTACCACTAGTACATAACTAAAGTAAAAATGAATCGAAAAATGGTACTATTATTTAAGAGTTGTGTGTTATTTGTTTCATTTTTCATTACTCTTTGATGAGCTAGAACTCAAATAATTCAAAGAGTATATTATTAAAAATAAACATAAGTTCAAATAAAAAAATATTTCCATTAAATCTCCATTCCGGAATCCTGTAACAAAATCGCATAATCGGAAGAAATTTCGCCTACACAAAATGCTAGAGCATGAACAATGTTGTATCCTTGCTGAATAGAAACATTTTTCAACTCTTTTGCCGTTTAATGGATTCTAGGAAAACTGATTACGGAAAAATGCAAGGTCACAAAAAAAAAAAAAAAAAAAAAACCTTTATTCCTAACCAAGTCATGTCGTTTCACAACTTGGAAAAAAAAAAGGCAGAACAGTATTCTATACATGTGAGAAAACGAAACGTTTATATTTTTACGCATTAATCGGTTTTATAATACATGAATGTTTTCGTAAAGTGACATTGTGTATAAAAGTGGTTATACGTTAACGCCCTACAAAAAATGAGAGGTCACATGAAAAAAACTGTTTTTATTCTAAACCAAGCGTTTGTAGTTTCAACATGAAAAAAATGGCGTCTTCTCGAAAAGCGGAAGAAGAGACAATATTCCATACTTGTAAGAAGAAAATATTTTTTTCACTCCTAACTTATTTTCGCCTTTTTTTCGAGCCAGCCTGTCATTCAGTCGTGGAGATACCAAGTGTAGCTCGCAGTTTATTAGGTGATGTGTTGACAAGACCTCGTCAAATATGTCTGCAAAAAATGGTCCCCTTTTATTGCACTCTTGACTTTGTATCATCTCTCAGTAATAACTGTGTCTATCTTTGACCCAAAATTCATTTTTTAGTTTTGCTGCTCCGTTTTTTTTTTTTTTTTAAACATTTTGTTCAGTTTGGCAACGAATGAGATGGAAATTTCTTATTTAGTGAAAGTTTTTTCAAAGACTTTCTTTATTTTCTTTATTTATTTCAGAATTGAGTGATAAAATATTGTTTTTTGAAGGAAAGTGGCAAAAATAGAACCGGATGGCTTTTTGCATGATTTTGCGGGATGGATTTGTTTGGATGGTTTGTAAAGTCTTTTGGAAATGAATCTGAAGTGTTGAAATTGATTAATAATGTGTAGAACTTCATTTTTTGATTCTGATATTGGATGGGTTTGTACTGGTAAAAACCTTTAATCATGAGCTTGAATGGTTTTTATTTGTGTAATAATGTGGAGAACTGCACTATAGTTATGATACTGATAAAAGACGGTTTTGTTCTAAGAAATCTTTTGAGAATGAGTTTGAAGGGTGGAATGGTGGAAATTGTTTAATGTGTCTAAAACTCCTTATTTTGTCTGGAACAACCTTTTGAGACGGAATATCGTCGCCTCAGAGCAACAGTAAGATATCTTAGTGTTATTTCTGGGATTAGATGTCTTACTGTTGCTCTGAGGCGACGATATGAAGGGCTGAAATTGTTTAATAATCTGTGGAACTTTATTATCTAATAATGGTGTTAGACAAATATTTGGTGCAATATTGCGTTTTTACTGTGTTACAACAGAAATTTTTAGTTGATTAGAGAGAAAACAAAAATATACTTTGTTTTTTTTTTAGATTTGAATTTCAGCTGCGAAATTGCGACGAGGTATTGAGATAAGTCATGTTTTAGTTTGAAATAAAGATAAATAACGTGCTGGTCTCTCACTTTACGGGGTTAAGAATTAAGATGAGGCAATTCACTTCCGCCTTCGACTTAAAGAAATATGTATTTGCCAATGCGGGTTTTTTTTTTTTTTTAAATATAACATGCTCCGAGTATATGCACTTTGACTCCCCCCTCCCCCCCACCCAACAAAGAAGAAAGAAATGACGAATCTGGTTTCCATTCTGTCTCCTTTATTTGAATTATTAAAATTTCCTTAACTCTTTTGATTATTATCGTAATTAGTGTACACTGTAACATAGTATATTAGTGGACATGAACTGATTATCACTCAAATTAGAGAGCAAATAGTCGTCTAAAATGTACGAGTGCTTCCTTTTCTGACTTGACAAAAAAACAAATTCTTCACGAAAAACAAAGCACAATCTGCATTTTAAAACTTTGTTACATTCAAGATTGATTGATAACTTTCTTCGACTGCAAACATAAAAAAAAAGAGAAAAATCAGCTGAGAATTTTCTAATTATTTCTCGTACCTGTTACGTTACACCTTCCTTACCCCAGTGGACACCACGCAACGCCTCGCATTCTTGTTCGAAAAGCTGTCTTCTGCCAATATCTAATTACCGTGAGACGGACGACAAGCGCGAAATGCTCACAGGCAGGCCACGTGGGCCACATTATGTGTGAAGAGGTCCACATATGGTCCCGGGCCAGACGTCTCATGGATTTGGAAGGGGGTCTTGCGTGTGGTCCCTCAGGCGTCATTACCCATCGGGGTTATTGATGAATGAAGACAGAACGAGTCAGCCAAGCAGAAGGGTTAAAGGGACTCTGGTAAACAGATAGGTAATCGTGCGGCAAGCATGAGGTGCGATGAACGATGGTTGGTGGCTACAGTGTAGCCGCGAATATGAATATGAATGCACGAACATGGAGAAAAACAAATTCGTTTGAAACAGGAAGTATGTTTGGTAATTGGAAACGGTGGAGGATTTGTTGCGAGTTTGCTCGCCTTGTGGATTGTTTCTATTCTGGGTGATCTCGTGGTTTTGTTGTTGAATAATTTGTGCTGAAGATACACAGAGTGATCTAAAAATAAGCGAGCACGGTAATGAGTTCTAAAGTTAGTATTTATTCAAAATAGGATTCAATTCACTCAGTACAACGTTTTGAATAGTCAACCAATTTTTTAAATTCGGTTTTGGTAAAGTTCCTTAGCAATTGTACCACACTGTTTGAATGGCTGGAACAGCTTCGTAAAATGCTCCTTTCATTGAAGTTTTCAGTTTCAGGAGCAGAAAATTGTCACACGATGGTAGGTCAGGTGAATACAGAGGATGATCGAAGACGCATAATAATTTTCTATTCCCGAAACAGAAAACTACAATGAAAGGAGCTTTTTACGACGCTGTTCCAGCCATTCTAGTAGCGTGGTACAGGTGCTAAGGAACTTTCTCAAAACCGAATTTAAAAAAATCTATAGATAAAGTGGTTGACCATTCAAAGTGTTGTATATAGTTAAATATTATTTTTTGAATAAATTTTGGCTTTAAAACATAAAGAAAGCTTATTTAATTCCATCACTGAAAATGTCGGTTACTTTAGATCACATTGTATATTTGCAGCGTCTGTAACATTTGATGAATAAGGAACAAATACTCTCTTTGTGCTGCAAAGTAACAGAAAGATAAAACAATGTTATAACTGCACAAATTTGCAGCAAATTGCAGACATGGGTTTCACGGTCAAAAAAGGCTTCTTGAAACCTCTAAGCACGCTTCAGCAATGTCAACGTTACAAAATCGACGTTACCAATTTGTGCATTTGTAACGTTGTTTTTCTTATCATTCAGAGAAATTTTCCAATTAATGAGCAATGTAGAGCTATTTTATGACAAAAGTAGCTAACTGCAAAGATAATGCATACAACCCTTTTCTCAACGCCTTAAAAATTTGAACTTCCTGACTCAAAGCAGTATTTCGATCTTTTGTAGACATATCGGTTGTCTTAAAACCTTTTCAGAGGAAAAAAACCTCGCTAAACTGAGTGCATTTACTCTTGATAACAAATCATCTCACTACATTTTTGTTCAAAAAAATCGTTCTACCAACATTCATTCGAACAAGTTTTTATTGCATCGGTAAAACTTCCTGATATCGGCGAAGGTTTTGCAGTGTTATTTAATGCAACCCCGAAAAGGAGAAAAACATGATCAGCCCACAACATTAGAATTGCAGTCACGAGTAGGGGAAAGTAGAAATGCGCAAACACAGGAATTTCATTCGTCGATTAGGAAGCGAAAGTCTTACCCACTTTCAAATAAGACAACTTTTTACACGGAGAATGCATAGGGAATAATTAGTGAGGGAAACTCAGAATCAGTAATCTGCTTATCTTGGTAATGACGAAGGAAGAAAAATGCAAAATATTAGTTTGATTGTTTTTCATTGATTCTTCTTTTACTAATTCCTCTGCTTCGGAGTAAAATTGTAAACATAGTGTCCGAGAAAGATCAAGACCAATAGTCGGCAACAGCCGGGCCTTGGAAGGTCAAAAACTAGACCTATAAAAATGTTTTGCTGGTACCAATTACACTAATAAATTATTTCAAAAATATTTTTCTGCAGAAGATACCTTCGGGCTCCACTCCGATAAAAAGTCTTCTTTCAGCCACAAGTCACAAGTTAGATATGTTTTTCGTGTAACTCGAACCTTATTTTTAAAAAAAAACTGCTATGATTTCCAATGTAGTTTTCCCCATTGGTTTTTAAGCAACCAAATACTCATCAATTGTAGTATATATCATTTTTACAGTGAAAATAAAAATGAAAGATTGGTAAAGAGTATGATTTTTTTTTTTTTCTGAAGCCCGATGAAAAGTTTCCAAAATATCCAGACCCATCAAAAAAATTATTTGCTGACCCTTGATATAGACCATTTTTCTGTAGAAAGATCTAGAATATTATAAAGGCCATCCTAAATAATGATAGCAAAAATACTAACAGGTAAAATAAAATCCAGTTTTCTGCAAAAAATAAAAATTTGTAACAGCTTTTTTTTAAATACATTTAATATCGGAAGCTTATCTAGGAGGGGTGATTTCAGGATGTATCCCTAACTTTGACCATAGAAAACGTCAAAATTACCCCCCCCCCCTTCCCCCACGCACAGCTTCAACCATGCCCTTCTCCGTTTTTGTTCCTGGTTACGCCGCGTTGCGCCGCTGTCAGAGTGCTGAACATTATTATATGTCAGTTATTCTTTTGCATTTTCAGACATTGTTTGTGTTGTATTATTTTATTGTCAGTGTGTTGTATTTAATTTTGGTACTTACATCCTTTTACTTTTCACTGCCTCTAATGTACCCCCAATCTATTCTCAACTGTGTGCCAAAGTTAAAATTTAATAAATGTCCCGAGCGGACCACATTTGGAACAGGTTCGATGTACATTTCTGTACACTTTTTTTTTCCAACGGAGCACATTCAGAAACATTTTAGTGCACATTGAGGAAACTAGAGCACTTTTTCTGAATTACACGTGTTCCAAACGTGTTTCCAATGTGTACTGGGAAAAATTTTCAGTTTTTGCAATGGACACATGTACTGATTCTTTACTAATTCTAACAAGAGAACATGGAATTAAATACTAAATAGAATCAATTGCCATCAAAGAAAATGTTAGGACGAAACAAAAAAGAGGGGATAGAGAGAAAAGGGGGTAGCGATTGTTTTTGCCGATACTTGAAGAAAAAATACATTCTTTTACTGCACGTGACTAAAAATGCCGGACTTAATAAGTTTATGACGCAAAAATATTTTTTAGAAAATGACCAAAATGTGAGAAGTTTAGGTTGGACAACTGATGGTAACACCGGTTATATACTAATTCCAGGAAGAGAGCATGGAATTTAGCGCTGAAAATCTACTTGTGTGAAAGAGAATGTTAAAACAAAAATTTGGAAATCAAAGAAAATAACAGAACATTTTACAGAAAAATTCAAGCTGAATTAACGTTACGGAGGGACAGAAAATTATAATCCTGCTTGAAAAAGACATCATTTTAGCTAATGAGAAAAACTGTACGAAATATAGTTAAACGGAAACGTTATTCACACAATAATGTGTTCAAATTCATGGGTACATGAAATTTTATCGTTGGACAGTTATTAATCATTCGTTGTATATTTTTGCAGCCAGAGTTTGCTGCATGGGTCTTCGCTATTGACAAGCCTCGCAAGTAATTAAGGAATTAACAAACTAAATATAAATGGAGGATTTCTCATGCTTCTTCATTATTTGAGGGAAACTTATCATTTGGAAATTAATCATGCAAAATTCATTTAAACAAATAGATTGATCCGTCAAAAAAAAAAAAAAAATGTGTTAAAATACATCAATCTACGAAACTAATTAATTACGTATTAAAGAGAAAAATAGCTCCAAAAACCTAATTAACTGATCGTGAGATTAATCTCAATGCCACAATATTAATAACAAAGAAAAAACCCTGGCGTTAAGTTTTGTAAACAAAAGAAACAGACCACTAACTAGATATTCATCTGATATCGCAAAATCCTCGGGTCCATTATTTGCGCACAGGAATCGGGCGGTGTAAATCACGTGTTACAGATAAATACATAAAAAAACGTGCGAAAAGTGAGAGGAACACCCCCTAGATTTAAACGGTTGCTTAATTAAGTTACCGTAGTTTAGAGCCCGCAGGGCCGACGTGACCCTAGATGAAGAAAAAGTCGTGCAGTGCGCTGGTGGAAACCGTTATTAGGCCGTACGGAGAAAGTTCGAAACTTAGGATTGGAGTTTAGAATCTTAATATTGCGGTGAAATTTCTTAATTTTAGCGGTTTCCGCATGTTTATTTTGTAATTATTCTCCACCAGTTGATATAGATGTTTATAAAAAGAAAAAACGTTATATTTTTTTCTGTAGTGGAGATGCGACACACACACACACACACACACATCGTTGACAAAGCACTTAGGTTTCAAAGCATTTGTGTTCAAAGCTTAAATCTTTTGCATTGAAGCATTGCCCGAAAACAAATGATAATCTTTTTTAGTACACATAGCAACACAGGGCAAATAACTATAGCAGTTTCTACATGCTCATTTACCAGCTTTTCACCGCCGGTTGATATGAATCATCAATATATTCAAAATAAATGTGTGTCATAAAGATACACAAAGGAAATAAAACACGTTTTTTTTTTTTTTTTTTTTTTTTTTTTTTTTTTTTTTTTTTTTTTTTTTTTTACATTCTGAACTGTGATTTCACCCGCACGGTTTCTCTCTGTTGTTCTTTCTGCGCCTGACTTTGGTATATTAACAACAAAATTGTATATTTTAGTGACGAAAATGGATTTTAAACAAAGAGAAAACGAAACAATACTCGAAATCTGCTTTTTAATTGTTGCTAAAGACAAGGAAAATTAATAGCAATTATAACGCTAATTGTGTTAACACAAATTGAGAAACTAACCCTGGAGTGAACGTGAACTCAAGACCGAACTTAAGCAATGTAGATTGCGCTTTCAAACTAATGACTAGACTTAAATCCAAGAAAGTTTGAAATGTTTAAAGCCCGAAATCCACAAATATATGATAGCTGAAGTTCAGCCTTGAAATTAATTTGCTAAACTTATTAACAACACTAACTTAAAGCAAACTATTATTTTTCATTGTTTTTGAGTCATTTCACAATATTTTGGACAATTATGTAGAGTCCGTAACGTGCCTTTTTTACCATAACTATTTAACTTAGTACATAATTTTACTTTGAGTTTGTTCTAACAACACACAACTCAAAATAAAATAACACGCTAACCATGTTACGAACTCTATATTTGTCGAAAATATAACAATTAAAAAGCAGAAGTATTTTAACTTTATAATAACTATTATTTTTCATTGCTTTTGGCAACAGTTAAAAAACAACTACGTCGCTTCCGTCGCACAAAAAGGTTACAAATCAGAATTTCTAAGCAATCGCATAAAAAATTTCCCTTCAAAAATTTCACCTTTTTGGTAAAGTAAAAATGCGATAACAAGACATGCATGTTTAAAATCTTGATGCTTCAAAAAATCCATGCCGGAGTTCTTTTCACTGAAGTAGTGATGATATCGATGATCGAAATTAAAAGGTTTATTTATTGCATCGATGCATTGACTCAAAGCAAACGGCAATTTTAATCGTAGCTTTTTTAAAACATTGTTGTGTGTGTATGTATGTATATATATATATATATATATATATATATATATATATATATATATATATATATATATATATATATATATATATATATATATATATATATATATATTCTGTCTAAGGAAGGTGTCGTTCATGAACGAACGGGTCAAAAGAACGAATAAAATGAACGGATTTGTTCGTCACTTAAAAATGAACTACCGTTCTTTTGAACAGTGAGCAGTTTCGAACATTGTATTGATGCACTTGTAATGATTTTTTGAATTCATCTTCAAATTTACAACTCAATAAATCTCAAGTTTCCCTTTTCTCAGTGCAGTACGATATATTCATTTGATCCTTTTTACTTTCTGCTTTATTCATCATTTTGCTTTCATAGTTGCAGTTCATTTACAATTTTCCAATGTATCCATCAGTAATGTTTTGTGTAACTTATTTGGGCTACTAACAAAATGTTTGGACATTCCACTTCCTCTCCCACGCAACTGCCTCTCCCACTTTCTGTCGCCAAAACTATTTTGTAAAACCCTTTTATCATTTTTCTGGTAAACTTTTGCCCTTAATAACATCCATTTCTACTATCATCTAAATTGATTTGGCTTCATTTTTAACTGAATATTACTGTCTAGTTTTTTACCCCATTTTTAAAAAATGATGCGTTTTTTGCTGTTCTCATCGGTACTGTGGAATAATTTTGAAACTTCCTAATATTTTTAGATGAGCTTCGGAATTTCTTTCTTTTTTTTTTTTTTAATTAAGTTATCCGGTAACTCCGGCTAAGCCACCGATATATTGTTGTTACTCTTTTCGTTATTCATGGTCTATCGGTAATATTATAATTATATATACAGTGCTGTAGCTGGAAGAAATAAATAGCTTAATTTTTTGAAATATTGAAATGGAACCTGCGATTTTTGGAATGGAAATATTAATAACTACAATAATTTTATGCATTTTTGATCAATTTTTATAGACATATTTTTTACTAATAATTTTAGTTATTTTTCCTCTAAAGAATATTACTGATCTAATGAAACAGTTCGAATATTGGTGAGTATGTCGTGCAGAGAGAGAGCATCTGCAATTTTTAAAAATGAACGAAGTCGTTCAAATGAACAAATTGAATGAACGGATCAAAAGAATGAACGATCCTCTGATGAACGAATTATTTTAAAAAACGACATCGTCCTCCTCTACTATCTACACACAATTTACTCAACACTAATAAAATCTTTCTTTCATAAAAGGAGTGAATTCATTTTTCAGTTTTAACCCTTATTACTTCGTGACTGTTGAAGCGAAAGAAAGAATGAACTTTTTGAGAAAAATTAGTAATAATATAAATATTATTGATTTTCAATGAATACTAAACTTTTAAATTAAGTAATTCAACGAAATAAAAAGCTAATATGTATATTTAAACCAAAACATTAAATCAATATGTATACAAATAAAAATCTCGTCACATGTTTTAATTTTTTACATGATTAATAGAAAAACAAAAAATGGGATGTTTAAAAGTTAATGCTACCTAATTAGTGCAAGAGAGTGATATTTTTAAAACTTGAGGCATAGAAAACAAAATTATCTGTTATAAAACCTTAAATAATTAAAATAAATAATTGCAATAGCGTTTACCTTCAACGAAATCGCAAAGAAAATTTTCTAAATCATTTTTAAAACAGAAAATATTGAAAAACTTTATAATGCTTTGAAATATGTAAAAATAACAGGTTGGTACATTAAATAAAAAGTCGTAATTTAAATCGTCAGTTTGTGAGGGAAAAATAATTGTTTTTATAATATGCGGTATTTGCTATTAAGTGTTGGCAGAAAAAAGAAGTTTGTTAACTTTTGTCCTTCTTGTTTTGTTAAAATATACAACATCGACATAAAAAAATATAAATTAATTTGAATTTTGACATCTTGAAATCAAATTATATTTTTCGCATTCACGAGTGCGTGTATGTAGGCGTGTATGTTTGTGTGTGGGGGCTATGTGTGTTTGTGTGTAGGGGTATGTGTGTGTAGGCAGGTGTGTTTGTGTCTGTGTGCAAGCATGAGTGTTGGTAGTTGCGTGTATGAGTGTTTGTGTGCATGGGGGCGGGGTATGCGTATGTGTGTGTAGGCATATGTGTAGGTGTCTGTATGTATGCGTGTGTGTATGTGTTTGTGTATGTGTGTAGGTGTATGCGTGTGTAGGTATGTGTGTGCGTGTGTGTGTATGTGTGCATGCGTGTGTGTGTAGTTGTGTATGTATGCGCGTGTGTGTAGGACATGGATGCAACCTGGAGACGGCTTTCGCTATAGGAGCAGCATCGTGAGGACCCGGTCGACGGTGATGGTGCGGAGGGTGGCGGTGGGAAAATAAAATGATAGCACGCCAAAAACAGTCAAGTGAGAACAATAAGCAATCGTGATTGCTCAAAAAAAAAAAAACTTCAAACGCAAGACATTGATACTGAGAAAATATGGATCCACCACGACAAAAGTACATGTTTTAGCAAAGATATCAAAGCTTTGACAGCCTCGGCATCGAGTTGGAGGTTATGTCGAAATAATAAATCAAAATCTGTTTTTGATGGGAAAATTGCAATAAAATTTTCATACACATGTTACTTATTTAGGAACTACAGTCGTTTTCGTCTATGGGGATTTTCAGAGAGACTATTGACGTTAGTTAGAAATTTTTAAAGTTTTTTAGTTGCAACAGTGAAAGTCCCTTTATTTGTTAATAATTCCAAAAGAATTTTTCGTTTTTTACTTTCCTATAAAAAATCTTTAAAAAATGACAAAGTTATCTGTTAAAAAATTATCCATAAAAACGGAAAGAAGAGAAGATCGAAAACAATTAATTTTTTTAAATAAATATTAAGAAATAAAACTTTCTTATATTTCAAAAAAAAAATATTCGGCCTGCTTTCCTAATCCTCCTAAAAACTTAGAAATAAATAGAAATAAATAATTAAGAAAATAGTTCGATACGAACAAAGCTCTTCTCTCTCTCTGTCTTCTAAAGATGTCGATCAGGACACTTCTTATTTCCATGTTTCATTTTGTGATTTGAATATATTTACGTATTTACGTTCAATTTTGATCAGTTCAAAGAACTTATGGACCCATAATCTATTAGATCTACGGGGAAATTGGAATCCTACATAAATTCTGATCCAACTGCTAGATTTGCTGCAGATGAATAAAAGAGGTTATTCCTTAAAACATGCCTCAAGAAGGATTTTTAATTTGACTATTTTTTTAGCTACAAAATAATGTCAACACTAGCACTTAAGGAGGTAATGAAATTCCAATATTTTTATCTGAAAGAGATTATTCTTTTTTAGCACCAAAATATTCAATCACAGAAAATCTGAACATATTTTTATTTTTTGTTTAAAGCAATGGAAAAAAACATTATTGAGAATCGAAAAGCGTTTCTTCCTAAACACTAGTGTAAAAGATAAAGGATTGATTGATTGATTCAGCAAAATCGAACATTTTTCACCCATTACAAAAAAAAAAAAAAAAAGCCGTGAAGGATTTTAGATTCGATATACATAAATGATTTATTGAGATGGGTTTGTTTTAACTCTTAAATAGGTATAAATATTCAGCGAAGATTCATAGAAAAAGGATTTTCTTGCGGTAAAGCTTAAAATTTGTTGAGCCTTTATAGAATATTACGAAAATGTTCAAAAATTGTTCTTTCTTTATTTTCTTCTTACAGTTTTCTTTTTACGTAAAAAAAAAGTTTTAAGAAAACAAGTTTAATGTTAAAACGGTATTTGAAATAATGTGTAGTTTTATGCAATTGAGATTGAAATTTAGCTCTTTGGGATAATGAAAAATGTTGGGGAAACTGAAATACGTAGTTAGATAATTTGTTTAACTTTATTTTTTTGGAAGTATGGAAATTTGTTTTTAAAATCACAGTACATAAAGAGAGAAAACTTCATTTTGCATTTGAGCTTGTATTGAAATGTTATTTTTCGTGTTTAGCAGAAAATTTTTCACATGAACTGGATATTTGTCAATTTTCCCCATATATGAGGTATAGTGTTATTTGAAATATTTTCCGAATGATATGTTTTCTATGTATTTGATTATTTAAAAAAATTTCCTTTAAGGAAATAAATAAACGAATGAATAAATTATTAAATAAATTAAAGAAGTATTCAATGAATAAATAAATTAATGAACTAATAAAAATGCATGAATGAATTAGTGAATGATGAATAAATAAGCGAGTGATCGTGTAAAAATTAATTAACTAATCAGTAAACCAATGATAATGTAAATGAATTAATAAATAAATAAATAAATATATTAAATGAACTATTTTACATTGATTCACTTGCACTTGATAAATTACACTATTCAATGAAAACAAGATTAATATATATATAAAGTAATTATCTACTGCATTGAACATGAGTATGAATCAATAATTATTTGAAATCGAAACTTTATCATTTCTTTTATTATTTTTTACCATTTTATAATAAGAAAAAATATTTTTAATAAAACATAAAATTTTACTATTCAAGCATCCAATTTTGAAAACAGTTTTTATCATTACACATTTCGTTCTGCAGATGTAACCGCTTCTCGATAAAATCAACTATATGTTTAATAACGTATAGCTAAAATTTTACCAGATAGATAAAACTGCAAATGAAATCAATGTTTTACGATTTTACTTTGCCCAGCATTCCCTTACACATTTATATTTTTATCCAGAATTTTTTACAAAATTCTTGAAGTAAAATATTTTTGAAATCTTAAAATAAAATTCCGCTTTAAATTTATATAAAAATGAAATAGTAAAAAAAATTATTATCGCTTACTTATTGTTTTAAAAGTGAAGTGCTCATCTTTTTGATTTTGCTTGATGTGTTATCCATCCCAAATATACATCTACAGCGACACACGCAAATTTATTATTATTATTATGTTGTTATTGTCATTTTGGTATTATTATTTAAATTATATTTATTATTATTATCATAATTATTTTGTTATTACTTTTATTTTCGTTATTATTTTATCATTATTATTATTATCTTTATTATTATTATTACTATTATTTTACGTTATTATTATTACAATTATGAGGATTATTTTTATTGTTTAATTTCAGCAGAAGTACAGCTTTAAAAATTGACTGCGCCTTCACATAGTGACCAAGCACACAAAAATAACTTTCGTTCATTTTACGAGGCAAACGGAAACGCGTTGAGAATCTAAAAATATGAGTAAAAAATAGTTTAATGAAATAATTTTGCAAAATTACTCATATCATCAAGAAATTTCAGAGTGATTTTCAGCCAAGTATAAGTTTTTTAATTTAAAACTGTGGGATTGGGAGAAGGGCCCATCCCCCCCCCCCCAAGAGCAATGGCGTATACCCCTCCAAATACCGCAAAGACCCCAAAGAACGAGCGCCCTGCCCCCCTTCCCCTTCGGAAAGTAGAAAAATTCCCCTAAAAACACCCCACCCCCCTCTCCCATCACCCCTAAAAATTTCAAAAACGCAGTCCGCGTCCTGAATCTGCCCCCCCCCCCCCCTTGTTAGGTACCACTGGTGGGGAAAGTCTTTCGCTTCGATTGAGTCTATTTGTAAAGGATTGCTTTAAATTTTTACAAGGCATTTTGTGTATAAGAAGGATAATTTCTTCCAAAAATATAATTTCGGAAGCAAAATTTTAGTGCAACTTCTGATTCTGAGAAACCTACGCACACAAAAGTACTCACGCAAACTCTTGTTCTGCTCTTGGCACATACATTAAAAATAAATCTTGTACGTAGTATCAAAGTATACAAAATGTAATTGCCCCGCCTGTTTAATTTACATATTAATTTCTACCACTAGATTTATAGAAAAGACAGAATTCTGGCACGCGTTCCTTAGCACGGGCTCCTCCCACGACAAGAAAGCAACGCCTCGTTATGATAAACCAGCGAAATAGTTTTATTTTTATCTCCCAAAAAACACGAGACTTGGAATTGGGACAGGATTCCCAGGCTTCCAAGAGACATCTATTGTCAGTCGCGGGTCGGGAAAAAAGAGAGAAAGAGAGGGATAATTATCATCCTTCAAAATGATTTTTGGTCCCGAGGTTGGTATTTTAAAATCTAAATTAACGCTCTGTCTGCGAACTGTCAGAGGGATCGTCTCAAGAAAGACGCCAAATTGTTTTGGCAAAAGTTGCCTGGCACTCGAAAATTATTGAGATCGCACAAAAACAAATTTCTTGTCACGGGTGTTCAGAAAAATGTTATCGAATATGCGCTTGTTGGGGCTCGCTCTAAAGTTTGTTCTGTCATAGTAGATGAATGACTTACCGTTTGGTATAGAAAACTGTGAAGGACGTTTTCAGGATGGACGTATGGATTTTCAGGAACGTATGGACGTTTTCAGGGGTCTGGAAAAGACTTTTGCTCCCTCCCTCGTTTAAATTCTTTGTTATGCATTCCTAAAGAGAAAAGGTTTTCATAATTGTTCGAAGAGTTCAAAGAATAGAAAAAATAAATTAAACAAAACTTTATTTTGCCATAAAAAGGTAAAGCGTAGAATCTGCTGTCTTATTTTTTTCTTTTTTTTTTTCACTTTTTACTTCCTTTTACAACGAGCTGATGTGTGCATCACATGACTTCCTTTTACTCCAATTTAATGTCATTTCCCCATTATTGGCAATTTTAATGTGATTCAATTGCTTACTCTCTAAATATCACCAACAATGGACAAATTGAAACCAAATTTAAGAAAAAAGAAAAAAATCGCCAGATTTGTCGCCAAGTTGGCGACAAAACTTGGCGACCAAAAGACTGGCGATATATCGCCAAGTGTCCCACAAATTATAACAAAACTTGAGTTTACACCGAAATTAACAATGATTTCCCTCCAAAAAGGGGCAAAATACCCCCTTAGGAACATCCGAATGCAACCAAATGGCAGGGTGCACAACTAGACCCCACTAGGAGTCTACGTACCAAAGTTCAACTTTCTAGGACATACCGTTTTTGAGTTACACGAGATCATACACACATACACACATACGCACGTACATACGTACATACAGACAACACGAGAAAATTCGTTGTAATTAACTCGGGGGTCGTCAAAATGGATATTTCGAGTGTCTGTACGTTCCTAGGCATACATCCACATGTGATCGGGTCGAATAAAAACTCAACATTCTTTCGGGGGTGAGAAAAATAGAAATTAAGGCCGATTTTTTAGTGAAATTTTTTTTCGCAAATACAATACTTCCTTTTTACTTCCTTTTACAATAAAACTCATTTGAATAATTTACTGATTCCCTTTTTTTCCCTAAATTTCTCTATTTTTGTACTAATTTTAACTAGTTATCTATTCTTTAATTTTGACAGTATTAATTTATTTTTTTATTCATTGAAATCTTTTAAAATTTAGGAGAACTTAAACTTTTCAAGATAGACATAATATTTTTTTAATCGGATTTCAAATTTATGGGTCAAGAATAAAGTTTACCTTTAAAAAACGCTAATACTTTCTGTTATTCTAGTTATTCCACTAGCGCAGTCAGAACTACCTTTAGGAGAGGTTTTTGTGGTCAAAACAGTTCCTACATGTGTATATAAACTAATGCATTAGGATTGGCGATAATGTTAAAACCAAGGCCCCTGCGGGGTGTTTTTACCACCCCCTCGCTGCGCCACTAATTTATTCGATAAACAAAACATTTACTTTAACGCGTCGCTAAATAATATGGATTATGTTTTTTGTTAACCTTCAAACATAAAATAGTGATTTCTCTCTCTCTCTCTCTATTACATTGTAAGAAGTTGTGATTTAGTCATCCAGTACATAAAAATTAATAATATGTTTCAGTTTTCAGATACTGTTTAATTTATTAGTCATTGAAAAGAACATTCCGATACCTTCTGGCTACTATTTCTCCTGTCTTCATCTTTACGAGACTATTTTTTTCATTCATTGTAATTATTTATCAATTCGATGTGGCAACAATATTAAAAAACTGACACGTACCCGCACCTATATCGCCGGGCAGTCAGTCCCATATACCAGTTCCATCGCAACTAATTATCGCCCATTTATTTATTTATTTATTTTCTAATAACAACACACCTGCATACATATCTGCTGCGTTGTTTGGAAGGGCGAAAAGTAATAGTGCTCCAGCGTAACACCCATGAAAGCTGAAATTACAATTAAAATACCTTATTATTAAACGATCTGACACTTCGATATTAATGTCTCGAACTCGCGATTCCAGTCACATCGTTGGAAATAGGTGAAAAGCAAGAAGCTCAGAACAGCTTTTCTTTGCTATCAGATTGGAATGACACGCATATCAGGAATCGTCTGAAATTCCATCCCGACCAATCAGGGCGCGACCGCCGCCCGCCATTGCTGTCTTCTGATTGGCAGAGAATGCTTCATTCTTTTCTCGCCGATATTTTGAACCGATTATTATTATTCTTCTCCAACACAAAAGTCATTAAAGCGATGTTTTTTGCACCATTTTTGTACCCCCGAAAAACAGTGCAATTTATCTCGCCAAGAAAGCAATTAATACTGGACCTCTGTCATTACTCAGTACTGGCAGTGCTACTTCAAGAGGAATGCCTCAAAATCTGGTTTTAATGATATTTAATAATCTTTTTATTTATTTTGCCATTTACTCATTAGCAGATACAAAACGCCTTGTTAAGATAATTTTACATGTCCTTTGTGCATACGAGGATGGCTTATCAATTAAAGCGTTTTAATGACTTTAATTGAATGACATTTGGCGACAGTGATTTTATTCATGTCACAGCTTTTTGTATTTAGTACTTGTGTTACAAGCTTTTTTTATTCTGCTTCAAACAAAGACAAGAATGTTATAATACAAATATAATTAAAGTAATGATTGTCATTTAGTTGACCTTTTTGTCCAATATTCAAAGACAGAAAGTAATGCCATCCATGGTTTATTTTGTGCAAGAGTATCTACAAGGGGGTGGAGTAAAAAGTATCTTCCTGCAAGAAATTCTTATAAGCCGTTTTCTCCTAACTGCTCCGAAAGCTGGAAAAAAAATAAATGCAATTGAAAACGAAAGTAACTAGTATTTTTTTAACTATTCACTTTTTGATAACTAAAAGTTAAAATTAGATTTAACAGACGATGAATTGGTTTTGGGTTAGTTTATGCTATCTTAAATTCCTCAGCCGAAATCTGTGGGGCTGATTCGTCATGAAATTGGCAAGGAGTACAATTTCTTAATGTATGCTATACATTAATGAAATATAAATACCATTATTACATATTTATTTTAATGCGTATTCTTTATTATGTTATTATAAAAATACAGTAACATATATATTCAAAAAGCTTCAAAAATTTTTTGTTTGTGTAAACATTGGAATACATATGTACACACATATTTGCATTTTTATTTGTGTCATATATTCGTAACAATACAATATCAATAGATGTATTTGAAAATGCAGTATTAAACCGGACGATTTAATTGAAAACTTCATTTTAGTACTGCGTTTTCATTATTTACAATCTCTCATGAAAATATAACTTAATGATAAAAAAGAATATAACAGCGTTAAATATCACAAACTTGCAGAGTAATGCAGTTCTCTGCAAATTTATGTAATTTAAGGTTGTAATATTTTCTTTTACTTTTTTGCGCGAAGGTATTTCTTATTACACTCATGGTGTCATACATTGCGTGCACAACTGCTGTTGCATGTTGAAATTACACAAATATTTTTCCGATATTGATGATTGACAGTGTAGCACATTCCTTCTCGGAAGCAAAAGGGAAAACAAGAGCGTTATGTAAGATCTTTTTTAAACACTGAAGACGCTATTTTTTAAAACTTTATTTATTTATTTTTACTACAGTTAAAGATTAACGTTTAATTCGCAAATCTAATAATTTTAGTGCTCTTTGTAAAAAGTTCGGAAGTTTCGCTTCATTTACTATCATCTCTTTACTTCAGAGAATCTTGCATTATTTTGCTTACAAATGAAATTAATCGTATAACTTGGTGTTTTTCAATTTTAAGGAAAGATATTTCATAAATATTTAATCGAAATAAATGCATTTAACTATACAAGAAAAATCTTTCATGTTTTACTTTGTGTTAATTATTTCTACTTTAATTTCGCAATGTATTTTATTTTATCAATTCATTTCTTTAAAACTTCATTTTTGACATTTTTTTTACTTTTTTTTTTTTTGCATTATTTTTATTATATTCAATTGGTCTATTTATTTTACTTCATTGTTTTTAACTTTTCTATTTTTTTAAATTTATTTATTTGAATTATGTTTTGTTTAATTGTTCTTTTTGATTTCATGGGTTTTATTTGTTTACTCATTATTTTACTGTAACTATTTCTTACTTCATTTATTATTTCATTTATCCTTTTTATTATATCGGTTTATTTATTTTACTGCACCTTTGTTACTTTTAATTTTTCATTTTTCTTATTTATTTATTTCATTTTACTTCATTTATTTATTTATTTTACTCTGAGAATCTTGCATTATTTTGCTTACAACTAAAATTAATCGTATAACTTGGTGGTTTTCAATTTTAAGGAAAGATATTTCATAAATATTTAATCGAAATAAATGCATTTAACTATACAAGAAAAATCTTTCATGTTTTACTTTGTGTTAATTATTTCTCCTTTAACTTTGCAATGTATTTTATTTTATCAATTCATTTCTTTAAAACTTCATTTTTGACATCTTTTTACTTTTTTTGCATTATTTTCATTTTATTCAATTGGTCTATTTATTTTACTTCATTGTTTTTAACTTTTCTATATTTTTCAAATTTATTTATTTGAATTATGTTCTGTTTAATTTTTCTTATGATTTCATGTATTTTATTTGTTTACTCATTATTTTACTTTATTTATTATTTAATGTAATCTTTTTATTATATTGGTTTATTTATTTTTCTGCACCTTTGTTACTTTTAATTTTACATTTTACTTATTTATTTATTTCATTTTACTTTATTTATTTATTTATTTTACTCTGAGAATTTTGCATTATTTTGCTTACAACTGAAATTAATCGTATAACTTGGTATTTTACAATTTTAAGGAAAGATATTTCATAAATATTTAATCGAAATAAATGCATTTAACAATACAAGAAAACTCTTTCATGTTTTACTTTGTGTTAATTATTTCTACTTTAATTTCGCAATGTATTTTATTTTATCAATTCATTTCTTTAAAACTTCATTTTTGACATTTTTTTACTTTTTTTTTTCATTACTTTCATTATGTTCAGTTGGTTTATTTATTTTACTTCACTGTTTTTAACTTTTCTATTTTTTAAATTTATTTATTTGAATTATTTTTTTTTTTAATTTTCTTCTTTATTTCATGTATTTTATTTATTTACTCATTATTTTAATTTAACTATTTTTTACTTTATTATTTCATTCATACTTTTTATTATATTGGTTTATTTATTTTACTGCACCTTTGTTACTTTTAATTTTTCATTTTACTTATTTATTTATTTCTCTTTACATTTGCTTTTTGTTTCATTTGTTTATTTTTTACTTTCCTTTATTTATCTTTTTAAATTTATTTTGCTTATTTTTTCCTTATTTTTCATACATTACATATTTTTTCCTTATTTTTTTTTTACATATATTACTTATTTTTTCCTCATTTTTCATACATTCTCTTTTTTTTTTCTTTTTTTTTTACATATATTACTTATTTTTCATATTTACTTTTTTTGCCCTTTTTTAAATATTTTACTTGCTTATTCATTATTTTATTCAACTTTAATTTCCGTATTATTATTTTTTTTATAAATATTTTACTTACTTATTCATTCAATTGTTATTTTATTGGTAATATAAAAAAAATGAAGAATGGAGAATAATATGCTGGTTAAAAGCAAAACGAAAACTTCAATTTAAACACAATAATCGATAAAAGGATAATCCTCAAAGCCAATAACTTTCTCGTGAATAATGAGAAGTCCACTTTATTTATTCTTCTGCGTAATTTATTATCTCTTAACTTCACAGACCATTTCGCTGCATTATTTTCTTCATCAAGGAAACTCATCTCATACGGAGGAGTCGCATTCAGCTTTAAGGGAAAATATTTTACACCTAAGCACTTCGCCGGTACGGATGAATTAAAACCACGCCTTGACTGGTTTCAGGGTTGGTCGACATTTACACGCCAATACAGAAGCAAAATAACACAAGAGAACTGCCGAAGCATCAACCGTTTAAAGTGATCGGAATTCTGTATCAGTGTCTAAAGCCCCGTCGAGGTCTAAAGCAGAGCTGACGCGTTTCTCAAAGTCCCTGACAAGGGGTAATTGTCTAAAAATGAGTTCTGTTTTTTGTTATTGCTTTCTTTCGAAGACCGCTCCTGTACTCCTAATGCTATTGATCTGTTATGAACGAGACTGCGAGGTTCCATCAACTATTTGGTTAAGATGGCGCTGTTTGTTTGATGTTTATCTTTTGAGATTGTTATCTACGAATGGTCCAGGTTTAATGTTTTTTTAAGTGTTGATTTGTTTTGTATAGGTGGAATGTGGAATGTGCTGAAAATCAACGGAGAAATGTAATTAGTGCGTTTCAAATGAACAGAGACGCAACTATATATTTTTTCCATTGAGAGGGGGTTAATTAACATTAATAATATAATGTAGAAACTATAAATATCTATACATGTTTATATCAGTCTGTAACTGTACGTATACAGGGGAATGTAGGGCAAAGTGGAATAGCGGGGCAAAGTGAAGTGGTGAAATATTTACTCTGTTGTTAACGCCACCTATCTAAAAATATTATAATAACACATGTAATCTATTCAGTAAGTTACGGCCCTATAGCCAGGGCTAAGGCAGAAATACATGAATGGTGTTTCTGCCTTAGCCCTGGCTATAGGGCGGTAACTTACTGAATATACCTGCCTTGCCTTCAATATTCGAGTTGAACCGAACCATTGTTTCGGTCATTCGTCTGGTCAGTGCTGATTCTGTAATAGCTACCAGTTTGTTTGGCACTCTTGGCTTCCTTAAGAGGTTTTTTACCTCCAGCTCAATCACTCCTATACCGGGCTGATGAGTGCTAATAAGAACGAAACTGCAGTCCTCGGCTGGAATTGACTGAGCTGGCGGTGTATTTCATGTACATGTAGTCTATTCCAGTCAAGGAAAAAATACCTCTGAAAATCAAAGAATATGATAATACAAGCAATTAAAAAAAACTTATACTCATATTGCAGTAGTTTGTTGTAGGTCGAATACTGTTTTTGTTATTATTAAATGGTTAAGTTCTTGGATTGACATTTAAAATATTATTTGAGACCTACTAATATTCAGTGCAGCATTTATTTATTTAAAATTAGACTTATTTGTTTCGTCCAGTCAGTCAAATGCATACGGGGCAAAATGAAAAAGTTCATTTCATTTACTTATTCTGTCAAACTTTGTTCCTTCTTTTTTACCTAACTCTTATGTATTCATTTATTAATTAGTTCATTTACATTCTTTCATTTAATAATTCCCTCATTTATTCATTCATTCACTTATTTTCTTATATTTTCCCTATTTTATTCACTCATTTATTTTTTCGCATTTTAACTTATTTCTTTATTTACGTATTCGTTTATTGTTTCATTTCATTTTCATCTATTCATTTTCATTCATTCTTTTATTTACTCATTTATTTGATCAAAATACCTTTAATAATTCAATAAAAATATTTCATTAGAAAAATATTTTGTTTTTCACTTTGCCGCATGAAAAAAAAAGTAAATTTTCCACCTTTTTTTGGAGGTACAAAGTTATTGCCAAAAATAAAAAACAATGTTTCAATGCAATCTTTATGTACCGTAATTTTCAGAAAATCAAGAACACAATCAGAACAAATCAGAACAAAATCAGAACAAATTTCCAGCTTGTTCATTTTTAAAAAGGTAAGTTATCTTAACTATTTCCTTTCCCCCAAATTCCCCTACATATGTTATGTGTACACTATATAGCTATAGTATTCGGACAATTTCAAAATTGGACTTTTTTTTTTTCTTTTTTTGAATTTCTTGAGAAGACGAACGATTTGTTCTGTAACTTTCGTTTCATAAGGGTAAAGATGTAAAATTCTCGGTAATAATCTTTCTTAAAGTATTTCGGAGAGCATTCCGAAAATTTTATTTAGAACTAAACAAGACTTCTAGCCAATTTATCAACATCTGTTTTGTTACTATATTAGATCTCTCCATCTCTCTCTCTCTAAAGCTTCAGCGGTTTTCTGATTTTAAAAGAAAGAATATTTCTTTGCTTTATGATAAGAACTCCATGCCTCCGATCGACGTAATAAATTGCGAATAAGCTATTCAAAACAACTTTAAAAATCCAGTTTTTTAAGGGTTAGGTTCTAATAAATCTTTTCAGATTTATGATTTTGCAATTTTACTGTAGTAAGGTGAAAAAAATAAATTTCTGCGGAAATTAATTTGTATTCTTTTTTCAACCTTGTAAGCTTACAAAAGCCCGGATAAGGGTGGTACTTTTCCGTTATAGCGATGTCACGGCTCATTCTCAAAATATTTCACCAAACTGATCAAATCAATTAAATTCTTCTTTGATCTTCAAACGTTGTCAAAATCAATACAGACGAGTCCCGACTTACGCGAGAGATGCGTTCCTAGACTCCTCGCGTAAGTCGAAATTTCGCGTTGTGGAAAAATATATGCATTCAAATTTTTTAAAGCAATACTTATAAACACCCCTCAAACTGCTCTAAAGCATTCCTTAACTACAGTTTCTTGCATAAAGAACTGAACCTTTATTGTATTTAAAAAATAAAAAACTTATTCAACATGAAATACTTTAAGATGAGCAAAGTGAATGGCCAATGGGAATGAAAGATGTAAAATTAAAATGAAAAACTATAATAGTACAGTAGATACAGTAACAATATTTAAGAGTTAAAAATGAAGATAGTGATGATTTATGCTCCATAATCAGATCGTTATTCTTATCTAATTCTACATTTTTAAATACGTTTGCTTCGCCTTTATAACGTTTCAATTTTTTGCAACATCTCCTCCTCCTCATCTCATTATTAATCCACAGTACAAGAGCAGCTTCCATTTTCATTATATTTACTTTGCTAGACTGCTCTGCAAGCTTTAATATTGAAACTAAGCTCTGAACTTTTACGGATATCTTTCTGTTTTGACTTTTAATTGTACGTATGGAAGATTCACTCATACGTATTATCGCGCTACCGTCGAAGTTTTGTAGTTGTTCAAGCATATCGAGAATTTCAGCGTTTTTTATACTTTTTATTAGAAACTTTCTTTTTCTTCCGATCTTCACAAACTTTAAATGAAGGTGACACTAAGGTACCATTATATTTCAACAACTTTTATATTTAGAATGAAAAAAATGAATAAATGAAAGATGCTGAGTGGTTATTTGATGCACTAGACTAGTTTCGTGTGGGAACTTTGGCTGTCAGTGATGCTGAAAGGGATGCAACAACATTCACAAAATCAATATTTACTCTCCAATAACGAAGCACATACTTGCTTCCCAAAAAATTCGTGTTGAGGGCGAAAAATTCGCGTTAGCTCTAAAATTCGTTACTTGTGAAAAATTCGTGTTATAGCCATTTCGCGTAAGTCGAATCGCGTTGTAGCGGGAGTCGACTGTATTGTTCAAATTTAAAATTAATTGCTTAGTTTTTAAATAATTAATTCGTTAAATAAGATTAAGAGTTACATTGAAATTTAATAAAATTCACTAACAATTGAACGAAGTCATTAAATGTACTGCTAATCTAGGCACCCTAGCGGCTAGGGTTTTTTTTCTTCTAATTTTTGAGAATTTTTTTTTTTTTTTTTCTAATTTTTTCTGACAACGAAAGCTGTCGCTGCAGTATTGAAATTTATTTCCTAAAACTACTGTTGAATAACTGTTAGGTCCTTGCAATTTCATCAAGACATTCACAAACATTACAGCATAAGGGTAACGTAAGTATTTGGGGAAAAGTAAATAAAGAAGAAAAAATGGCGTATCCTGTAATTTGTGGTGGCGTAGATGTCAAATATACGCAAAAGGTATTGACAAGCTAGTGAACTTAAGGGCAAATGCTGAACTTTTTTTCTTTTGCATGTTCTTTTACGACTATCATTTTAAATTTTACGTTTTTATATTTGTTTTCCATTGGAAATAAAAGCATGTAAAGTATTTTAACAGAACATTTCAAACTATTTGCGCAAAACGCTAAATTATGCAACTAAAACTGGTTTTGGCATGATTTGAAGAAATGATGGCTAATTGTCCGCCTTTACCTTTAAATTTAAGAGTAGGCAAGGCAAGTGAAAATGATTTCGGTTTGCTTTTAACTTTTAATACAAGTTTTTGTTTGTTACACTATTCAGTTAATTAATGAATAATAAACACATTCAAGTACGAAATTACTGTAATAGCTTAACATTTTGGCTATTTTTGAGAGTTTTTCTTTCTTTTTTTTTTTTGAAGCAAATTTGTAATTTTTAAATGGCGTCATCGTTTGCTATTGATGATTGAGTATTGAATGATTACACGCGAGGTTTCCGGCGTATGCGTAGAATCCGTTTGCTGTAATGATTGAATCTTCTTTTAGCTTTTATATACATTTTTATCGCTTTTAGCTAGATTTTAAATGCATGCGTCAGTGTTATTTATTTATTTGTCTCTTTTATATACTAGTGTTGCTTCTTACCTATTTCGAGAAATATCCGCGAAATTTGCTTATCCGCTGCTACCGTGCTACCCAATTTCGCGGATAATTGGGAGTGTACTGTACCTTCTTCCATACTACATAATAGATGTAAATAACTAAGAGACTATGATCCCGACTACATGAATAAACAAGAAGTTCCGTCTAGAACTAGACGAGCCTACTTTCCCGTATACCCATACTACTTTCTAGTACCTGATCAATATTCTCAAAAATAGCTAAAATCGCAAATTTTTTCAAACATATATTTTTTAATATTTTAAGCTGATTTCTAGGAATAAAATATTCCTTACTTTTCTTCAAAAAAACGAACAAATAAAATAGCAGCACCTTTTAAACAAAGCAGCTAATACACTTCTTTCCATTAAAAAAAATTTTTTAACAGCTTTCAAAACGAAAAAATAATAATAAGTTCATTAAAATAAATACATCATATAAAAAAAATCGTTTCTTTTTCCCCTGTTGCCGAAAATAATTTTTTAAACGAATTAATGCACTTACCAAAATAAAAAAAAACAATAAAATGTCAACTTAAAGAAATAATTTTCATTGTCAAAAAAAAAAAAAAAATCGTCTGCGCATATTTTACGAGTTTATTCACCGAAAACTAAATACCTAAATTAAAACTTTAGCGTGAAAATAAAAACAAATCATATCAACAATACTTTTTTCACAGTTAAAACCACAGCAGCGGAGTCGGAGTCGGAGTCAATCTCATTTTGGGATAAAAGAGTCGGAGTCAAATATCCAAGAATCGGAGTCAGTCATTTGTCCTCCGTGTATAAATGTTTGCCAAAGCTACGAAGTCAGAGTCGAAGTCGGGGAGTCGGAGTCCGATTAATTGTCGGGAACAGGAGTCAGAGTCAGTGTCAGGTCCCCCTAAATTCTCGGAGTCGGAGTCGGGAGTTGGTCGTCAAGAGCTATTTCCAACAAAGTTTGTTTGAAGTAAATCCGCCTTCAAGTACGGAATCTACATTGACTTTCAGTTTCCCCGTAGGCGCTAATGTTAAGGGATTTGAACTGTTCAAAATTGAACGGAAAATTGTTCAAATCAAAAAGATATCTTATATACAAGTTTTTTTATCAAAAGCTTTTTCCTACAAAGTTTGTTTGAAGCAAATTCGCCTCACAGTTCGGAATTGCTTTGAATTTCCCCGTAGGCGCTAATGTTAAGTTTTTTTGAACTGTTCAAAATTGAACAAAAAATAGTTCAAATCAAAAAGTGAAATATGGGAATGAGGTGTCCTCGCCGAGATCTTTCGAACAAAAAAAAGTTTGTTCGAATCGGACTATTCATTCAAAAGTTATTAGGGGGGGGACAGACAGACAGACCGACAGACAGACCGACAGACAGACAGACCGACAGACAGACCGACAGACAGACAGACCGACAGACAGACAGACAGACCGACAGACATTTTTCCCCATCTCAATACCCTACTTTCCAATTTTTAATTTTTCAATATTCATTTAATTATTTTATTTATTTTTGACTTTTTTTTGTTTTTCACGATATTTTTAAGATGCATTAAGCCTTCTTTCATGCTTTTTTCTTATTTTTCTGACTTTTACTGGGAAAGTAGGCTAAAAATTACAAATTACTGTTGCCTTACTTTAATATGTAATCGATTACACTCTAAGAGCCAGTATAATTACTCTTCTGTGTCTGAATAATCAGATTTATCTTGATATCCTTTTTTTCCCTCAAATCATTCTTAAATACATAGTCGCCAACTTTGGCGTTAATCTTCTAGATGCACTCTATAATTAACGTGGTGAGCCTCTTAAGTGGTCCGTCGTCTTCTTGCGCCATATAACACAAGAGGCAGTTTGGAGGGGGGGGGGAACTTTGCTTAAAGAATAAAATGTCTTTTTTCAATTTCTTTTTGGTTTATTTTGAATGTAACAATAATATTCCCAGTACGAGGGAAAATGGGGGTCATGGCACACTAACGAGGTACGGGGAGATATACCGTATCTCACGGTGAGCAAGACCCACACATCAAGGGGTAAACTCCCAGCTGGGCTGACGCCCAGCACGGGGACCTTCCCCGGCGCAATAAGCATCAAGCACGTCCGTAGCATGATACGACTATCGACCGCCGCACCCAGCCGTGCGGGGGGCCCGCTACGCGGACCCCCCGGGCGGTGGAACCTAAGTCCTACGGCTAAGAGGTGGGGTGTGTGCGGAGAAAAGTACGAGGGAAAATATTTAAATAAAAAAGAAAACGTGTAGCTTACACATGATCACAAATTCAAATGTTGTACGAGACTTATATGTCACAAACACAAATGTTATCATAACTTTCGTTGGCTTGGTATACATACTATCTACCATACTAGAAAATCTACGAAAGTTTCGGTAAACTTAGTAAAAATTATTTATAGATTTTCGACTTTCTCTATTCATTTCATGAAGACATTTTGTATCTACCCTCTGAATACCTTATAAATAACTCCACTAGATATTGAACGTTATTTAACCTATTCTATTGTTCTATCAGTAACATCACAACCCTGCACCCTGAAGCATTATCAGCATTAACCTCATTGTTAACCTGTAATGGCCACGACCCATGAGTCAAGATTAAGAACCCATCGGCAAAATATTTTTTTTTTTTCGATACCAACTAATATTTTAAAGCGTGTGAAAGTGCGCTATCGAAGAACCGTTAATTATGATTATAATTAAGATATTACAAAAAACAAAAATTCATTGTAATGACTTTGTTTCGATGGAACGCCTAAACAATGACGAAGGCCACTATCGATTAATCCCATAGGCGATTTCCTTGGAAAGTCAGCTCGATACCCACGATTGTTTCCCGATATAGGTCAGACAACGACAGAGTCTGGACGCTCATAATCCAATCAAAAGTGCTCATTTCGAATAATGGGCGATGGAGGAAAAGAACGAAAGAAGAACAATCAACCACCCCAAATGCGTCGGACAGCCCTCTCTTCCGATGCCCTTGGGTCGAAACACTTTCTTCTACATCAATCTCAGCAGGCCAATTTGACGGGCCCGCTCGACCTGCTCCTGTTGTAGGTCGACCAGACAATGGCTCTGTGGGTAGTCCTCAGGTCTCACCGGGTCGACCTGGATCAGAAGCTCTAATTTAATTTTGCCATTTGGGAAGAAAATCGTGGTTTGAAACTGCAACCCTTCACTTTCCAGAGATCAAAGTTGATCTGGGACTAGTTATAAACAAAGGGATGTCGTTCTTTTAATGCGAGTGGGTTTGTCTGACTACGCCGAAGTCAATTTAGCCATTATATATTTAACGAGACCATTTTGTAGAAAAACTCATAACCAGGGATGGTCCAAATTGAATGTTACCCGGCCTGGAACGATTTTGTTGGTTAATCAATTTTCTGATACTATGTAACACTCTGAGGTTAGATAATTGTTGCCTAAAGGTGGGAAACGGATTCCAATGACGCTCGAACGTTGAAATTCCACAAAATAATGCAGATTATAAGCTACAGAACGGATAGCAGTCCGTCGTTTTAAAATTGAGTATAGTAAATAAGCTGTAAAATTAATTATGGTCAGCTGTTTGTCAGAGTGAGTTATCAGTTTTAATTCCAAGAATGGTTTGGGTTGGCCACGTGTAATAAATCAAGGGTTGTTGCGGCTGTCAGCTAAAGATGTCATCAATTATAAATTAAGACATCCATTAGAAACAGTTATAAGATATTTGAAACGTTATGTACTTGCAAAAGATAAAAAACATACTCTTTTAGGAAAGGCAATATAAAATATAAAAAAAACTGTTTCACTGGTACCAAATGACCAATGTTTAACTGTTTTATAACAGTTGGCAAAAGGTACAATTTAAAAGGAAAAGTTTTTGTACTTTTTATGCAAAACTCAGTCGGCATTTTATGCATAAGCAAAGCTGCCAATTTTCTCAGATTTGGTGCACTTATTTATTTATTTATTTATTGACTTTTTGTAGCAGTCTGTTTACAGCTGGTGTTCAGTATAATATCCTTGTGAACAAATAGGAGTGCATCTCAATTTTTTTTCTCGAAACAATAGCATTTCCTACAAGGAACTATTACAAGATTTGTAGTATCGTTAATTATAAGCACAATGTACAGATTGAACTCAGACGATATACCCGATTTCAAAAAATTATATCTTTGAAACTACTGCACTTACAACCTTACTTTATACAAGGATGTAAAGAGAAAGCAGAATATGTAAAGAGAAATGTGCAGCGAAAGATGTAAAGATAAATGTGCAGTAGTTTCGGAAATTTGATTTTTTAAAATCGGGTTCATCATTTGTTGCACAAGCAATAATTATAAATATATTTACCCTGCATAATATGTTTATAATTATTGTTTTTGCGATAACGATATTATAAATGCGTTTATATTACTATCGTTATTTCCTAAATGATTGACCCGATTTCAAAGAATCCTGTTTTTGTAGTTTGTAAAACATGATGTTAAATCGAGCTTATCATTTTTGCTTACTTTGTATTTCGTTAAGCAGTAATAAATAATAAAATTATCAATTGATTGAAGCATAAAATTATGATTTTAGCAATCATACGTCGTTAAAGGAAATGTAAAAAGGAAAAGGTTAACTTTCTTTGTAGACCTCGCCTTACTAACGTAGCGACAGTACCTTACTTAAGTAAGAGGAAGGGGCGTTCGGCAAAAATCAAGAATGTCTGTAGTCTCGTAGAGATTGCTGAGCTAATGAACTTAAAATGACATTTATGTCGAGATTAAACCGATGCAGAAAACAAATTTAAACAAGGAAATGAAATGAAAGCGGGTAAAATCTACTTAATACTTTATACATTTTAAGTATAAATCGAAGTTTTGTTTTTTTGAAAAGAGTAAGTGATGATTTTAAAACACTTCCTTGTAGGATTGGAATGGTATTAACTGAACGCATGAAATTTCGCATTTGTGTTTCCGGACATGAATTAGCAAATGTTGTAATGTCAATAATTTCAAATTAGAATACGATAACATGGTTCCCCAGAAAGCACACGTAACGTGGAAATGTTTCATAAAACGGTTATTACAACGTCGACAATCGTTTTGAAATGTTTGTTACACGTCAACATTCGTTTTGAAACGTTTACGAAGCGAAGTATACTACTTCTGGCCTTTCGTTTTGCATTCAAGATGCTTACCAAAAGCAACGCACTAAGTTTCTAAAATTTAAAAATAGTGATATGGGCAGTGTTTATTGCGATTGGACGATTAGAAATAAAATATTGTATTTGGTGATTTACAAGTTAAACACAAAGTTGTCTAATACCTTTTTGCATTCCAATGATACTGAGTGAAGGTAACAAACTGAATTTTAAAAATACATTGGTATCGGATCGAACCCAAATAGCACTCATGACATTTAAACGTTTCATAAACGTTTTAAAATGGTTGCCACAACGTTAACAACCATTTCACAACGTTTGTGAAACGAATTGTTCTACATGGATAAAAGCATACTGATGAATATAATGAATAAAAGCACAGAATTCACAATAACAAACTTCAATTAAGCTTCACCAAATGAAATTCTACTTATTAGTGGACTGTATGAATATAATTCATTAGAAATCACTCAAAAACGCTCACACAAACTCAAAAAATGTCACACACATTGAATGAAGAAAATAACGCAACACAAGAAAATGAATTAGAACGCGAATGGAAGTCAAAGTATTTTAACTGCTGCCAGTACTATTTAGAGAAATTATGCAGATAAAATTATGAATAAAAACACGGAGGAAACATTTTTAGCTTTATTTAAAGGAAAATTTTACGGATTTTGCGATAAATATATTCACTTAAAAAATAATAAAGCCTGAAATGGAACAATGCCATTTTCGTTTCTCATCCTTTTGTTAGTTCTCGCTGTATCAAACACATACATTTTATGTAATAAATTTCGTAGTCATAGGGTTTATATTAAATCGTGGTGATGCGGGATATTCCGGCAAATACACATTTACTCAAATTACAAACTGTAGCAAGTCATTTTTTAAAACTGGAAAATTATAACTTATCTTTTAAAAACTACTGAATTATTGAAAAATGTTTTGACGATAAAAATATGTAAAATATTAATTCTAAACTAGATAACAAGTATTACAATGAACCTGATTGCTGTTCAAAAGTACAAGCATCCACTTATTATTCTTCATTTCGGCTATTGTATTTAAAACATTTTTCTTTTATATTCTTAAGTAATTTGCATTTCAGAATAACTACTAATTACGCGAAGTTTTTCACCATCTTATCTATCTAATGCCCTTTCGAAGGGTAATTGAAGTTTCCGCACAAGCAGATTCTTCTTCTGCAGGAGACTCGATGCAATCACCGTTGCCAATTTTGGGCTTACAAAAACTTGAAATATGAGAGACAATGAATGGGCGTCGGTCGCAGTTATGATTACGCGTTCTTAATAAGCAAAAATAACGAACGGAGTTATCGGACAGCTATCGCCTGTAAATCAATCTACCTGATTGACAACTTTATTTCATCCGAGAGGGCTGTAAGAAATGTGGGCATTTATTGGACAATTAATAACTCTGATGGTCAAAGCTCGCGATTAAAAGAAGTTAGGAGAGAAATCAAATTTCAAATGGTTTGGATTTGCGACTGGTGTAGGGAGGAGGAGAGAGGTTTTTTTTTTTAAAGCACTGTGAGGCTGTTGACTGTGGAAGAGGTAATGTTTGAACAAATACATAACATTAACTTCACTGGGTTTTACTACAGAATAAACGAAAAAGGAAATTATATCTGTTGTAACATTGCACTTTATTTCATTCTGTACATATGACACAGCCGAAGCTCGATATCTGTTGATTTGCAGATTAGTTCAATTCCATTTCAATACACTTATCAATAGCGCACAAAATGCCCTACAATGATTTCGAATACGTTCAATTCTTTTTTCATTGCATGAACGTTATGAAGAACACGAACTCTGTTTTTCTGTAAAGAAATTAAAGTTTGAAGATTACCCAAAACAGGATTTAAGTACAATTTTTTGTTTCAGTAACAGACGCATCTTATGGCATACGTCCGTTACTGAACCAAAAAATGATATTTAAGTATTGTTCCTGGAAATCTTCGAAAATTAATTGCAGTAGTTTGAAATCCGGTATTCTGTAGAATACATAGCAATCGTATATAATACCTATGCATCGTATATAATACCTAAAACCATTCGTCAATGTGTGAAATGATTTATATTTCACGTGTCTGGGCATTCTATGAAATGCCAAGCGAGAAATCGGCAAAGTGTGAAATAGATCTCAAATTCGATTCGAATTTCATGTAGCAAGATTATTACATAATTCAAAATAATCACCTATTTTTAGGTTTCCCTAACAAATAAGCATTAATTAACCATACATTTTGCAAATTTACTTACTTCATCGTAATAAAATTTTTGACCACCTGATTCCTCGTATTACAGAGTTCTAAGATAAGAAATTAATAATATTATATGTTAATTTCATCGCATAGACTCATTGCTGCTGTTTGGACAAAGGTCTTTTTTTTTTCTTTATTTTAACGAGTTCCTGGCAGGTACCGTGTTTTTCCGAAAATAAAACCCGGTTCTACATTAAATTTTTGCTGAAAAAGTTACAAAAACTTGTTTTCAAGGCATGTCCTATTAATGTTTTTAACGCATGGTGGTCAATTTTTGTTCGTGCTCAAGAATTGAATATTAGCTTCGCGAGCAATCAACCTCACTGCTCGTAAATGGACAATCCATTCACAGATTACCTATTCCAATTCAGAAAATAATAGCTCTTTCTTTTTGCATTCATTTTATCCCATCATGAAAATTTTGTTATTTTTATAATTACTGTACTAAACCAAATGCTAAACTTGCGGTTTTTGAAAAATGCTGAAAATTGTGATCAGTAGCTAGCACATCCATTTGTTTCGTTTCAAATGGTGCGTATTTGTTGCATTTTCACTTAGTCATTCGGAGATAAAGCTCTTGTCTTGTTGTCGGAAAATAGGCACCAGTTTAACTGTTGTAATCCATAACACTCTTTTAAACGACGATCTAGATTAAGGCTAATAGAAAATATCTTGGAACAAATTTCGTGAAAACTTAAATTTATTTTACTGTAAAACTCCCGATTATCTGCGGGGAGGATTATCCACAGCCCTTACAATTAAAAAAAAATAAAATCGGTGATGATTAACTGAATGTAAATAAACGCACAATCTATTTATGGACATTCCTATTTCTTTTCTAACCCCCCCCCCCCTTCCTCTAGGCCAATAACGTCAAATCAGGCATGGTCACCGAAAACTGAGTAGTTGAAACCTGATTTTTTTTTACTTACGCGCGTAAATGAATTAGAGATGAGTTCGGGCTCACTTTTGAGAGCCCGGGCCCGCCCGGGCCCGAAAATCTGTAACCGAGCCCGCCAGAGCCCGAGTAATATTGTCTCGGACCAAAATCCGAGCCCGAAGGAAACTTTCTTGTATCAAAAACTGAGCCTTCTACAGTATGACATGATCTCTCTGTTAATGAAAAATGTTACGTCAGATGTTTATTTGTTTGTAGGGAATTGTTTATTTGCTATGAATTTGTATGGAGATTGGCGACTGAATATCTGTACTTGAGCCCGAGCCCGAAATCTATTTTCGGTTCTAGAGCCCGAGCCCGCTTCGGGTCCGGGCTCGGGCTCGGGCTGTCGGGCCCGGGCTGAGCCCGTCTCATCTCTAAAATGAATGACCGGACCAGTCCTGTTCGAAAAAATCCCCCTCTCCTATGTGCTTTCAGTGAAACCTAGCTTGATTGTTTCGATTAATTTGTTTGCATCATTTGCTCGAGTATGTATGTAATCCATTTGTAGTAATGAGCGATCCGTTTTTCGGTTATACATGCGTTTTTTACATGCACTAATTTCGTTTTAGCTACCGTTGTAATGTACGCAAATTTTGTTACAGTTTTGTTTTACAGTTATAATGTATGCAAGCTCGTTTGATCTGTTAAGCTACTGCATTACACGAGTATCATTTTTTACCTATTTTGCGGATTGTCTGCGATTACTGTAAATTGATTTGTGTGTGTGAGTGCTCGTATACCGCGTTTTAATGACTTACAGTTGTCAAAACGAGTCCAAGGTTCTACGTAAGTCCAAGTAAGTCAACTTTAATAATAATCACCCTGTACATAGGTTCAATTAGTATAATTATACCTGTGGTACGTTATTTCATTATGAAATTAATATGATTAAATAATACTTATAATAGTTTTTTTCCGTATGTCTTATGAAAAATAGTATACTAAATACAGGTAACAACCCTTAAGATTCTGCACTTGCGGCTTTTTCCCTAACTATCAAATGAAATGAGGTATTTCAGGACGGAAAAGTTCCCCGCCGCTAGTCTTTGCCATTTGTCTCCATGCAGCTATGAAAAATAAATTTATCTACTTTTATGCTACTCATTTTACCAGTGATAAATGTCGATTTGCATTTTTCTTACACATAGGTGCAAATTTACCTTTCTATTCATTTACTTATCTTCCGTCTACTTATTCACAAATCTATTTAATAATTCATATTTTTTCATGAATTATGTATTCAGTTAGGGAATTACTCATTTATCTACCTTTAAATCATGTATTTAGTTTTTTATTTACCTTTCTATCTATCTGAATTTTTACATCTTAGCATCTATGTGTGTATTTGTCTTTCGGTTTAGCAATGCAGCTATTTATTTTTGCATTTTTAAATCTTCTTCCTTGTAAATCTATTTACAATTTATGTATTTATGTACTTGTTGAAATTCTCATTTGACTGTGTAATACCTTTTTCTGGAATAATCTCTGTTTCAATTCCTATTTCACCGATTTGTATAGAATTCTTACGATTCATTTGTTTTTTACTACGTTACTTTTTACTTCACGACAGAGATATTTCTGACACCTCCACGAGCTAATTTCATTCATCAAAAATTGAAAATACGCCCTTAAAACATAGTTACTCGATACATGAGGAAAAAAGCAATTGGAACTTAAAAAATATTTTGCTTCAATGTTTATGATTTTTTTTTTTTTTTTCGAATCCAAAATGTCAAACTTTCTAAAGGTTAAAAAATCAACATTGCAGGGGAATTTTGTGAAAGTGAAATGGTAAAATATTTTCACAGCTTGCAGTGCCACCATCTTGATTTCAGTCATAAAATAAGTATCTATCAAGATCAAAGAATATAATAATACAAGTCATTTTTAATATTTAATGCACAAATGTTTGTTGTTTATTAAAAATAATTTTGTTGCAATGAAATGATACAGTTTTTGGAATAAAGATTTTAAGCATTAATTGAAATCTACTGATTTACAGTGCAACACTTATTTAGTTTATACTAGCTGCGTTGACCGACTTTGCCCGGTCTGCTTTGAAACAAAAATTTTGTCAAGTGACGTATATTCAACAATCAGGTATAAATAAAAGAAAAAAAAAACCTCATGCTAAATTTCCCCTCCAAACAATGACGATAGATATTAAAATACTTTTAAGAAATTAAAACAAAATGAGATAAATGGATTTAAAAAGCGTAACCATGGAAACACAAAATAAAATAAGTTAAAGAATTGAAAATGAGAAAGATGGAAATAAACAATGGATTCAAAAAGCGTTACCGTGGAAACGCAAAACAAAATGGTTAAAAACTTGAATAGAGAACAGATTTTTGAACTTCACTTAATTCGCTTGTAATTTTTTTTTCTAATGGAGATAGAGGGTTAAACTTTCGACCATAGGTCGAGTTAGATCTGGAGTAAAAAAAGCAGCTCTTTTGAATGGTGTCAAAAAGAAAACTGTCGGACCATTCCTTCGCTTCTTATTGATAGATTTAATGAAGAAAGTAGTGCCTAAATTTCAGCTAAGCCTGAACAAATTCGAGCTAAAAATGCAAATAACTCCCGCCGTATATAAGTTAGAGCATTGATACAAATTGCGTAGAACGCGGGAAATTCTACTCTTTCCAACTATATGTAATATTAATATATGCAAGTAGTTTTTCACTCCCATATTCGGGAATTTACGTGAAAATTGGGTCTAAATTGGAATAAAAAAAGAACTATTGATTGAATTCTTTTCGAACTGGCCTGCAAACCTTCTCAGAGCTTAAAGGAACAAATTGTGAAAATTTCAGCAAAATCGGCCGGGTAGTTCTCGAGTTTTGCGAGTTCAAACACACAGACGCTTTTTGGAGACTTCATTTTATACTATGCAGAGAAGATTAGTTATTTCTTTATTTTGAACTAGTGGTACCCGCACGGCTTTGCCCGTAATAGAAAAATTAAAAGGTCTTTTGGTTCGCCTGTATATTTAGAAATAATGTATGGTGAATTTTCTCGCCAACTGGCTTGTGCCCATGATACGGTTCCACGTTATGATAATTTCGTAATTTACTCGTCCATCTTATGATATTTTTGCTCTTAAAATTGGAATAGAAAACGAACCACATCGAATTTTCAAAAATTCGCTTCGAGGTGCACACCCCCATGCTACAAACTAACTTTGTGCCAAATTTCATGAAATTCGGCCGAACGGTCGAGGCGCTACGCGCGTCACATAGATCCAGACATCCAGACATCCTACAGACATCCTCCGGACAGAGAGACTTTCAGCTTTATTATTAGTAAAGATGTTTAATATAATTTGCCTCGTACACGTGGAGCAAAGTAATTCATTTTGTTACCCATTTATTTGTTTATTTAATCACTTATGTATTCATTCATTAATTATTTAACATTCCTTCATTTATCAATTTACTAATTTTGATTCATTTGCTCACTTATTTTCTCATTCATTCATTATTTTATTCACTCATTTCTTTTTCTCATAGCATTATTTTTTTTCATTAATTCTTTCCTTTTTTAATGATTTATTAATGTATTGTTTATCAAAAAAAACTTTTGTTGTTAAAAATGTTCCAGTTTTTGTAATTAGCATTTTACGTTAATTACAAAAATTGCACTGGACATTGATATCTACTGATGTTTAGTGCAGTACTTATGATAATCTTTTTAAGTATATAATACAATTTGCCAGGTACATTTGGAGCAAAGTAAAATATTTCATTTCATTTACTTGTCCAGTTGTTAACTTATGTATTCATGCATTAATTCATACATTAATGGAAAATTCCTCACCTCCGTGACCGACCTTATCAATGTCATTATTTCTGGGGTGAAAATAAATGAGGGTGGGGAAATACATCAATTATAGGCTTTCCACCAAAATTATAAATTGCCAGCATATCCTCAAATTTACTAACTACTATTTTTAACATACAATTGAAACTACTAATTAAGCCGTCCTTTAATTAAGAGAACTTAATATTATATTCCCACTAATCATTAAAATAGCTGATTGTTTGGACAATTAACAAACTTACTACTTTGATATTAAATTGGCCTCGATTTTTAAATATTAAAAGTTTTTTCTTCTTTTTATTTCCGTGAACACGGTATTTTTTCATTTTTTTTTTAAATTTTAATTTATGAGTAAAAAAATTGGAACTTAGCTGGGCTATTGTTTATGGTTAACTTCTAGTAGGTAACACTTTCATGTAAGAATGAAAAAAAAAAGAAAAGAAAAGGTTTCCAAATTTAAAAATATTTGCGTTCAAAAGTTGCTTTTTCTGGAGAATGACCCATATAGAAAATATTTCATTAGAAAAATGCGTTATTTTTCACTTTGCCTCCAGGAAAAAAAAAAATTGAAAATTTTCTACTTTTTTTAAAGGTACAAATTTATTGCCAAAAATGAAAAATAATGTTCCAACGCAAGTTTTATCATAATGTAAACTGTTATTTTTTCATATACTGTACACGTGTCTGCTTTAATCAATTGTATTAAATTTAAGCATTAAATTATTGAATACAAGATTGGAAGTATAGCCACAGAAAAATAAGAAAATTTTTTGTAACTTAATAGCTTAATACTCTACCACTCAAAACTTTTTGCAGTTTTTTAAACTGATATGTAGAACCTGTATAATGCTTTGCCAAGAAAAAAAAATTAAAACTTGTGTATTCTACTACCGAACGCTGTCCGGGTTTGTTAACGACGGTGGATTGATAGCGTTCGCACCGCATCATCCCCCCTCCCCGTTTACCCTTTTTGCATAACTTTCAAATTTAACTTTCTAGAAGAACAAGTATAGAAACAAAGTTAATGGTGAGGATGATTTCCGACTCTATTTGACCAAGCTGGAGCACTGGCGAATCCACAAATTTTTGTAAGGGTGTCAAGTTTCAGTGGCCAGTAAAGTGGAAGAAAAACAAAGTATAACTAGAGCTTTCTTCAAAATAATATGCAGCACTTGTACATGTATTCTAATAAAAATTGATATTATGAAAAATTATTATAAAATTGTTCAAATAAATGAAAATAACACATTTTTTATGTTTAATGTGTCGAGAAAACTTTCGTTTCGATGAAAACAAGAAAGGCACAACATTGCTGCATTCAAATTTTATGCAACAAAGTTAGAAGTACAGCATTGCAGAGATACGTTTCAAAGTCTGTATTGTAAACGTACTCCGATTAATGCTTTGGCCTTCTGGGCCTAGATTCAGCTCTCGTGATTTAGGACTCCTATCCTTTTCAAAATTACATTACATGTAATAGAATTTGCATTCATTAGACTTCAAAATACAAATCTACCAAGACTAAGTAAAAAGGGATTAATATTGATTACCTACGCTAAATTTTCCAGTACTAAAAGTTGACGTTCAACTATATTAATAATAACTAAGGGAAAAGTAATAAAGAAAATGTTCATCACATGGAGGTTAGGTGACTCTTTGACCCTCCCCTGAATCCACCCTTGAGCTGGAGCCAAACATGGATGTAAACTATGTGACCAAAAGTATAGGGACACTTTTAAAAATTCATATTTTAAAGGATTTCGCGAGAAATAAAAGACCAATTGCTTTGTAACTTTTTTCATATAAAAGGTATGTTCTAGCTGTCATTTTCCAGTGAAAGTTATATCATCCATGCATATAGGGGACCAGCAACAATATGAAGAAGACAAAAATGTTTTTGGATCATTGTTCATCGCAAATAGCTGAGAATAAGCTGTAAGTTTCAGAAATTAAGAACCTTACGATGTACAATTATTCTACTTACTTTCAAGAAAATATTACTGATATTCATGAAGATATAAGCATTTCTTTCAGAACTACGAATTTTATTTGAAGGTGTTTTTCTCATAACGCGTAAAGTTTTCCATCAAAGCTTACCAAACTTTCAGAAAACTTGACAGCACAGAAGAGAAGTATAACATTAAATTTTGAAATTAAAACGTTGGTAATTTAACGAAATATAAACGTTTAAAGCAATTAATTTTTCTCTGCTCATGCACGAAAGATAGCAATTTATAACTTTCATGATCCAAACCCCAACTAGATTCTCCAATTCATAAAAAAATTCCAGTTCAATATCTTAAAAATTCAGAAAGTTATCAGCGATATAATGAGCTGAATTTGAATAGATTTTGGATAAGTGACGACTCGTTAAGGGTCGTTCGGAACTTTGCAACATTTACTTGTAATCGCTCAGTATTATTCATGATGAAAACTTATTATTTTCAAACGATCCCTCGCGATTCGTAGTCTTCCCAAGAGCTATTAAAATCAGCTTATTAGAACGCTGATAGCTTTTTGAATTTTTAAGATATTGAACTGAAATTGTATTATGGGTTGGAAAATCTAGTTGGGGTTTAGATGATGAAAGTTGTAAACTGCTATCTTTCGCGCATGCGCAGAGAAAAATTAATTGCTTTAAACGTTCATATTTCATAAAATTTTCAACATTTTAACTTCAAATTTTAATATTATACTTCTCTTGTGTACTGTCAAGTTTTCTGAAAGTGTGGTAAGCTTTGATGTTAAACTTTACGTGTTATGCGTCGAAAACTTTCAAATAAAATTCGTAGTTCTGAAGGAAATGCTTAAACCTTCATGAATATCGGAGATATTTTCTCGAAAGTACGTAAAATAATTGTAGATAGTAAGGTTCCTAATTTCTGAAATTTACAGCTTATTCTCAGCTATTTACGATGAACAATGATCAAGAAACATTTTTCTTTTCCTTAAGGTGTTGCTGGTCCTCTAAATGCATGGGTGATATAACTTTCAATGGAATATGACAACTAGAACATACCTTTTATGCGACAAAAGTTACAAAGCAATTAGTCTTTTATTTCTCGAGAAATATTCTTAAAAATGTGAATTTTTGAAGGTGTCCCAAAACTTTTGGTCCTATAGTGTACTTCACTTATTTTTACGGAAAGAAGTTTTCAAGTTCAATCTTTTCTGTACAACTTTCAAATTTAACTTACATGAACAAGTATAGAAACGAAGTTAATGTAGAGGATAATTTCCCGACTCTGACCAAGCTACAGGGATGTACTTTGTAAACAAAAACAAATTAAACATTAGCACTATTTATTTTCCGAAACTTTTTTTTTTCATTTCAGGCCTGATTATGGAAAAAAGCCTTTGCAATAAAGTGTCCATCAAAGTATAATTTATTGTTTTAATTTAAATTACTCATTATCAACTCAACTCAAAGGTTTAGTAGTCAAGCTTTGCCGAGTTTACACATTTTGACAAAACCAAAGTAATTTTTACTGGTGTCACGTATATTTAATAATACACAAAAAGAAGTAGTGGGTTGAGATAGTTTGAGAGCCACTGTTTGCCTTAAAGAACCTTGAATTTTTAATTTGTAAAACGAATCACCCTCCCTTCAGGTAGCAGTCATTTCGAACTCATTGTATCAGATTGTCGCTGATGACGAATCTATCGAACATGAAAATATTTGCCACAACTATTAAGCATCCAATCACTAAATTATAATTTCAAATGCACCTGCAGTTGAGACGAAAGAAAAAAAATATCCCTAAAAAAATGAACAAAACAAAAGAAAAAAAAAACAGCAAATAAAAGAATGACGGCAGGGGTGGGGTGTGCGGAGAATAGAATCTGATCACCTGGCTAGTGTAGGTATGCATCGAAGAGAATGAGCTCACCTATAATTACTGTATCGACCAACCTATAATTGGCGATATAAATTGTCAGCATCGGAAGTCGGGGCGGACTGCAGCGCCCCCTTTGCATTGTGGACAAAGCGATAAGACTTCTGGGTGTATCAAAAAAAACAAAAATCGGCTTCGCCTCTATTGCTTCTTCTCTTCACAAGTAGGGGAAATTTGTTTTTGATTGTTTACTTTTTCATCTAGGTGTTCCCACTCTGACTTTCCCCCCTTTCGCTCTTGTTTTTATACAGTAGCTGATGTGAAAAAAAAGGTTAGCATATATATGCATCTGCACAAGCGTATATGCATTGAAAATTGTCGATTATTCAAACTTTTTATGTGAAAGTAAATTAAATAATTATCACTTACGGCACCAGATAAGTAATAAGAGGCGAAATTGTATAGCAGTAATAACTATTTTTGCAATAAATGTGTTCTATCCAATGTGCGTTTTTTCTTCTTTCTTCAAACAACTGATTTCGAAATACCAGTTCTTAATATCGTACTATGTCATCTTATAGTTGATTATTTGCTCAATGTAAGAAATCGTACTCCCCAAAGTTTTCTTTTTTTCCTGTGCTATGTATTTATTTCTTCATTTCATATTATTTATTCATTTGTTTATTTTGGTTACCTCGATCTTCTTTTCTTCTTATCAATGGTAGGTAATTTGCTTTATTCTTTCCAATTAAGACAAATCTACTTCCGAGTCTCTTTTAATTTGAGAATAGTTTTCGCTATAGTATTTTTTCTAACATTACCACTAATTTACCCTGACCACTATTATTACTACATGAAATACACCACCAACTTAGTCATTCCAGCCTAGGACTTCAGTTTCGTGCTTATTAGCACTCATCAGCCCGGCATAGAAAGTGAGGCTGGAGGTGGAAAACCTCTTAAGGAAGCCAAGAGTAGCAAACAAACTGGTAGCTAAAATATAATTAGCACTGACCAGACGAGTGATCGAAGCAATGGTTCGGTTCAACTCGAAGATTGAAGGCAAGGCAAGGTATTTTCAGTAAGTTACCGCCCTATAGCCAGGGTAAGGCAGAAATACATGAAATACACCGCCAACTCAGTCATTCCAGCCAAGGACTGCAAAAAGCCGAGGACTGTAACTTACTGGAAAAAACACTATTATTACTATTGTTATTATTATTATTGTTATTTATTATTTCTTCAATGATTTATTTTTTCCTTATTCCATTTGAAATACAAATTAAGAATACAAACTAAGACATACTTTTTGCTCAGTTTATGTTAATTTCATTTTGTTTTATTTTTAATTTTCCTATTAAAGTTAACCAGCTTTCCCTTTTCCTAGATTTCAATTGGGAAAAGTTAGCTCTTGAAACTCTCTTTCCAAGCTTTCAATTTCACAGAATTCGCTATGTAATGCCCGTTCATAGTGCAGGGCCGTAGAGAGCCAAGGCGGGCCCCTTGTCAGTTATGTCGCCGGGCCCTTCCAGCCCATTCTCCAAAAAAAAAAAAGAAGAAAAGAAAAGGGGGTGGGGAGATGAAAAAAAGGGGAATAAAAGGGAAAAAATGGGGGGGGGGGAATCCAAACTGATCACTAGAGCACAATTTCTGTACGTCTTCTCTGTTCGTAGTTTTTTTATTCCTTTTTTTTTCTTCCTTTCTTTTCTTTCTTTTTTTTCTTCCTTTCTTTTCTTTCTTTTTTTTTCTTCCTTTCTTTTCTTTCTTTTTTTTTTCTTCCTTTCTTTTCTTTCTTTTTTTTCTTTCCTTCTTTTCTCACTTTTTTTGCGTCAGTGTCGCCGCCCCCCCCCTAAGGCCCCTAGTTTCCGACTGGGCTGACATGGCCTCTCGTCGAATCTGCATACGTGACTGATCCACAACGGACTTAAAAAAATTGAAATGCAGCGCTAATCGTTTTTGGTTAAATTTCAAAAGATAGTAGCTAATTGATTTATAACGCGATTCAGATTTCAAATTCCACTTGACTTCAATATTTTAAAGAAAAATAACAGAAATAAAATTCATATTAAACTGAATTTTAGAATACAAGCCCGGTAGCAGGAACCGCGCAAAGCTGCGACGTGTGCTGTAGATTCTTGAGAATGTCGGCAGGCTATTTCTTAGTTCGGGTAGAAACAAAATTAAATAAATAAAATCTTGAACTTCAGAATAATTGTACCGTATTTTCTGGGATATAATCCACAGATAGCATGTACTTGTAGATTTTCAGTTAAACAACTTATTTTTAAATATTTTTGGGAGCCGATTTCGATTATACAGTCAATCTAATGTCGGATTACACAGCAGACTTATTTTTTGTTTTTAATCTGGCGTCGCAGACTGGTGAAGAAACTTCTGCTGTCGGGAATACTAGTAAAAATGTGTTTGTGTAATTTGCAATCAGAGAACAGCGTAGGAGGAGAGGTCAACCACTCTCTGAACTCTTCTTTTCAAGCCTGATTGCCAATACTAGTATGATATTTTATGTACTTGTAAAACTGATATGACCAATTACTTTAGAGTTGTTATGCTATAACAAAGGATTCATATTCATACTAAAATACGTAACTAAAAAGCCTGCTACGTAAATAAGTAACTCCGAAAGAATCATTCAAGTTTATAATAAAACGAGGAAAATTACTAGGCGTTGTCCGGAACAATAAATGATATTGCGGTGGATTAAACCACAACTAATTTAGAAATGTGAAGTATCACCGAAAAATCACTAAAACAGAAAATAAATTCGTATTTAAATGACGGTGTTACCACTCCCTGGCGTTGATCAATCACTATACCAAATTCGGTATTAATTCATCATACTGTGTGGGTTTGTACAGCGAAGGGCACACAAAAAAGAGATTTGTTGTAATCAACTTGCCCAATTTGGAAATTTCAAATTTTATGGTAAATAAAGGTAAACGGAAATAAATTTCTTTCAATTAACACGATTTTTGAGCAGTCACGATTGCTTATTATCCTTCCCTTTGACCAAAGTTGATGTTGCTCTGATTTTTCAAATTGCCATGACGACGGTTGTTTTTAGTATTTATTTAGTGAGCGAATTTACCCTTGTCATAGTTACAAATCATCTGCGGTTTGATTTTATTCATATCTTTGTCATGGCTTAACTCAAGCAGACTTAACATCTAAGAAGTTTATATATATACAGTGGCTCTCAAAAGTGTTCGTACACCTACGACTTTCAATGAAATAGGCCCTTATCCTTTGGTTGGAATTAATATTTCGGAATTGGTATTTTATTATAAGATCTATGATCTATTTTTAACAAAACTACAAGAAAATTTTTAATAAAACATTAAAACTTAATTTTTTAAAAATCAAAACCCAAAAAGTGCCGGAATTTTTATCTCACAAAAGTCTTCATACACTTTGAAAAAATGTCAAAAAATTTGTAAATAATCGAACTTTTTACAAAGTTATTACTTAGTAGAATATCATGCAGTAACAACAACAGCTTTTAAACGTCTGGGAATAGATTTCATTGTTTTTTCTTTCTTTTTTTTGTGCAATTTCTGAGTAAGTGTTCATCCGCACTACTAGTCTTAATGTTTCTAGTTCGCTTTTCGTTTCAATGGTGTATTTTCGTAATCTAGCCACCAGATATCTCCAAATATATTCCATTAAGTTTAAATATGGCGATTGGGGAGATATTTTTAAGCTTAAGGACAAATTTTGAGGCACCAAACGCGAACGTGTACTTCTTATCGTTATTTTGATAAAAAAACAAAGTTGTTTCCGATTACCTAGTTTTGGGCAAATAGTTTAAAATTGTTTTTTAAAATATTTAAATGAACAGCATAATTCCTTATTTCACCAAAAAATTCCAAATTTCCAAGTCCTGATGCTGAGATGCACCCTCACACAAGAACACCTTCAGCGTCCTGATTAACTGATCCAACCAAGTTCTTAAGATTAAATGCCTCATTTTTTCTTCCATTTACAATTATACAACAATTTAACCCAAAATGTTGAATTTATTTTCATCTATAAGTAAGACGTTGTTCCAAAACGTTTTGAGCTTATTTATCATTGGTTTTACGACGGAAAGCGTAAGCTTACTGTTTTTCGCACAAACAAGAACATTTCTGCGGGAAGAGGTCCTATTTAATTCAGCTAATCAGAAACCTTGGCGAACAATTTTAGGTAAAAATTGAACGTAAAATACTTCATTCGATTCTGCAGAAACTTTTTCAGATCTGAGATGTGTATTTTTCATGCTTTTCTTAACTGTAAACCTTCGATCACGCTTTGTTAACTTTGCCAGTTGACATTTTCTTACCTTGTTTTCGATCCAATTCTCGCCTTTAAGGCATTTTATCAAGCACTTCACTATAGAATGGTATAAATTAACCAATTTTGAGACATTTCAAACCAATTTACGGCTACTGTGAGGAAAAAAAATCAAATTTCGAATCGTGTTTGTTGTTTTCTACGCATACCTGCCATTTAAAAATAATAAGCAGAATTTTAGGGAATAAATACACAAAAAATTAAAGGTAAATGACTTTATAGTATCATTACAATGCAAAAATAATAAAAAAACCACAGATGATAATTTTAATTATGAATTTATTCGAAAATATTTCAGTGTACGATGACTTTTGTGGCGTATCTTTTCTATGTCTCTTCGTTTTTTGACAAATTTCAAAAATAAAATCTGGCAATACTTTGAAAAAACTACTGGGTTTTATTCAGAATGGCATTGGAATGGTGTGAAAAAAAATTGGACTTCATATTCGAATTCAGTTTTGAGTTATTTTGGTTTTCCTACAAAATTTCAAGGTGTACGAACACTTTTGGGAGCCATTGTATATATATATATATATATATATATATATATATATATATATATATATATATATATATATATATATATATATATATATACATAAAAATACGTTTTTTCAGAAAAGAACACCTATTTAGATGCACTTAAACAGCAAAACTTCCTCTAAATACACTATTTCCAAATTACTAGTTCCCCTCATTTATGATTGATTTATGATTGGTAAGACATAAAAATACGTAACGTTATACGTTGTAAAAAATCTTTATGTGTACTAGTAAATATCGGCCATAAAATCTTTCTTTCTTCATGTTTACTACCGTATTTTATTACCTTTTTTTTTTTGTGGATACGCTGTTACCCATTTTAGAAAATCACCCGTCATAATATGACGGGTGCAAATTTCTTAGTCATTCCATTTGTAGGAACAAAAACTTCAACGAGTAGGGTCCTATCGCAATTCCTAGTTCAGAAAAGTATAATTTGAACGCAAGACGTCAAAATTCAAATAAATGCTGGGCGCTGGATGTTTTTTTTTTTTTTTTCTTTTCTTTTTTTAAGTTTTATCACACATGGGGTAATAATGAATGCCATTTGAACATACTAGGAAATTAACGCAATGGAAGCGTTCTTTGAAGCGGCGGCATATTCTTTGTAAATAGTGGTAATAATAATAATAATAATACTTGAGCACAAAACTTCGGCACCGAGACTCGAGGCCGGCCCACTCAGAAGCACGTGCTTAAATTTTGCGACACTTTCATCGTATTCGATGAAATCTCTTCGTGAAAATACACTGAGTAGATGTTTTTTCAATTTGATAAAAATGTCATGAAATATAAGCATTGGTTTCTGGCCCAGCAAGGAAAAAATCGTCGTGTCTTCCAATAAAAGTATCCACATAAGTAAGGTTTTATTTCTGATGTTGTGGTATGCAGAGTTTCAAACTGCTGTTCTACCTGCCCTTGGTTAGCATACGAACATTTGTTTCTTAATTTTTGAAATAGGGTTGGTTGGGTTAAGTGGAACCCCTTTTGAGAATATAGTTCGTTTTTGAAACCTTATACAAAAGTTTTGAAACAAAAAAATTTAAACTTATTGTTTTGTTTTATCTCAGATATCATTAATAAATAAAAGTTCAACATTATTTTTTGAAATAATGCTTTAAATATTCTTAAAGAAAATGGTTTTTAAAAAAAATCGTTAGGGTGTCCCACTTACCCCATGGAAAAGTGTAAGTCAGTCCCCCCCCCCTCTTTTATTTAAATTTAAATTAAACATATTTGAAAAGGGGGTAAGGGGGTCTTACATGATAAAGTATGTAAATTTTGACTGTGAATTATTTTTTTGTAAATGCATCCATTTATGAAATATTAATGTCTATTAAATCTGTCTCACGGAAAATTTTAAACCGAATAACAAAACAAGTTCATTGTGAGATTAATTGAAAGCCTAAAGGTATATACTTTACTTTTACATATAAGGTGTGTTTAATGAACGTAATACAGTTGATTAAGATTAATTTGGGTAAATTTGCCAAAACTATAAGTTGAAAAAGAAATTGGAAACACTAAATGATTGCGTTTATGTAAAGTTAGCTAAGGAAGAACCATTATCGCTTCATTCTCAGTAATTTTTCCAGGATCATCTACACTATGCCAATAAAAAGTATCACTATTTCTAATCGTTCTTGCAAATTCAACAGTATTTTTTAATTTGTATCATAAACTTCCACCATTATACCTACTTAAATTTTAATGATTTTTTTTCATGCATGTTTCACAAATACAAAATCACCAGCTTTAGCTGTTTTTGTAGCTGAACTATCAATTCCTGCAAAGTCATCATAGTTGACTTGTATTTCACCAATACAAATATTTAATCAGAGTTGCTTTTGATTTTAAAATCCCCATTATAATAGGGGAACCCACTTACCACATAGTAAGGGCTAAGGGGACCCACTTACCCCGTATAGCAAAAGTGTACGGGGTAAGTGGGATCCCTCCTCTTAAACACTTATCAATAATAATTTATACAAAAATTCTTGTTGCTGTAAGAACTGTAATTTAAACAATGCGTGAAAAAATAATTATCATAAAAATATAACAAACACTAATCTGGAAACACTTCTTTGAAAAATGTTGCTTGAACTCGCAAAAAAAAAAAAAAAAAATCAGAATTTTTATTTTTACTAAGTGCTATGACCTAAAAAAAAATTGCACGAATCCCAACTACGTGCAAAACCAATCATTGTGCTGAAATTTAACATGATCAGTGCAAAAAAGTTTGAAAACTTTTTCCATATTTCCATTTTAGTTTTAGGGGGGTGACCCACTTACCTCAGTGATCCACTTATCCCAACCATCCCTATCAACGTATGTTTTTTCAAAAGTTATGCCACTCGACATCGAAACTGGAGGTTGTTTCTAAAGCAACACCCTACCTTTTAGCGTAAAGCCTTAGTATTGCCATAATGCCATATAGCACGAGATTAGTACTGATTCGACGCTTAGTTGTCTACTCGCTTTTTTGTGATTTCAAACCACAGTGCAAAGGGTCCTGGGTTAGCTTTGTGATTAACTGTTTTATAATCGTTGCAATAGAACATCAATTGTTATTTCAAAAGTGATTAAACTGTACGACACAACAAATGTTACATTTTAATTTTTCTTAACCATTATTTACATACTATGTTTCAGAACTAAATGTTGTATACTGCACGCATAGTTTGCATTTTTTGTTGAAATTACTCTCATTTGGACCAAATATTTAATCAAATTTAAACTTCAAAAAAATTATGAATTTCATAAGAGTAACTAGATGAAGCGCTTAAATAAATATACTCGCATCCCTTTATATTGTAGACATCATCCACAGATTTTCAAAGAGGAGTAATTTTATTGGTTGAATGATTCCGCCGTCACGTGTGGGACAATTTTGAGTCAATTTTTCCTTACATCTTTTTTTTCTATACATACAAATTAATAAGGGCTAAAAGTTAAAAATTTTAACCTAGTAAAAGAACATTTCTTGCTTAATTTGTTATGCAAACATTTTCTAAAAAATTTTTTAATAGTTATTTACTAAATGAAGTTTGCCAGTTACATGCAGGACACACTTTTGGGCATCAGCTTTAGGGTTCTCAACTTCACCGAAATATCCTCCGAATCAATGTTGCAATTTTTTAAAAAGTATACCTTCTGCTTCCTTCCCACTAATCATTTTTTGCTATTATTTTAAAAAAGAAACACAGTGGGCTATTTCACAAAACAATAAACATTTTGACTCGCATGTGACAATTTTACATTTCGATTCAAAAGTAATATTTAAAAAAAAATGAAATAAGTAAATATTGCAAAGAAATTTCGTTTGTTGAACTTTCTGAAATGAAATATAGAGCTGTTACCTGTGGGTCAAAATGTATGGTTTTCCGTGAGATGGCACAGTTGGTCCAAAGGAAGTTAATGAAAAACATGGGCATTTTTGAATTATAAACTTCATCTAGTTTGTATTGTCTAGAAACAGTTCAGTAATAGGTAGTTCTATATAGTTTAGAAAAATGTTTGAGGGGAAATGCGCCCCTTTTTATACGGTAATTGTCATGGGTGACAGATTTTCGTTAGGGCAAAAAACAGTCTGTTTAGGTTGCTTTGCCAATTTTAATTCGAAAAGCAGAGATTTATTCCCCTCTCTCTAAAGAAAGGTGGTTTAAACCAGTGGTGTATACTCCATATACGCCGTGTACTCTCAAATATTTTTTAGACATATGTAGCGTATACCCTCAAGCTTCAAAATTTTTCATATTATGACATATATGTATATGATCGCACACACATATTGTGCGTAATGGATTACTGGGAGTATACCCTAAGAAAATTGGATGGGAACATCACTGGTTTAAACCAATTAACTGTAGATTTACATTATTTTATAAAATATTAATCCAAATAGTTTGGGGAGCGGTGTTCTCTCCCGTCTACAGCACTGGAACGGGTGGATCAATTTGGTAAGAGAAAAACACTTTGAGAAATTAATGGAAAGCGATTTAATTTTTATCGATAAATCCTGTATGGTTTCGTGTTAATAAGAAGAAATTTAATTATAAATTAAGCTGTTAGGCAAAAATTGCCTATTTTGAGCGTAACGCCCAGCTTGACAAAACAATAGGGTAATAAAAAAATAGGTCAAGTAAAGTGAGAGGTTACAAGGCTTCGGATAGTTCAAAACTAATTGTTTATCTTCTTTTTCATCCGCTGATATTTATGAAATCACTCTTTTGTGTCTAAAATTAATAAAAAGTCACACTATTAATCTGTATTTACCGGTTATCATACGATTTATTACGAATATCTCATTGACGTTTCTCAATGTTACTGATTTACATACGATGTCGATTTTAATATCTTTTTACTCGCATAATATTTATTGAATAAGTTCTGCTTTGAAATAAGTGTTATATGTTTTATACAGGAATTTAAGCTTGTTCATAAAACTTTTTCAGGACTACTAAAGGAAAAATAGCATGCAAGTGTAGTAGTAATCCTATACTACTTTAACTAAAAGAAAATGAGCGAGACACATATTTGTAACAAATTTTTGGTGCAATTGAAATCGGCTGGTTAATACAATCTGTTTAACTTATAGCGAATGAGTTTATATTTAGCGACGAGTAATGTGAGTAGTATAAAAAGGAGAGTTCTGCCCCAGGAGGCGGAGGGCGGAGGGAACCACGCCCCCGCCCCAGGCTACTCCGCCTCTGCCCTCAGGCATTTCCCCCCGGGCATGCCCTGAGGCGTTTTTCGAGTGGAGTTGAGTTGTTTTAGCCTGAGGCGTTTTTCGAGTGGAGTTGAGTTGTTTTAGCCTCAGGCGTTTTTCGAGTGGAGTTGAGTTGTTTTAGCCTGAGGCGTTTTTTGAGTGGAGTTGAGTTGTTTTAGCCTCGGGCGTTTTTCGAGTGGAGTTGAGTTGTTTTAGCCTCAGGCATTTTTCGAGTGGAGTTGAGTTGTTTTAGCCTCAGGCATTTTTCGAGTAGTGTTGAGTTGTTTTAAAAAGTTTATAGTTTAGGAATGGCAACACCTTTTAGTTTCGGTTTCCATCATGCGCCCCCTAGCGGTAAATGATGGAACTACTATATCACTGTAACATTGATAATATTAGGAAAATTACTTTTTAGAATTTAAAAATTACATTTCTTAGGATGGCAACACCCTTTAGTTTCGGTTTCCCATACTCCGCCTCCTAGTGGTGAATGATGGAATTACTATATCACTGTAACATTGATAATATTAGAAAAAGTGCTTTCTTTTTGAAAGTTTTTATTTCTAGGATGGCAACACCCTTTAGTTTCGGTTTTCTTCCCTCCGCCTCTTAGTGCTGAATAATGGAACTACTATTACCCATTCAAAGTGTTAACATAGGAAAAAAGGCTTTATTTTATAAACGTTTATATTTCTAGGATGGCAACAGCTCTTAGTTTTGGTTTTCAACCCTCCGCCTCCTCGTAGTGATTATGGGAACTACTTTAATGCAGCTTAAAATGTTTATATTTTTAGGATGGCAACACTAACTAGTTTCAGCTTTAGAGTTTGATGTAACGTAAGAAAAAAAGATTGTGGCGCCATCTATGAGGAGAAAATAGAAGTACATTTTCTTTAGAGATGTCCATATAACCTGATATATCTTGATGTTCTTTTTATTTATAAAAATGGCATCACAAGAAGAGGTTGTATGTATTACTATCCTTTATGCAAGTTTATCTCTCGTGATGGGTATAATATATATTTTAACGGGTAAATCAGACTTTGTGATTGATTTTCTAGTTAAACCGAACGATACGTCTAATTCGCTCATATCGTTTCGAGGATAATTAATATAAACGTCTCCAATAACCTATTCTCATGCTGTAATGAAGAAAGCTTACCAGGAACCGGCGCGAGAAGCAAGTTTTGGTGGTGTTGATGCATTATTTCGTGCTTCACGAGGAAAAGCATCGAAGAAAGAGATCAAGAAATGGTTGACGGGGGTTGACGCTTATACCTTACACAAGCCGGTGACAAGGAAATTTCCTACCAATCAAGTCATCGTACACGCAATCGATCATCAGTGGCAAGCAGATTTAGTCGATGTTTCAAGTTTACAAAAACATAATCGTGGATATCGATATATATTAACATGCATTGACATTTTATCAAAATATGCCTGGGTACATCCACTTAAATCAAAACGAGGTCAAGATATAGTTACTGTTTTCGAGAAAATCTTTTCTGAGCGAAAACCAAAACTTTTACAGACTGATCAAGGAGTTGAATTCAAAAATGCAAAATTTCAAAAGTTTCTACGAGACAATAAAGTCAAATTTTTCACGACATTTAATGCGACGAAAGCTTCTGTTGTGGAAAGATTTAACCGCACACTGAAAACGAAAATGTGGAAATATTTTACAAATCAAAACACCTATAATTTTATCGATGTATTAGACGATTTGGTGAAAAGCTACAATATTACTTACCATTCAACTATTAAGAGAGCACCAATAGATGTGAATGCGGATAATGAAGGCGAAGTTTATTTCACCGTCTACGGAGAAAATCAGGACGTACAGCAGAAACCTTGTCTTTTCAGCATAGGAGATATTGTTCGAATTTCCAAACAAAAACTTACTTTTGAAAAGGGATACGAGACGAATTGGACAGAGGAACTTTTTATCGTCACCGAATGTGTCAAAAGACATATTCCAGTATACCATGTGAAAGATTTAATGGGAGAGGCTATTCAAGGTACTTTTTATCCACAAGAATTGCAGAAAGTTAAACTAAAAGAAGATTACACCGTCGAAAAAATATTACGAAAGAGAAAAAAGGGGGAAAAAACGGAGTATTATGTAAAGTTCCGAGGATATTCGGACAAATTTAACCAATGGATTCCAGCTTCACAATTATCCAACCTATAAATACGGGGAACACGATTCATATTTGCTCAGTTTTTTCAAAATGTCATTCTACGTCACTTTACCCAGCGACAATTCTTTAAATTATTTTCCTGAGAATAAAATATCACATTTTATTACACGTTTACCGTCTCCAATCGAACTTACTGGTAATTGGGATTGTGCTTTAGTAGAACTGATCTATCCACATACTTGGTATAATGTAAACCGAGAGAATAACTTAATAGGATTCGATATAGGTGATGGAAAAGAATTAGGAAGAAATATCCCACCTGGGTGTTACGAAAGTGTACCAGATATTTTAAAAGCCATAAGTATACCTGATCACGAGAATAAAATTTCATTCAATTACAATCCAGTAACAAAACGAGTTCGTGTTAAAGTGAAAAACAATGCACGTGTGGTCTTTCATGAAGGGTTATCGCAGATGTTAGGATTCCCACCTACAGTCATATGTGTTGAAAACAACAAAAATACCGAACAAACAGTATTTAGCCCCCAAATAGCCGATCCAAATGCGCATTTCAAAGTGTTGATGATTTATACAGATATTATTGAACCACAGATTGTAGGCGATGTTTATGCTCCTCTTCTTCGGACTGTTAGAGTGACAGGCACTGATGGAGAAACGATAAGTGTAGAATATGAAAGACCTCATTATTTGCCTGTGAGTCGAAAAATTATAGACACTATAGAAATAGTTATAAGAACCAACACTGGATTACTAGTGCCATTTGAACGTGGAAGATCGTACGTGAAACTTCACTTTCGTCAGAAATACTTAGCGTGATGTATGTGCCATATAGATGTTGTCAAAAATCCTTCGAGGACTACTACAGCCTTCAATCGGGAAATGGAATTAATTATTATCAAGGAGCACCCTATCAAAGAGGATACGGTTTCGGTGGTTTCTTTAAATCTTTTTTCAGAGCTGCTATACCACTTTTCAAATCCGGAGCCAAGACAGTTGGAAAACAAATTTTAAACACTGGTGTGGATGTCTTCAATGATGTGTCACGTGGTGAAAATCTTAAAGTAGCAACCAACCGAAGACTTAAGGAAGCAGGCAAAAATTTGGCAGATAAAGCTGCTGTTAAAATTAAAACTATGATCGGTTCGGGCAGCAGAAATAAAAAGCGTAAACTTCCGAAGAAACGAATTAGTTTTCAAAAAACCAAGAGAGTGAAAGCACATCACGATATTTTCTCTCAAAAATGACGTCTCTCATCCATCATGATTCTGCAGTGTGCGTGAAATCAGAACTGGACCTATTTGTGATACCTCCAACCCAAGCTGCTATTGAAAATGGACAATTTGTGGAATATCATCCAATAGCAAGTATTCGAGATGGATCACCTTTGGAATTTTTGATATCAGGGAGCGGTTCAGAATATGCTGACCTCAACGCTTCATATATTTACGTGAAAGCAAAAATCGTCAAAGCCGATGGATCAGAGTTATCAGCGAAAATTGTCAAGCCCGATGGGACGGTGATACCCGGCGATGAGCCTGTTGTTCCAACCAACTTGTTCCTTCACGCACTTTTCTCTCAAGTCGACATTAGTTTGAATGAGCGAAGTATTTCCTCAGCAAGTAATACATACCCCTACCGTGCTTATATCGAAACTCTTCTAAATTATGGAGAAGATGCAAAAAAGAGTCAACTTACCTGTGAACTGTTTTACAAAGACTCACAACCGAACGAAATCGATCCCACAGCTGAGGGTGCAGATGAAGGGTTGAAATCAAGATATGAACTCAGTAAAAATAGTAAAACATTTGATATGATTGGACAATTGCACAGTGATATATTCAAACAACCCCGGCTCATGTTGAATTTAGTCGATATTAAAATTAAAATGATTCGAAGCAATGCTTCCTTTTGTCTTTTATCACCAAAAGCGGATGCTGCTTACAAGGTGATATTAGATCATGCATCTTTATTTATTAGAAAGGTTAAAGTTAGCCCAGGAGTTTCTCTGGGTCATGCGAAAGCTTTAGAAAAGAGCTCTGCCAAGTATCCTATCGACAGAGTGCTTTGCAAAACGTATTCCATTTCTAAAGGAAGTTTTTCCTTCATGCAGGATAATGTATTTTTAGGTGTGATGCCTAAAAGGGTGGTGATTGGATGTGTCGAGAATGCTGCTATGAATGGTCAATATTCCAAAAACCCTTTTCTATTTTCCCATCACAATGTAAATTTTGTATCTATTTATGTGGATGGACAACCTGTACCAAGTAAACCCCTTGAATTAGATTTTGAAAACAATAATTATATTCGAGCGTATCACAGTTTGTTTGACGGATTAAATAGTGATAAAGGCATCTATTTATCACGTGAACAATATGCACAAGGAGCAGTGTTGTACAGTTTCGATCTCTCAGCTGACCTATGCAATGGCCCTCATTTGAATTTGCAACAGCAAGGAAATTTAAGAGTCGAAATTAAATTTAGCAAAGCAATAACACAAACTTTATCGTTATTGATCTATGCTGAATTTCAAAACGTGATTGAAATAACTAAATCACGTCATGTACTATGTGATTTTGCCAATTAGAAAAAATAATGGATTCCAATCAAATACGGAATATTTTACAGCATGATTCAATCACTAAAAAATATTTCATAGATGTATTTCCAAGTGATCACCTCGCCAGCATTGACATCGATACAACCCCTACATGTTTTATCGCAAATGTCGACACTTCTAAAGAGTCTGGGAGTCATTGGGTTGCTTTCTATGTGGAGGGCGAACATCGCCAATTAGAGTTTTTTGATTCGTATGGAAATGCACCGTCCTTTTTCAAAGGACCAATTCATGATTTTGTATCTCAATTTTCAAATGTAACCCACAACCCCATGACATTACAAAGCAATGTCACGGCTGTGTGTGGACAGTATTGTATTTATTATTTATATTCTAAATGTCGCGGACATTCATTGAAAAATATATTATCTACTTTTGTAAATAACCATGTGTCTAATGATAAACGTGTATACAATTTTGTAGCAAAACATTTTCATGTATTTCCAAATTTCAATCAATAAATATATTTAAATGAATATCATTCTCGTCTCTCTCTCATTTACGATGGAGTTTCCAAAGTTACAAGTTAGCTTTACGATGGTCGCAGCCGGTCCAACTTCGTCTGGGAAGTCGTTTTTTATATCAAATCTGCTTAAACATAGACAAGAAATGTTTTCAACGGTACCTGATAAAGTGATATGGTTCTACGGTATCTATCAAGATTTATACGATACAATCCCAGATGTGACGTTTGTCGAAGGAATACCTTCTAATTACCGAGAGTATTTAGGAAACCATACGGTTTTTATCGTTGACGACCTGATGGCAGAGGCCTGCAGAAATAATACTCTAACACAACTTTTCACGCGAGGAAGTCATCATTTGAATATATCTGTGATTTTCATTACGCAAAACTTTTTCCACAAAGGAAAAGAAATGCGTGATATTACTTTAAATGCTCAGTATATCCTTCTTTTCAAAAATAGGAGAGATCTTTCACAAGTGACTCATTTAGGAAAACAACTATTTCCCAGGCATTTAAAATTTTTTCAAGAAGTGTACGAAGATGCAACGAAGGAGAAATTTTCATATTTATTGATTGATCTAAAAAACGACACACCGGAAGAATTACGATTACGTACAAATATTCTACCCAATGAAACTCAGTATATATATCAAAGAAAACTAATATAAAAGTGATCAACTATAAGTAAAGACGGTCATTTTTGAAAATGGCATTAACGAAAGAACAATTGCGAGATCTGCACCTCCTTCACTTGTGTCCTCAAAAGTTGCAAAAGGTTTTATTGAAAAATATAAATGTAAACTGCATCAAAGCCATTTGTGAGTGCTGTCACAATACATTGAAAGGAAATATTCCTTTATCAAAACCTCGGAAGAAAGTTCTTTCTAAACATAAGAAGACTCTGCGAAGTTTAGCAAATCGAAAATTAAGTCTTGCTAAGAAACGCAAGTTACTTGTACAGAAAGGTGGATTCTTGAATTTTTTAATTCCCGCTGCAATAAGTATATTATCAACGCTCATCAATGGAAAAAACTAGAAAATTTGCTCTTGTTCCAGAAGAAATGGTTTCAAAACACACTATAACTCAAAAACAACTTAGCGAACTTGATCGCGAAATGTTGAAGATTCTACACAGCAATTTGGAAGAACACGATAAACTAACTAAGTATACGGAATTACTGCAAAAGAAAATACACATGACTGAGTTTAATTCGACGTGGAACCAAGCATCTCAAGAAAAAAAATATAAAGAAGAAGAAAAACCAACAAATGAAGATGATACTTACGGTTTAACAATTATGAATAGTGTTGCAAAGAATTATCAACACCAGGCAAAAACCCTTTTGGAACTTATGAAAAAACATTCAGATCTTCTATCATGGGACAAAAACGGACAGATTATTTACAAAAATCAGAAAGTTGCAAATACCAATATTGCTGACTTAATGAATTTAATTTTTAGCAATAGAAAAAAAATTCATATACCCTGGAAAGATGAATTTTTAAGCACCCTGAAAGAAATGAACATTCCTCAACACTTTGTGAAAAATGTGTATTTATCTAATGTAAATCCATCTCTTTCACCCAAAGCTGTTATTTCACCGAAAAGGATGAGGCAAAAGAGACAGCCTGATGTCAAGTGGGAAAATATGTATTAATAAAATTTTTCTTAATCATTTTTACTGTCTTATTATAGTATACTTTTGAAATTCATCATGAAAATAATGCCAATCAATGATAATTTTGTTTTCAAGTAAAATTGAGAAAATAAAGCTCGTTTGTAGGTAATCCCCGTAACTGCTAACTTCATGGACCGAGTTGCACGAATTTCGTTATTATTTAATTCAAACAATTGTAACAATAATTAAAGTGGAAATTTGTATTTATCTCGTTGAAACGCGTATTTAATTGCATTCGTAGTCGCAGTAATCAGATTTTACTACCTTAAGATTTTTTTTTTAAAAGAAATACTTACTAAATAATTTTAAAAATTAATCAATTTCTATAAGTAAGAAAAACACATAAAGAAATATATAAATTCATATATAAGTAATAATTTTTATATATAAGTAATAATTTTTTAAAAATCTAGTAATGCTTCTTATTTTTTTCGAATGGCCAGTTAAGTTCATCCTACCAGTTTTCCGACTAGAAATAAGTGTTGTCGGCTAACATAGTTTAAAGAAACTCTTTAAGCTGTATTCAATGGAAAACCTTACACACCTGCCAACCCCTAAGGATACGTCTCTCCCCCAACTCCCTTAAGCGCTGCCTTTCTTAGAGAAGGTACGGCTGCTCTTTTCACTTTGCAAGGGACAAGTCTGGACAAGGGTAATTTGGGATCGCCTAACCGTAGGTGTACGAACAGGTTTAGGACAATTTGACTGGTAGCACAGCAAGAGCTATTTCGATTCACTTTCAGAAAAGTACTCGATCAGTTCGCACAAGTTTTCTGTTAGTAGTTTCTTTTTTTTGGTGTCCTGAGCGATATTTTGTTGTTATCTTAAAGTTATTTCAGAAATTTTTTTTCATTACAATGGATAACGCTATAGCCGGACCGAGTGGTGCTCAAAACAACTTGTTCCACTGTGAAATTTGTGATAAGTCTTTTTCTAGAAAAGATAATTTGAAGCGTCATTTGAAAATACATTCAGGACAAAAGGACTTCGCATGTCAGAACTGTAGCAAAACTTTTAGCAGAAAGGATGACCTAAACCGCCATATGATTTCTCACTTGCCAGAACGAACCTACGAATGCGTAGAATGTAACCTGACCTTTACGCGTCATGATAATCTAAAAAGACATTTGCAGCTGCATTTCAATTCCTTCAAATGCGACCAGTGCACAAGTATGTTTGTTCGTAAGAGTAATTTATTACAACATGTACGTCTACAACATGGTTCACACAAACGAAAGAATGATGAAGAAAGTGCAACTGTAAATGCGAAGAAACGAAAGAATAATCAAGAAAATGTGGGTACAAATGCAAAACCAAAAGAGGATTCTAAGGTATTGGATGTGTTTTCGAAAGTGGAGCTTGCAATTCCTGAAAATTCCTGTTCTGATTTGAATGTGTGCATGAATGTTATGAGACCAGTGATAACCGAACATTTAGAAGAACGTGTGTCTGAAGATAGATCCATAAAGTTTTATTTAATGATAAAGTGTCAATTCAGTCGAAAAACAATTGATGGAGGAATAGAACGCATGACTACTTACTTAAGAAGTAAAAATCTAATAATTCTGAACATAGAAAATATTTCAGAACAACTTGATGAAGCTTATGCTAAAGTTGAAGAATCGTTTGCAGAATTCCTTCGAAGAGGCTCTGGTTGGAAGTTAGATAAAGTTCTAACAGTGGAAGTTTTTTCTGCAAAATATAAACCTTTGACTGGAAGTAATTATATTCCCTTACCTCCGAAGTTGAGTAAGAAAAAGGCTATCTTAAACATCCAAAACGAGGATGACAAATGTTTACTATGGTGTTTGGTAGCACAAAACATAAAAATCGACCGTAAAAATCATCCAGAACGAGTAAATAATTACTTACCTCACGAAAATTCTATTAAAATGGATGGACTAACATATCCTGTATCTGTACAGAAAATTCCTGTGGTGGAGCGGCAAAATGATCTACGTATAAATGTTTTTGGATATGAAGATGGCCAGATATTTCCGGTGTACATTTCAAAGAAGATGAATGAAGAGTGCGTGAACTTACTCCTACTTAGCAATGGTGAAGTACAACACTATACTCTTATAACAAACATGTCAAGATTGTTGTGTGATGAAAGCAACCATAATGGCAAAACTTTTATTTGTTTCCGATGTCTTCACCGATTTTCAAGAGAAGATTTGTTGAAGGACCATACTAAATACTGCAGTGAGCATGGTGCTCAAAAGGTAAAGATGCCTGTTGAAGGAAGCAACTTGTTGTACTTTAAGAACCAGCATTTCCAACACGATATTCCGTACACTATTTTTGCTGACTTTGAATCAATATTAGTGCCAATCGATGGCGTGAAGCCCGATTTAAACATGGCATTCACCCAAAAGTCCGCAATACACATTCCTAGTGGATATGCATACGTTATAATTGGCCCCGATGGGCAGTGCGTGAAACCAATGCATTGTTACAGAGGGGAAAATGCTGTAAATAATTTCTTGGAGAAATTATTAGAAGAAAAAAATTTTTTAGAAAATATATTATTTGCCATCAAACCATTAAAACTTAGTTTTGATGAAGAACTCTCCTTTCAGCAGGCTACGCATTGCTTCTTGTGCAAGAAAGAGCTGAAAGAAGATCGGGTAAGAGATCACGATCACCTATCGGGTAGATATAGAGGTGCTTTACATAGACAGTGCAATTTAAACTTCAGCTTGAAGAAGGTAGTTCCTGTGGTATTCCACAATCTGAAAAACTACGACGCCCACCACATTATGTGTGAAATTGGAAAAATTAAAGGATACGAGTTGAGTGTCATCGCCACCAATATGGAGAAATATATTTCATTTTCATTAACGAATAAAAGTAAGGAGAAAAAAATTGAATTGAAATTTATTGATAGTTTGCAGTTCATGCCGTCTTCAATAGAAAAGCTTGTTTCGATTTTATCCGAAGAAAATTTCGTGGTGCTAAAGCAAACCTTCCCAGTGAACTCTAACTTACTGATTAGAAAGGGTATTTACCCATATGAATATGTTACATGCTTTGAAAAATTTGACGAAAAGGAACTGCCGAGCAAAGATGCATTTTACAGTTCGCTGAAAAAAGAAGGAGTAAGTGATGAGGAATATGCCTATGCAAAACTAATTTGGGATAAATTCAAGATAAGTTGCTTAGGGGAATATCACGACTTATATGTCAAGACTGACGTGGCTCTTCTAGCTGATATTTTTACTCATTTCAGATCCGTCTGTAAACGGCATTACGGCTTAGAGTGTCTCCACGTGATGACGTCACCCGGGCTAGCCTGGCAAGCTTCACTTAAAATGTTGGAACGCCCCTTGCAACTTTTCACAGACATTGAAATGCATCTTTTTATTGAGCGAGGAATTCGTGGCGGAATTTCGATGGTAACGAAGAGGTTTTCCCAGGCGAACAATTCGTACATGGAAGCTTACGATGATTCCAAACCTTCTAAATTCATTGCATATTGGGACGCCAATAACTTGTATGGCTGGGCAATGTCCCAACCACTTCCTTGCGGATCGTTTCAGTGGGTTTCGGTTCAAGGTCTTGATGAGGCCTGGATAAAGAGTATTCCGGATGATGGAGAAAATGGATACATTTTAGAAGTGTCACTCTTGTATCCTACTTCTTTACATGATACACATGCAGACTATCCCTTAGCAGTAGAAAGAATGAAAATTTCGAAAGAAATGCTATCAGACTTTACTAAACGGTACTCGAGCCACAATGTTACCTCCGAAAAGTTAGTGCCCAATCTAATGGATAAAGAAAATTATGTAGTGCACTACAGGAATTTGAAATTATATCTTAGTTTAGGTATGAAACTTTCGCAGGTGCACAAAGTTTTAAAGTTTGAACAAAGTCCATGGTTAAAAAGATATATCGACTACAACACGGAACAAAGAAAACTTAGCACGACGCCGTTTGAAAAAGACTTTTTCAAACTAATGAACAATTCAGTCTATGGAAAGACAATGGAAAATGTCCGGAACCGTATAGATGTAAAGTTAGTTTCCGAAGAGAAAAAAGCCCTAAAAATGGTTGCTTCGCCTTCCTTTGACTCGTTTACAATTTTTAACGAGGACTTAGTCGGAGTGAAGCGTCTGAAAAAAAGTATTCTCCTTAATCGTCCAATTTTTGCAGGCTTTACCGTGTTGGAATTAAGTAAAGTTCTTATGTACTCATTTCACTACAATTTTGTAAAGAAATTGTATGGCAACAGAGCACAATTGCTTTTTACTGACACAGACTCTTTTTCATATGAAATAGAAACTCCAGATTTGTATGAGGATATGGCAGCTCACATGGATATGTTTGACACTTCGGACTATCCTAAAACTCACCCTCTCTACAGCGAAATTAATAAAAAAAAAATAGGGTGTTTCAAAGATGAGCTAAACTCTAAAATTGGACTGGAATTTGTAGGCCTTCGGTCTAAAATGTATTCTTTGTTGTCTGAAGAAGGAGAAAAAAAGACTGCAAAAGGAGTGTCACGAACGGTTGTGGAAAAAAATATCAGCCACGCACAGTACAAAGAGTGTGTTCTAAATGTAAAATGCACTAGGGAAATTCAATCGCGGATCCAGAGCGAAAAACATGCTCTATATACAGTGGAGACTAATAAAATTGCATTGTCCCCGTTTGATGACAAACGCTATGTATTGGAGAATGGTATTGACACTCTACCTTACGGTCATTACAGGATTCAAAAAGAAGAATCGTAAGTCTTTTCTATCACAAAATTATATTTATAAGTAAAACGATATTAACTTTCCATATTTTCGAGTATTTCTTTTTTTTTTAAAAATCGAGGAGTTTTTATTTAAAGGAACCAATAATATTTTAAACTATTTGCTTCATCTCAAAATGAATGAAATCAGATAATGTGTCATTTTTATCATTTGTATATACGTGTGTATGTTTAAGTGTAGGATTTATACTTTTAATATATTTGTTTCCAATATTTTTTATTTCTTGTTATACATTCACTTGACTCATTAGTTTAGCTGCTATGTGTTCTCACTTAAGGGAGCAAATAAACTTTCAAAGTATTTGCTTCATCTTCTTTAAATGAGCGAAATCGTAAAATGTGTAATATTTATAATATGTATATATATATGTATAAAAGTTGTGTTTATGTGTGTTTAAGTATTTGTTTCTACTTTTAATATATTTGTCTACAATATTTTTTATTACCTTGTTATACATTCACTCGATCTATTAGTTTAACTGTTATGCGCATCTGTAGGAATCTAGTCTTGATAATTTGCTTTCTTTCTTTTTTTTTTTGAAACTTTCACTATGTTTTTATAATTATATGTACATAAATAATAGAATTGGTGATAATAGTAATAATAATAATAGTATTAGTAGTTATTTGATGATGCTCATAACGTATCGGGTGGTGGTGGGGACAACCTAAATAATCATTGTAACGTATTTCTTTAAAGCATCGATTTCTTAATGATAGTAATATCTGCTTAAAAGATATGTTTGAACATGTCAGCTTACTCTTCCCATTGTTATAAGAATCTATATCCGTAGGCGTGTCGTTTAGAGCTATTAGTGACGTCAATACATACAGTTCTTCTTATTGGATAAAGTAAATATGCCCTGGTCGATAGTAGACGTTCAGAGAATCATTTTCCGTGCAGTGTTGTGTTTGGAAGGACATCGAATAATTTTGTTCTATGTATCTTGGCTTTTTCTTCATTCACTGGTGCCAAAGCTTAGTTTGATTTACTTTTTAAGTTCAAAGAAAATACATTTTACTATGGAAACTTCTAATCCATCGAAAAAGTTAAAAATGGACGATATGACAAATGGTAAAGATGTAACTGGAAAATATGTTCAGCAACAAGACATTGGATTCCAGTTGGATTGCATTCCTAAGAATCACTACTATCTTGGTGGAGAGGTTTTTGCGGTTGTCTCGTGTTTCCTAGGATACACAAGGGTTCATATTAGAAGATATGTTGCTGGTGATATTGATGGAAATCTATTACCGACAAAAAATGGAGTTTCTCTTACACCGACCGTATGGGAGTCATTACAACGCCAGTTGAACACATACGTAACATTCGCTGACAACAATACAGCATTAGTTATTTCGAAAGATTTATTCGTCACAAAGGACAAAACTGACGGTAAATTACGTGTAAACCTTCAACGAATGTTTCGGAAAAAGGACTTGTGCTTTCAATTTGTGCCACAGTATGTAAGCTTAGAACACTTTCAAATTAGAAAGCTGTGTTATAACATGAATGCTATTTCTGAAGTTTTGCGCGATACTCTTCTGCGTTCTACACTCGAATATCACGTACTTCAAAAGCTTAAAGATTACTCGCCCTCGAAAATGTCTGAGTATTGTGGTGATCCCGATAATCCCGAAGGTTTAGAAGAACTAACTCTATCTGTGAGTAAAATTTTAAAAGATTTTATAAGTAAACATATAAAGAAACATATTGAATGTTTCAGTAGTGTTTCGGACATAGAACCTAGGTACGATCGCATGTGCTTGCAAATGAATCAAAGTGAAAAATGGGACAATTATCATGAGTTAGCTTTGTATGATATCAATTGGGCTGAAGTTGCTGAAAAAATTGTATGTGATAATGCTAAATTTGATTACTTTTGGTATCTTGTGAAAATATTTGAATTTTTTGAATGTTTAGACTCTAAGAGCATTTACAAATCTGTAAAAAATCTGTATCTCAAGGATGAATCATACTCTTTTTATACGAATGTTATATGAATACATTTGATTGTAACTGTTTATTTGTAATGTCGCTAAGTGTGAATAAATATGTAATGATTTGAAACTATATGACTCTTTACTGAATTTTGCGATGTAGCATACTTATATTAAACGTTACACTAAACACACTTGATATTAATTTCTAATCTAACTTCGAAATAAAGAATATAATCCAGTACAAATAAAATATATAAATTAGCTTATTAATGCCGATTTCAATCTTAAAAAAAAAATGATAAAGTTAACTACAAGAACACATTTTTTCTTTTTGTTCATTGATAGAAGAAAGAATACAAAAGTATAATTTAGTTACAGGGAAAAAGAAACTCCAAAAAAATATAAAATTTAATAATTGTGCTATTTTCCTTTCCTAGATGGCGCCACAATCTTTTTTTCTTACGTTACATCAAACTCTAAAGCTGAAACTAGTTAGTGTTGCCATCCTAAAAATATAAACATTTTAAGCTGCATTAAAGTAGTTCCCATAATCACTACGAGGAGGCGGAGGGTTGAAAACCAAAACTAAGAGCTGTTGCCATCCTAGAAATATAAACGTTTATAAAATAAAGCCTTTTTTCCTATGTTAACACTTTGAATGGGTAATAGTAGTTCCATTATTCAGCACTAAGAGGCGGAGGGAAGAAAACCGAAACTAAAGGGTGTTGCCATCCTAGAAATAAAAACTTTCAAAAAGAAAGCACTTTTTCTAATATTATCAATGTTACAGTGATATAGTAATTCCATCATTCACCACTAGGAGGCGGAGTATGGGAAACCGAAACTAAAGGGTGTTGCCATCCTAAGAAATGTAATTTTTAAATTCTAAAAAGTAATTTTCCTAATATTATCAATGTTACAGTGATATAGTAGTTCCATCATTTACCGCTAGGGGGCGCATGATGGAAACCGAAACTAAAAGGTGTTGCCATTCCTAAACTATAAACTTTTTAAAACAACTCAACACTACTCGAAAAATGCCTGAGGCTAAAACAACTCAACTCCACTCGAAAAATGCCTGAGGCTAAAACAACTCAACTCCACTCGAAAAACGCCCGAGGCTAAAACAACTCAACTCCACTCAAAAAACGCCTCAGGCTAAAACAACTCAACTCCACTCGAAAAACGCCTGAGGCTAAAACAACTCAACTCCACTCGAAAAACGCCTCAGGCTAAAACAACTCAACTCCACTCGAAAAACGCCTCAGGGCATGCCCGGGGGGAAATGCCTGAGGGCAGAGGCGGAGTAGCCTGGGGCGGGGGCGTGGTTCCCTCCGCCCTCCGCCTCCTGGGGCAGAACTCTCCTTTTTATACTACTAATGTGTTTAAATGATTTGGGCAAGGGCGCATTGATAAATAGGAAGTTCATTGGTCATAGGAGGAGGGGGATAACAAAAAGCTCGCATTGCACATTTCTGTCAAAATGAAGCATTTAATAGCGGTATATTAAGCGTTAATATGTTTTTATTTCCATGCTGCGTTTATATTTATAAAAGACACTAGGATTTTTTCCCTCAGAAAACTTTGTTTTGTATTATAATTGTGTTTTTTGCAACGAAAAAACGCATTTATTTCCGCAACAAAAAGTGTCCATACAGATTCAATTTTTTTTTTAAATCGCAGTGAAAAGTTTCAATTTATAAAGTTTCGGTTTCACCTATTTATGAGTACTATGCGGTCACACTATAAAAGATAATATTTAAAGCAAAATTCTACTTCAAATTTCAAATACTACAGTTTCCTGTTGCTCTTTCTTATTAATATTTAATTACTATTTATAGGTTGTGATTTTGTCGTAGTAATCTTATTTTATGTACAAACAGTACCCAAAACCATTATTATTTTTCTGTGCACAAATGTGTGTGTTGATATGGGGGTGGGTGCGTATCATTATTTAAAGTTTTAAAATAAGTTTTAAAGTAAAATCTATAACGTATGCTTTATTTCTGAACTAAGTATATTTATGTGATATAGTGTGACATGTGACAGGTGGAGGATAAGGATGTGACTCTTCATGACAAAGGGGCAGGGGGATCAAATATACTGAAAAGGTACGTCATTTATGAATAGTACATGGTCAGAAACGACTATTCATTTTCCCTGCTGCTTTATGTTAAATTGGCGAATAAACAAAGATCGCGAACGTTTAGGGATACTGTGCATTATAACCCGATGAGTTTACGTTCACTAGTTTCCTTTAGTTACCATTACTTGAAAAATTTCTGAATCACTAAATAATGTGTTGCCACTACTTCTTTTAATTAGAAGAGTTGCTTTCAACAAAGCAAAGTGGCCGCCCCTGTTGTGTTTCGCCATGATTTGAAGAAAGGTGCATTATTTATCTTCTTTTATTTTTCGTGGCCACCAAAAGTTCAATACAAAAAAACAATATAAATTCTATAAAACCAAGACTGAATATCTGCGAGAGAATCGTAAATGTTTAATTAAGCCTAGTGAGCTTCTGCAGATGTATATTTATGGGAAGGTACTTTTTAATACCCCAGCAATAAAACAGCCTTTGTCTTTACGGCTTCGGTATGTGTCCAGTTTATGCTAATATATGACCAATTTGCCAAAGTACCCGGATTTCCTAATGCTAATAACATCATTATTGGAAAGTGTTAGTTTTAATAAGCAGAAAATTGGCGGTGGAAAAAGTGTTATAGCGTTTTTGTGCACGGTCTTTTGATCTGCGAGATGTACGTTTTGATAGGGTAAAGAAGTAGTTTGCCACTCTTGAAATTTATGATGGCTGCTTTTGGCTCAGAATTTCATGAATCTTTTATTTGAAACACAATGCGTTGGTTACTGGTTTCTAGTTAATCAAAAGATTTTGAAGAATTTTATGGAATGAAATGATGAAATTGTTAACATTTTTTTGGTTGCAATCAATTAAAAAAATGCACATGTTATTTGGTTGGAGTTGATTAAGAGATTTTCCAGATTAAGGTAAGGTCAAGGATTATCAAGGTAAGAAAATCAGCAACATGAGCAAACATCATTTTGACAATAATCAATAAAAAATATGATTTGTGAATTGAAATGATTGTTTAAAGTTGTGATGGTTGCTTTTAGATTAGAATTTCCTGAACCTTTTGTTTGAAACACAATGCGTTTGGTTACTTGTTTCGAATTGATCGAAAGACTTTAAACATTGTGAAATTGTTAACTTGTGCGAACATTATTTTGGCAGCAATTAATAAAAAGAATACATTCTTTACTTGTTTAGTGCTGATTGAGAGAATTTAGATTTCTGAACAACGAAGTAAAGAAAATTTTAACTTGTGCGAACATTATTTTGACTGTAATCAATAAAAAATGATTTGTGATTTGAAATGATTGTTCAATGGCTGTTTAAACTTATGATGGTTGCTTGTGGTTTTGAATTTCGTGAATCTTTGATTTGAAGCACATTGCGTTGCTACTTGTTTGGAGTTGACTGCAAAATTTTCCAGAATTCTATAGAATAAAATGGAGAAATTGTTAACTTGTGCGGACATTATCTTGTCTGTAATCAATAAAAAATGGAATTTGAAATGATTGTTTAAGGGTGTTTAAGTTGATGATGATTGCTTATTGCTTTGAATTTCGTGAATCTTTTATTTGAAGCACGGTGCGTTGCTACTTGTTTGGAGTTGACTGCAAAATTTTCCAGAATTCTATAGAATAAAATGGAGAAATTGTTAACTTGTGCGGACATTATCTTGTCTGTAATCAATAAAAAATGGAATTTGAAATGATTGTTTAATAGTGTTTAAGTTGATGATGATTGCTTATTGCTTTGAATTTCGTGAATCTTTTATTTGAAGCACAGTGCGTTGCTACTTGTTTGGAATTGACTGCAAAAATTTCCAGAATTCTATAGAATAAAATGGAGAAATTGTTAACTTGTGCGGACATTATCTTGTCTGGAATCAATAAAAAATGGAATTTGAAATGATTGTTTAATAGTGTTTAAGTTGATGATGATTGCTTATTGCTTTGAATTTCGTGAATCTTTTATTTGAAGCACAGTGCGTTGCTACTTGTTTGGAATTGACTGCAAAAATTTCCAGAATTCTATAGAATAAAATGGAGAAATTGTTAACTTGTGCGGACATTATCTTGTCTGGAATCAATAAAAAATGGAATTTGAAATGATTGTTTAATGGTGTTTAAGTTGATGATGATTGCTTATTGCTTTGAATTTCGTGAATCTTTTATTTGAAGCACAGTGCGTTGCTACTTGTTTGGAATTGACTGCAAAAATTTCCAGAATTCTATAGAATAAAATGGAGAAATTGTTAACTTGTGCGGACATTATCTTGTCTGTAATCAATAAAAAATGGAATTTGAAATGATTGTTTAAGGGTGTTTAAGTTGATGATGATTGCTTATTGCTTTGAATTTCGTGAATCTTTTATTTGAAGCACGGTGCGTTGCTACTTGTTTGGAGTTGACTGCAAAATTTTCCAGAATTCTATAGAATAAAATGGAGAAATTGTTAACTTGTGCGGACATTATCTTGTCTGTAATCAATAAAAAATGGAATTTGAAATGATTGTTTAATAGTGTTTAAGTTGATGATGATTGCTTATTGCTTTGAATTTCGTGAATCTTTTATTTGAAGCACAGTGCGTTGCTACTTGTTTGGAATTGACTGCAAAAATTTCCAGAATTCTATAGAATAAAATGGAGAAATTGTTAACTTGTGCGGACATTATCTTGTCTGGAATCAATAAAAAATGGAATTTGAAATGATTGTTTAATGGTGTTTAAGTTGATGATGATTGCTTATTGCTTTGAATTTCGTGAATCTTTTATTTGAAGCACAGTGCGTTGCTACTTGTTTGGAATTGACTGCAAAAATTTCCAGAATTCTATAGAATAAAATGGAGAAATTGTTAACTTGTGCGGACATTATCTTGTCTGGAATCAATAAAAAATGGAATTTGAAATGATTGTTTAATAGTGTTTAAGTTGATGATGATTGCTTATTGCTTTGAATTTCGTGAATCTTTTATTTGAAGCACGGTGCGTTGCTACTTGTTTGGAGTTGACTGCAAAATTTTCCAGAATTCTATAGAATAAAATGGAGAAATTGTTAACTTGTGCGGACATTATCTTGTCTGTAATCAATAAAAAATGGAATTTGAAATGATTGTTTAATAGTGTTTAAGTTGATGATGATTGCTTATTGCTTTGAATTTCGTGAATCTTTTATTTGAAGCACAGTGCGTTGCTACTTGTTTGGAATTGACTGCAAAAATTTCCAGAATTCTATAGAATAAAATGGAGAAATTGTTAACTTGTGCGGACATTATCTTGTCTGGAATCAATAAAAAATGGAATTTGAAATGATTGTTTAATAGTGTTTAAGTTGATGATGATTGCTTATTGCTTTGAATTTCGTGAATCTTTTATTTGAAGCACAGTGCGTTGCTACTTGTTTGGAGCTGACTGCAAAATTTTCCGGAATTCTATAGAACAAAATGGAGAAATTGTTAACTTGTGCGGACATTATCTTGTCTGTAATCAGTAAAAAATGGAATTTGAAATGATTGTTTAATAGTGTTTAAGTTGATGATGATTGCTTATTGCTTTGAATTTCGTGAATCTTTTATTTGAAGCACAGTGCGTTGCTACTTGTTTGGAGTTGACTGCAAAATTTTCCGGAATTCTATAGAATAAAATGGAGAAATTGTTAACTTGTGCGGACATTATCTTGTCTGTAATCAATAAAAAATGGAATTTGAAATGATTGTTTAATAGTGTTTAAGTTGATGATGATTGCTTATTGCTTTGAATTTCGTGAATCTTTTATTTGAAGCACAGTGCGTTGCTACTTGTTTGGAGTTGACTGCAAAATTTTCCGGAATTCTATAGAACAAAATGGAGAAATTGTTAACTTGTGCGGACATTATCTTGTCTGTAATCAATAAAAAATGGAATTTGAAATGATTGTTTAATAGTGTTTAAGTTGATGATGATTGCTTATTGCTTTGAATTTCGTGAATCTTTTATTTGAAGCACAGTGCGTTGCTACTTGTTTGGAGTTGACTGCAAAATTTTCCGGAATTCTATAGAACAAAATGGAGAAATTGTTAACTTGTGCGGACATTATCTTGTCTGTAATCAATAAAAAATGGAATTTGAAATGATTGTTTAATAGTGTTTAAGTTGATGATGATTGCTTATTGCTTTGAATTTCGTGAATCTTTTATTTGAAGCACAGTGCGTTGCTACTTGTTTGGAATTGACTGCAAAAATTTCCAGAATTCTATAGAATAAAATGGAGAAATTGTTAACTTGTGCGGACATTATCTTGTCTGGAATCAATAAAAAATGGAATTTGAAATGATTGTTTAATAGTGTTTAAGTTGATGATGATTGCTTATTGCTTTGAATTTCGTGAATCTTTTATTTGAAGCACAGTGTGTTGCTACTTGTTTGGAGCTGACTGCAAAATTTTCCGGAATTCTATAGAACAAAATGGAGAAATTGTTAACTTGTGCGGACATTATCTTGTCTGTAATCAGTAAAAAATGGAATTTGAAATGATTGTTTAATAGTGTTTAAGTTGATGATGATTGCTTATTGCTTTGAATTTCGTGAATCTTTTATTTGAAGCACAGTGCGTTGCTACTTGTTTGGAGTTGACTGCAAAATTTTCCGGAATTCTATAGAATAAAATGGAGAAATTGTTAACTTGTGCGGACATTATCTTGTCTGTAATCAATAAAAAATGGAATTTGAAATGATTGTTTAATAGTGTTTAAGTTGATGATGATTGCCTATTGCTTTGAATTTCGTGAATCTTTTATTTGAAGCACAGTGCGTTGCTACTTGTTTGGAGCTGATAGAAAAATTTTCCAGAACTGTATAGAATAAAATTGTGAAATTATTTAATTGTACGAACCATATTTTGGCAGTCATCGATAAAAAATATGGTTTATGAAACATTTTCCGTGACTTCACGCATTCAATTTAACTTTTGATAGTGCGATTTTTTATTTATTATTACTACAACCCAAATTCAAAATAATAGAATATCAGAACTGTTTGAACAAAACTTGTCCCTGTGTCGGGAAAAATTAACGCATGCAAATTAAAAAGAGTTAAACGCGTTATTCATGAGTAGGTAAATCATTTTCAACAAATTTGCGGACATTACTTGAACAACTTATGGATCATTAATGCATTGGAAAATTATATTAATTTCTTATATGGGTCAAAAAATTAGAATAAACTATTCATTCAATGTGAATTAAAAAAAAAAAGTTTTTAAAAGTAGTAAAAACATTACATACCTGTTAACAAATAGCCTGTCACAAGTATGAAGCTAGGTATTCGGATAATGTTAGGCCCTTTTAAAAGCCTTTTATTGCTCAAAATGAGTCTTCAAGGTGATAAATGGTTAAAAACGAAGTTACGTATTGTATCATTTCTTAAAGTGAGAAAAAAAAATCCAACTCAATTCAAATTAACGTTTTACTATCTACGGTATATAAGATTTTAAAGGACTAGAGAAGGACTAACCAACTAAAAAGTAACCGAAGTAAATGACAACTGGCAGATATGAACCCAAGTTAAATCGAATCGTCCAAAATAATCGTTGAAAAATGCTTCTTACGTCCATAAGTGTTGGAAAGAATCTATATTTATGGTATCCACGCCAAATACACTAGGACTGTTGCATAAACTGCAGTTCCAATTGCGGGAAACCGAAGAGAAACAGGAAGCAGAAACGTGTATGACTGAGAAGCTCATAAAGCAACAACAAGGTTGAAAAAACATTATATTCAGTGATGAATCTTTTTTTTTTTTTTGAAATATCTGTGAACAAAAAAGGTGTTCTGGTTTGACATTTTTAAAAGCAAAGTGTATGAGAGATCTTGTGTGAGATGTTCTCTCAAATTTAAGACATCCTTTATCACATGTGAATGCATAAGGGCTGCTGGAATTGGGCAATTGTATGTATCTTATAATAAAACAATGTGGGACTTCCGTTGTTCATTAATAATTTTGCATAATATTTCATCTGAGGCACAGCAGTGACACATGTTATCTTTCGGCAAGATTTCACTCCATGTCACATCTCTAAATTGACCAGTTAATTTTAAACCAGAAAGAGGAATTTCGGTATTTAACTCAACTTAAGCAACTCTACCGATCACAATATGATCAAGAATTTGTGGTACCGTCATATCTAAAGAAAACGGTTCAAGACCGAGTACCCGCTAACAAAATTGAACTCGTTGCCGCATTGAAGAGGCTATGGAAACGTTGTTAGTAGTGATGAATGTAAAAAAGTAGCTGAATCCGTGTGTGAAAGGATTAAAGCATTGAATCCAGCAAAAATGACGTATTCAAGTATTGATATTGTTTCTTTTGAAAATGTTTTTCCCCTTTAGATGAATATATTCTATTTTTTTGACTCAATGTAAACCTACATCACTATAAACTTTTGGATTATTTTGTCTAAGATTATTTTTTAATTAAGTATATTTGAAATGAAACGTATACTTTAAGGTCTAAGAAAGGTGGCACGTTCATTTAAATACCTAATTTGCACTTATATTTGGTTAGAATAAACTTTTTCCTAAAAGTGAAAAATATTCTATTATTTTGAATTTGGGTTGTACATTAAAATTATTTTTTAGGAAGATTAGAAAAAGAAATAAAATTCATTTTGGCCTTTTAACCTATTGAAAGTACATTTGCTAACTTTTTTGTGGGGATAGTGGGTTTTTCTAGATGAATTTAAACATTGATATATTTTACTTCCATCGACCTTAGAAAAGTAATCAAATTTTAATGACATATCTTATTTCGGACTCGAACATTTCTTGAACTTGGTGGGAAATTGTTTTCCACTTAAAGGTTATTTTTTCGAAATAGATGAGGAACTTGTCCATAGCAATATTGGTTGCTACGTTTCCGTTAAAGGGCGTCAGATGAAGTTTTTCCGTAGTTTTCTTACATGCAATGCAGCTTGGGGAAAAGTTGCCTTTCTGGAAGACGTTCCCCAGCATTTGCGTATGGGTTAGAACTAAAGCTCCTATCAGGGAAGTCGGTATATTGCATGCAGTTTTGCCTTAGCCTTGGCTTAAGGACGGTAACTTAGTACTTAATACCTAAGCTTTACCTTCAATTTACGAGTTAAACCGCACCATGAATGCAGACTGGTAAGGTAAATATCTTTTATCTACTAGATTATTGGCACTCTCATGTTAAATGAGGTAACATCTGAATCCAATTTGGTTGTTCGCTATTCCAGACAGATCCGATCCACAACAAGGATGAAACTGCAGTCTCTGGATGTGATTATTGGACTCTCGATATATTGCATGTAGTACTGCTGTAGCCCTGACTTTAGGGTGGTAACTTTATGCTTTAAATCGATGAGGGTTGGGCAGCATGTTTCTATCTAAAAAAATAAATAAATAAATAAATAAATAAATAAAACAGGCCATATTCAGAGGCAAACATGCTGCATCTGGGTAGCGATTCACACATAAGGAGATTCTATACTCATTTGCTCTTAAATTACCTTAGATAAAATATTAATGGATTAAATGCTCATCATCTTATAAAAAATGAGATTCCCTCATCTCTACATTGTGGATCAAACACCACTATCTTTGCATCATAGATAATGGAACCACCATTAGTGACGTTCCAAACCATTGCCGATTAGAATCCTCAACTCATTGTTAAAATCTTGAGTACATGGAGATATTAGCCATTTTTTCATGTTTCTGCAATAGTAATCTGATCGAACAATGTGTGAAAAAAATTCTGCATTTGCATTTAAAACACATTATATCTAGAGTATTCGTACGAATCCCTACCCCGCCCTAAGTATTGAATATTCCTAATGATACTGACAGAGGCATTCTCAAACGGAGAGCCAATTAGCATGTACAACCGCCTTCGAACATCCAGCTAAGAAATGCGTTTTTTCGCCCACTTTTCGAAAACTGATTTCCTATCATTTGCCAAACGAGTCGAAATCGAAACGACCTTGTTCGACATGTCATTTGCGCGCTTAAAGAGCGAAATAATTAAATCTTTTCTTTCTCAACACAATGCGTGCATAAAAAATGGCGTCTTTAAGATTCAGAACTGTTTCCCTGTGTAAACAAAAGCCACATAAATCAATCGATAAACTGTCAATGATATTCAACGGCCGCTATAAATAATGGAAAACGTGCTGACCAGTACGTCTAGACCTGATAGCTTTTAAATTCCGTAATTATCAGTAATAAAACCAATAAAGCTGTTAGTATGATCATTCACATTCAATAAGCGTTTAACGCCTTCAGACATGTTTGAGCATTATATGTCTTCGAAAATCGTTTGCTCGCGAAAACTGATTGTGTTGCCACTTGGTATGTACGAAATTGCGCTGTTTAAAAAGAAAAAAATATTCTAAAACTTCCGCATTATCTGGAAGAGATTGGCGGGTATCGCGTTAGTATGATTTACAAATTGTTTGAAAATTATAAAAATTTCATTAAGGTGGAAAAAGGGAGTAATTAAATTAGTTTCAATTGACTGAATAACGATAGGTTAGATTAATGGTTTGAAATGTAAAATATAATTGCATTTTATGATACTCTTGGCACCAGTAATGAATATTAATTTCCTAAATTTGCCTCTTAAACTTTCATTTGGTTTAGGTTTGATACTGTTGAAAAATGAAAGGTGTATTATGAAGTAGTAAAACTCTTATCAGAATTAAATGTCAAAAAAGATGGACGTACCAAATGACGTGCTAGTGACGGATTTCTTACGAAAGGAATTCGGTATTTTTAAGCACTTTGTACGTGATTTTTAACTATACGGAAACTTCGAAATCATCGTAAGTTTAATTTTTAAAGGAAATGATTGAAACAATTCTCGGCAAAAAAAAGTAAGCAAAATAGAACTTAAAACAAAGCTATAGTATAGTTTTAATTTCTTATACGAGTTTTTAATAATTTTAACAAGAAGTTCTGTCTAGAACTAAACGAGCCAACTTTCCCGTATACCCATACTACTTTCTAGTACCTGATCAATATTCTCAAAAATAGCTAAAATCGCAAATCATTTCAAACATATTTTTTAAATACTTTAAGCTGATTTATAGGAATAAAATATTCCTCACTCATCTAAAAAATTAGATGCGTAAAAAAAAAAAAAAAAAAAAAAAAAAAAAAAAAACGAACAAAGAAAATAGCAGCAACTTTTAAAAAAAAGCAGCTAATACATTTTTTTCCATTAAAAAAAACTTTAACAGCTTTCAACACGAAAAAATAATAATTGAAATTAATAAGTTCATTAAAATAAATACATCATACCAAAAAAAAAAAAAAATCGTTTCTTTTTCCCCTGTTGCCAAAAACAATTTTTTAAATGAATTAATGCACTTACCAAAATAAATAAAAACAATAAAATGTCAACTTAAAGAAATAATTTTCATTCTCAAAAAAAAAAAAAAAATCGTCTGCGCATATCTTTATGTAGAAACATAATTGACTTCGAGTTTATTCGCCGAAAACTGAATACCTAATTTAAAACTTTAGCGTAAAAATAAAAACAAGTCACATCAACAATAATTATTTTACAGTCAAAACCATAGTTGCGGAGTCGGAGTCAATCTCAATTTGGGGTAAAGAAGTCGGAGTCGAATACCTAAGAATCGGAGTCAGTCATTTGTCCTCCGTGTATAAATTTTTGCCAAAGCTACGAAGTCAGAGTCGAAGTCGGGGAGTCGGAGTCCGATTAATTGTCTGGCACAGGAGCCGGAGTCAGGTGCCCCTAAATTCTAGGAGTCGGAATCTGGAGTTTGGCGTCAAGAGCTATTTCCAACAAAATTTGTTTGAAGTAAATCCACCTTCAAGTACGGAATCTACATTGACTTTCAGTTTCCCCGTAGGCGCTAATGTTAAGGGATTTGAACTGTTCAAAATTGAACGGAAAATTGTTCAAATCAAAAAGATATCTTATATACAAGTTTTCATCAAAAGCTTTTTCCTACGAAGCTTGTTTGAAGCAAATTCGCCTCAAAGTTCAGAATTGCCTTGAATTTCCCTATAGGCGTTAATGTTAAGTTTTTTTGAACTGTTCAAAATTGAACAAAAAATATTTCAAATCAAAAAATGAAATATAGGAATGAGGTGTTCTTGCCGAGATCTTTCGAACAAAAAAAATTGTTCGAATCGGACTATTCACTCAAAGTTATTGGGGGGGGGGGGGACAGACAGACAGACCGACAGAGAAACAGACCGACAGACATTTTTCCCCACCTCAATACCCTACTTTCCAATTTTTCGATAGTTATTTAATTATTTTATTGATTTTTGACTTTTTTTTTCCGCGATATTTTTAAGATGTATTAAGCCTTCTTTCATACTTTTTTCTTCTTTTTCTGACTTTTAGGCTAAAAACGAAGAAGAAAAAGAACGTTCTGTAATTTTTGCAGCTATTAGAACTCTACCAGCGACTTACTAAACATCGATTTGTACGATATAAGATGTGCTCTAAAATTCACCTCCAAAAGCAAATGAAAAGACAAGGAAACAAATGTATTCGATTATTTGTGCTGAATATTTAAAAAAAGAGTCGGAATCGAAGTAGTTTGTAATATTATTGTATTCTTAGTAAAGTGTAAACGAAATAGGATTTTAAATTGAAAAAACTTTGTTAAGTTCTATCATTATTTACATGATTTTTTTAATAACTGAGAAAAAAAATGATATTATTATTAGAATAGTATTTAGAACTCGACTCCTGCGCAGTTGTAGTACTGGTGCAAAATTAATATCATTTTAAACAAGCAACATTTTGGCAAGATATTGAATGTTATTTGTTGAAGGATATTATTGAAAATATTGCGACAAAACTGCAGAATTTCCAGTTACAGTGTCAGACAGATAGGGGTTTTTTAAAGGAGGAGGGGGAAACCTATATGACAAAAGACATCTATCAGTTATTGCAGACATTTTCCCTCGTATTTCTGTCGATTTATTCCTGATGCTGAGAGGTCAATTAGCAGTAGTTGCGTTTTATGTGTCACTTTTCAGTTATAGTTGTCACATATAGCTGTATTTTTCTGCTTAAAAGTTAAAATTTGTTTATAGCAGTTTTCCAAAATAACTTACAACCTTATGATGGCATCCTTTAAATAACTGATGAGCTACGTGATGATGATGATGATGACGTGTCCATGATGTGCACATGGATAGTTTTAGATTACTTCGAAGCTGTCAAAGACCTCAACAACCTTGTCTGAAAAATTCAAATCTTCCTGGTCTTCTGGCTGATCTTGAAAAGCTTGGCCTGAATTGTTGTGTAGCCGAAGATATGCTGAGGAGACAGTTGAACATGTGAGCAGTGATTTGATTAACTTCTTTGTCCGTCAATCGAGGATGAGCTACGTAAAGAAGTGATATACATTTCAGCACCAAAGACGAGTGGTAACTTGTGCAGGGCTTATTTTAGATGAAACTTTAAGTCATTTGAAAGAGCAGATGCTCAAACTCATGGGTGAGTAGAAATGGACGATCATTCCAATATTGAAGAAACGTTCCTTAAAGGCGTGTTACGAACAGTCTTCTGATTTCAGAAAAATTCTTATTATAAACCTCAGAGTAGAGAGTGGATCGACCAAACGCATCAGTTTTTGTGTTATTGCTTGATCCTGGTAAGGTGAACAGTGTCTGATTGGAGAAATGTATCTTCAGCGATGAAAACTGCTTTTTGCTGAGTCATAACCTCGCATGCGAAGAGGCGAAAGGGTTATTGCAAGGCTAGCCAGATTTCTGAAATGTTCAACCGGAGCACCCCCCTCCCCCCAGGGCCGATCCTAGTAGGTGTACAGCGTGTGCACCGCACAAGGGCAGCCAAAGCAAGGGGTGGCCGCAGGCCGCATCATATAATTCTTTTAATCAAGCAAAATTCCTCAAGAATTTCTCAGAAGAGAACTTATAATAAGTCAAATAAATATGCTGAATTTTAAATGTTCAATTATCAAAGTAAGTGCCGATTTCCCGACAGCATAGCATAGTTTAAGAAATATAGATTGTTACGGAATATTGTCCATTAATATCTAATATACTCTTTACACACATGCTTCATTTGGTTGCAAAATTTGTGACAGAACCGGTAATCACTCATGGATACAAGGGAGGGGATGGGAGATGAGGGAAATGGCCCCTTCCTGAAGTATGAAAGGGTGCCTTCTAAAAGGAGCACTCAGGACCCAGGGCGACCTGAGTTTACCCGAGCCTAATGTTTACCCCTCAAGCTTTTATAGACCTAAACAATGAAGACATATTTTATATATTATATTAGCATTTTTCTTTTTCGAATTAAAATCACGAATAAACTGCCCGGTTTCAAATTAGGGCTCTTGCCTCGGGTAGTAAATTCAAGCGTAGCTCCAAAACGAAGATCCAAAAGGATGCCATGACCTCCTTGACGAGACTAAAGACGGCTTAAAATTGCGTTTTTAGGACTTTAATTTCGGTAAATTTTGCTGTTTGAACCACCGATCTTAAAGACCCAATTAAATCTTTGATTCACCCCGTCCACCTTAACTTAATCAAACATAGCCTAAAAATGTTGGCTTTAAAATCCAAAGTGTGTTTTCAGAGGACAGCCCTTCTTAATGTCATCAAAAATTGCTTAATGACATTTTTCGTATTTCGTATTCGAAATTTTTGCGATGGAGGGCCCCGAAATCCATTCTCAAACATTACTACCAAAGATAGTCTCGATTAGCGTCTTTAAAGAGGCCCCTAATCTCACCCCCTCAGTTTGAAATTGACTTCAGTTTCAAAAAATAGTTCGTGAGGGCACACTGAACCCCCGCCCGCTCTTTGTCCCACCGTTATGAAGCATTGCCTAAAATACGATTTTGGGACTTCAATTTCTGAAAAACTCTAGAGGAGAACTGCCTGTCTTATGTAACTGGGCATATACCCATCAATCATCGAAGTGAGGTGGACAAAAGTCTATAGTTGTGTTTTTCAGATATTAATATCGAAAAATATCCGAAAGATCCGCCGAAGCTTCCCAGTTTTGTTAACGTTACCAAAGATAGCATAAAATTGCGCTTTTAGAAACATTCGTTTGAAACCCCAAAGCTCTTCCTTCCAAAAATAGCATAAAACGGATTTTAGTTCTGAAAAATATTTCGGTTCGGAATATTTTCGCGTTTCTCCCATCGTTTTCAAATTTAGTCAAAAATGAGTTTTTGAAACAATTGTGTCGAGAAACTACCGTAGGAAAGTCGCCAGATCTCCTACCATCACCAAAGACAGCCTAAATTTGCGTTTTAATCTTCAATTTCGAAAACTTTCGATGGGAGATGATTGTACTTCCCTCTCTCTAGCAACGTCAACAAAGATAACCCAAAACTGCTTGTTTAAAACTTTAGTTTTGGAAAATTTTCGGGAAGAACTCCGATCTTTCCTAAGCTACGGTCACAAAAAATAGCTTCGAATTGATTTTAATTTTGAAAGAATTTTAGGCGAGAACTCCAACATTACTTTTCCCCTGAAGCCTCGAAAAAGTTCCTAAAATTGCGATATTTGACGTCAATTTCGAAAATTTCTCGTGCACCTTAATACACCGATTCTTTTCTCTTTGCAACCAAACACAACCAAAAATTACTAAAACTATTATTCGCACGCCAATTTCGGTAATTTTCTGGGAGCAATCCCCCCTCCCTTGATTCCCCCTCCTCTGTCCTTTCTCTCATGTCACCGAACATAGACTATAAAATGCGTTTTTACGACTAGTAAATTTTGGTATCTATTACTTTCTTCAAAGATATAAATTGTACCTAAAGAGTTTCTTGCTAAAATTTTTCTTCCTTTTTATAAAATAAAAGAATTTTTCTTTCTTTTTAAAGTTCGTCATTCTTGTTTGTTTTTTTTTTTTTGTTTTTTAAATTAGAACTTGATATAGAAATTTGAAGAAATATTTATACGGACGTCAAAGATTAGTCAAAATATGCAAATTACTCTTGAGGGGCGGCGCATTAAATATTTGCACACGGGCGACCAACACTATTCAAATTCTATTCTATCTAGTATTCAAATGGGTACACGCCACTGGCTGATTTTTGGATACTTTTACAAGGCAGTTTATTCTCAAAACTGAATAAATGGTTATTAATTATGAACTTAACCAGATGAAATTTAAACAGTTTACTCCCGAGATGTAAATATTTACAGTTTATTTCAGTTGGAAAAAATCACTTTGAGTGAGGAATAAAAAGTTGAACAATATTTAGATATAATTTTCCTTTTATAGGACTTTTTCAGAGTCTTTTTTTGGTTTTAATCTTGTTTAAAAATCCTCACAAGCTAATCCGGTAATTATTTTACAAGTCAATGATACAAATGATAAAGTAATTATCCTAAAAAAATATTCGCAGTTAACTATTTTTAGACATTTTTGGTCTTTTGTAATCAAATTTATCTTTTCTCGAGACGTGGAGTAAACCTGCCGGGACACCGGGATTTTGTTTAAAATTCGGGACTATCCTGTTCAAACCGGGACGTCTGGCAAGCCTAGTTATTACTCCATTCTAACATTTGGTATTGAGCAGCACCAGATTTACGCGTTTACAAAAGAAATGCTTCCCTTTTACCGGGAGTGGAAGTTTTCCAAAACACCATATACATTGCAACCTGCAGTTGACCAATACCTCCAAATTTATCTTCCTTTGCACTTGGTACGGAATGCACATGTCCAAAATGCTACCAGTTATGATATGCTATTACCATTTTGAATGGAACTTTCTTATCACGGTTTTAAATTAACTGCAACGAGCCGGTTTTTCGGTCAATGTGAGCAGGTTCATAATGTCTGCGAGCATTGCTAATCATTTTTCAACCTGCTACAATGCACCCTGATGAAGGCATTTTTCAGCTGGTGATGCTTCTTATATGTTATGCAATCCAAACACAAAGACTCCATTCGACATAAAGGCCTCCTTAACACACTATTCTGAAGTCTAACAACAATGTCTACAATACCTATCCATCAGGGCACCAGATTACGCTCCAATAATTCAAGTTTAAGACATCGTTTCGGAATACCACAAAACTGGTTGATGAATTGCTACATTTTTGGCAGAATCTGCAGCAGAAGGACATCGGGAAAGCAGAAGATTCCGATACTCATTGATTCTCGTCTTGTGTCAGGAGTGCCAGAAAAACCTTCTTACAATTAACAAGCGCCTCCCTCCCCCACATCCGAATCTGTATTAATTTGATCCGTTATACAAACACTTCCCAAGCAGATTTTAAGGTAGTTGAGCAGAGATGCACTGCTTTTGCTTCGAAAATTCCTTTTAACCATGAGACACGCATGTGCCCTTTTTTGTGATCTGGCCGCCAAGTCAAACAAAAGCTAGTCAATTCGAGTCAGATAAAATCATAGTCGTACCATCCAACTCTCGAAGCAACTCACGGCACTTTCGAAACTTCGTTCAAGATGAAGCTAGTAGCCTGAATTTTTAGCGACTAAGAGAACATGCGATAGCAAGAAATATATTAAAAAAATTCGTTCCGTTTATACTAATAGTTTACGAATTATTCTCAGTCGAAGTTCTTGAATTTTGTCGCTGACAGTGACAGGATAATCAAAAATTACAGGCGCTGAAAGAAGTCACACAAGCTTGAAATTTTTAATAATAGTTAGTTTTAGGCGTGTAATAAAAGGAAAAATTGAAAATTTCAAATTTTTTTTCTTTCTAAGCATAAGTTTTTATCAACAGAGTAATTCATAACGTTCATGCTTGTCGGTAACCAATAGTGAATTTTCTTTGCATTTAAGTTTTTAAATCGTTTCTTTCTTAAGGAACTGACATTGCTGTTTTTCATTAGAGCGCAGTGTTATGCACACTTTCCTTTTATTTTTATTTATTTATTTTTTTATTTATTTTTGATCATATACGTATATATATGCCATTAATTAAGATATGAGTGATTCGTTAAAACTAATGTGCCCTTACTAGTAAAATTAAAAGCTCGTCTTTTAGTTATGGGAGCATATGACCATAATCACGTTTTTGGGCATTTAGAATTCATAATGATACTTTTCTATCATAAAATAGAGGGAAAATTTTACGAATTAAGGACATCAAACTATTAAAAACTTCATTTATTTTTCGTATCCGCGTTTCAAAAAAAAAAGATGATACTAATGTATTTCCAATACATTAGTTAAAAAATATCATTATGAGAAAACATAAAAGATTAACTGGGCTAACGATAAATAAAAAACGCAACAATACAATAACTCATTTTAGATTTTATTTATTTATGTTGTTGTTCATGCAAACTTCTCAAAAAGAAAAAAATATTCTTTCTTCCTTGATTAATTAACCCAAGAAATTAATGAGCAAATTGACAGTTGAGCTTCAAATTTTATATTTTAAAGTTCTATGACGTCAAGAACCTTTTGCAAAACGACTGGAAAAGCTTGAATTAATCATTCATTTTTTTCTGAGTCGTAATCCTTTAAACTTACTTTCCTTTTTATGCTGCCTAATAAATGATTAAAATTTCATAAAAACTAAACTGATGTTCTAATAGATACATCGTTTTATGTTCAAAATCTAGTTTTAATGCGACAGAAAAGTTCAATTTACTAGCTAATCAGTTTTTATCGGTTGTAATCTTTTAGCATCTTTTTCTTTCTTCATTAGAGCCATCTCTTCACTGCAGCTAAATAAATGAACTAGTGAATTAATCATTAAGTTTCATAATTTAGAATCATTTAACACTTTCTTTAATATGAATAAACTAACCAGTTAACCCATGAATTTCAACTTTCATCGTTCATATTTTTTTACCATAAATTCCACTTTCTTCTTTATACAGGAGAATTCTAATGATCTGAATAAATTAATTCCAGACCGAATTCGGATAATTAGAAGTTCGGATAACAGAATTTGTCCGAAAAATGTCGATATAATTTTTGTACGTATGTTGAAAAATGGCAGGAAAAAACTATTTTTAAGAAAAAAAATGTTTTTAGTTATGCAAATGAATAAGCACCCGTTTACACGTCAAGCGTATGTATAATGGCAGAAATATATTATAATGTTGTAATGTGATAAAGCGTTATAATGGCAGAAAAAAAGCTATTTTTAAGGAAAAAAAATATTTTTAGTTATGCAAATGAAGAGGCACATGTTTACACGTCAAGCGTACTTACAAGTGCCGTAATTAGTCCAGTATTCACGTACCGTACTTGAAATGAAAGTATTAGGGTAACGGCACCAGTAACAGACAAGGGTCTAGTAACAGACAGTCGTAAGTTCGGATTTAAATAATAAGACTTTTTGGCGGGTAAAACTGATTTTGCTGTGGCCCATGAATACGGTGCAACCATCTAGTGTTATGAGTGTGAATTTTATGATCCAGTTGGTACTTACAATGCAGTGGTGGAAGGTTATGAACAGCTACCACGAAGTCAGCCGGTGTGTCATGTTCATTTGAATATATTAGGGCTTTAGTTCTAAAAATAAAGAACTTTTGCACATTTTGAAGAGAAAACGGGAATTCTGTCTATTGCTCATCCTGTCTGTTAGTGGGTATCATCAGAATTTTCGGTGTCTGTTACTGGAGGTCGGACCTTTGTTCAAAATTGAGCAAATAAAAATGGAATTAACTCATTCAGAGGATCCAGGCGCAGCCAAACGTTAGATGCGATGTAGTTGCATGAAGGGAAAATAGTTTTAAAAGTCTAAACACATTAAAGGCTCGGAAAATTGAGTTATCCTGAGAGCGATGTCTTAAGCATGTCGTACTGGTGCCGTTACTTGCTGAATATATCGGTTCAAGTGAACAGTTTGCGGAGGGAATAGCGCTTGGTCAAAATCATCATCTTGCGAATCGTAGTATATTTCCTTCCTTATTTTTGTTCTACCTAAAAGTGATTCGGATAGAAGAAGTGAGGTAAATAGAGTTCTACGAAAGATTGGTTCCACTATACAGGGTGTTCCGTTTTAACCTGCAAGACCTTTATTTTTGCTACCATTAGTCCTAGTGCTATACTTCCAATTGCAAAAATATTCAAAATTAGATGCAGAGTTAAGGTATTGAAAGACTGAAGTGAAAATAAAAGTAAGTCAAAAAATACAAAATTCAACTTTTTATACTGGCCCCAGGTCCCCTAACTTATATTTAGGGGAAAAATCTCCATTGAGAAATTTGAACACAAAAAGTTTGAAATAAGTAAGGCCAATATTCACAGAGATATGAAACGCAGCGTTTTGTGACTTACACCACTCTTCACTCGCCGTCAATAACACCTTTTGGGGGAAAACATAGAGGCTAATAAGTGTTTAAAATTATATGTGTGCATAGAGTGTGGTTTTTGAAATTGTGCGAAGTTTTTGCGTATCACGGTATAACATTTGCATTTATTTTGAATAGCGATGAAAAATATGAATACCTTGTTTATCTTACTTTGACGACCTGTCATTCTTCTGAAAGGGCGATAAGCTCCAATCTCATCTTCCGTATGGTCCCTTAAAAATCTGAACTGGAATATCTCCTTGAGTTTTGGTCGCACAAATGTCAAGTTTTTTCTGTCAGTAATAGTTTTCAATGCATATTATTTCTCTAAATATTATTGGGGGAACTAGAGCCCGTATAAAAAGTTAAATTTTGTATTTTTTGACTCTTTTTTGTTTTTGCTTCAAACTTTCAATATCATAACTCTGCATCTGATTTTGAACATTTGTGCAATTAGAAGTATACATCTAGGACTAACGGCTACGAAAATAAAGGTCCTGCCGGTTAAAACGGAACACCCTGAATATCCCGAAAAATAGGAGATTAGCAAGCGAATCATTGAAATTTGACCTGTATTTCACTGTGTTCTTAGCCAGAGCCTTGTTCTTAGCACTATCGGCCCCGTAAAACGATTAGGCAAGAAGCACAATTATGCGCGGAGAAACTTATTAAGTTAGTAAAGATAGTTATATTACAATTAATAATCAGCTGTTCTACATAATAAGTAATTATCTTCGTAAAAAGTAAAGTTTCTAAAATAAACAGAATAAAAAAAATGAAATGCTAATAATATTAAAAGTGTGCATTGTAAGCTTAAAATTATTGATAATTAATTCACTACTTACGTGACAAAATTAATGTTTTGTTTTTGACCTTCGAATCTTGACTTTTAGTAGAATCCATTATGGCGGGTTGTTCATTCATAATATACTAAAGGGAATTTTTCTAAGACAAGTATTTAAAACTTACATTAAAATTTGTGCGTTATGCGGGGTGACTATTTCACTGCGAGGAAAATTTAATATTGTGTCAACAGGGAGAGGGAGCTTTTAGGTTCCAGAAGGTTTTATTCTTATAAGCGGGATATTTCTTTATACATTGCCCGATTAAGCGAGACCGATTTTTTTTTTTTTTGTAAATATGACTTGAGAAACTAACTGCTCAAATTACTCAATCTTTTTACATGAGTAACCAGTCTTGTGCAATTTACGTTTGGAATTGATACGGCCAATCTTTTGAACCAACTCAAATTTCTATTAATGCCTTCTACAAGCTGTATAGCAAAAGGAAGCAATGAATGCAAAAAGTTAATGATAAGTAATTATTTGTCACAAACCTTTTAAACTTTCTGACCGAATTCGTTAAACAAAGATTAAAAACAAACTAATTCTAAACGTTAAATTTTGATCCATCGTAAATCTTTACCACTTCAATCTCTCTCTCTTCTCATTACCCGAAAATAACGAACCACACAGGTTCGTCATCAACTTTAACTATTTATCTGTGAAAATCATAATAGCTTTATCTGATGCAAAAGTTTACCATTCTCCGATAGATATCATGGCACATCCTGTGAAAGGAACAAAAACTGATCCCCGTGTTTTGATAAAACATAAATCTTTAGCGTTTCAACCTTTTTCTTTTGGTAATTGACCCGGGAAAATGAACTAACCAGCGTTTCCTCGCATTTTCAAAAGAGATAATCCTTTACCACTCGAGCTTCACATTCTAGTAACATTTTAACTCGGATCTATACAAATAACTTTGTTTTAGTTGGTTGCCTCAATCATAACTGAATGCAAATCCCGTTGATAGTCTCAATCAAATGCACACCCATGTACCCAAGCACAAAAGATCAACGACACAGAAATATCTGGTGCTGCGAATTAATTTCGTGAACCTCATTGGGTGTTCACAACTCACAATCCTTTAGCACTCCATGATCGTTATCTAGCTATATATTATATCAAGTCCATCCAAATAATAACTTTATTTTAGGCCTTAATCATAATTGAATGCAAATCCAGTTGAGAGTCTCAATCAAATGCGCGCCCAGACACAAAAGATCAACGGCACAGAACTACCTGGTGCTACGAATTAATTTCGTGAACCTCATTGGGTTTTCACTACTGATAATCCTTTACCACTGCGTTCGTTATCTAGCTATATTTTAAATCATGTTCATCCAAATAATGACTTGATTTTAGGTGGTTGCCTTAATCATAATTGAATGCAAATCCAGTTGAGATTCTTAATCAAATGCACACCCAGACACAAAAGATCAACGGCACAGAAATATCTGGTACTGCGAATTAATTTCGTGAACCTTTTTGGCAACCATTTATCTCCCCAAACGATTATTAACCGGAGACATGAGGCAATCGTGGCTAATACGTTAGAGCCCAGCTTCCATTTTACGAGCTGACTTGTGCTCGTCGTCTGCTCAAGATCTCTCTGCCTTTGAATGCGGGCCCGTTCGACGCGCTCTGAATTCGAAATGGGGCTATTATGATCATAGATTGTCTCAGAGTTCTTGAATTATATAAATGAATTCAGCCGACGCCTTGGGCTCGCTTTTTTTATTGTTATTCGGTGCTTCTGTTTTGGTGAGGTGGATCTTTTTGTTTCCTCATCATCATTTGGGTAGAATTGCAATCGAAAACTGTCCAGGCCGCCTTTGTCCATTGAAGATTCATATTCCTTCACTGTCCCCCCAACAGTTTGAGAAAAAATGACAGACTGGCTTAATGATTTCTTCTCCAAATTGTTCCAGTGATTAGTTGCTTCCGAAGAAATTACCTCCGAATGTAATCAATACCACCTGGACAAAGGAATTTCGGCCACCACGAACACGATTCCCATCGCCAGTTCTCACGTATTCCTACGTGGGGTTTGAAGGTTTATTGAATATCAGTTTATGGAAAGAGGAGGAGAATTCGCCAAAGTGAAAAATTGCTGCTCAATGAATTTTGTTAAATACATTTCTTTAATTCATCTTGGCAATGAATTTTCGATGTCATACTTTATAGCCAGTTCTTTGACCAACGAAAGCCCGCACAAAAACTGAGTTATTTTGTCTAAGAAGGACTTAAAGTTTTGTTTTCAATTAGTTGGTGGTTTCGTCTGGTCTAAGATATATTGAAAAGCTGACTGTCAGTTTACTGTCCAAGGTAAATTTTTGAATTTAGAGCTCTAGACAGAAAGGTCTTTAGTAAATACAGTGTTTTCTTGTTTTATGTTCTATGCTACTGTTTTCAACATGTTTTTCTTCGTCTGTGTTAAGATATTTTTGACAAATGCCGTAGATGGTCTACCGTTTTCGAGTTGTTTTCTTCGTCTGTGTTAAGATATCTTGACAAGTGAGGCAGTGAGAAACAAAGAGATCTAAGTGGGCTATTTAAAGTTTCGAGTAAATTACGTTTAAAGTTCAGATCCTAGATAGGCCTTCATTAAAAGTTTTTCTAAATCATGCTGTACAGCAGCATTTAATAGGGCTATTAGTACTATTTCTTGCCCCAAAGCAGAGGAGAGGTTCTCCTATCATTTGTATTGGTTATCTCCAAATTTTTAATTTTGTCACATACATTCCTTTGCTTCTCACTGCCTCAAATGTAAATGGAAAGTTTATTGTTCATAGAAAACTTTTGAATTTTGAACAGGAGGAAGAGTCTCTTGTAAATGAAATATGGCAATGTAGTTTGTAAAATAAGAGGGAATTACGAGATAAAAAATGGTTTAAGAAGAAATTAGTACGCAAGCCCATTTATGAACGTTCGCCATTCTGTAGTGCTCAAAACTTCATTATGTGTCACCTCTTGAGCAATTATAATTTCAACACAATAATGTGTCCTTTTTTACGGCACTTAAATGATTTCTCCGTCATGAGATCTCACTACCGAAAACTGATGCGCATGCTCCGAAGCTCTTTCAGAAACAAATTAATCACTTTCATTCTTAATTTTACTTCTATGATGGTTGCTTATTATAACAGTTGGTTGTTTTTAGTTGGATTCCTTTTTAGCCAGAAAAACGGTTGGTTATATCATGTTAAACCATCGAAAATTGCAAAAGAAAAAATCTAAAGTACAATCTAGAATTCAAAATGTTAAATAGAAGAGAAATAGCCATTCTCCTCAAAGTTTCAGAAACTTTTTTTATGGAAAAGGTCTCCAAGCTATTTCTTTAACATTGGTTGAGATGTCTTAAAAATTGTTTAACTAATATGCTTCAAAATTGGAAGAAAAAAAAAACTTTTACGCACTAATGTTTGATTAATATTGATTGTGTTGCGTTTTGATGGAAATTCTGCACCAGTATGTATACTGTATAGTTTTACGGCAGTTACTCAGAAAAGAAGGCTTAACTCCTTTTAGAGATTCAGAGAGAGGCAAAAAAGATGACGTTTTGAAATGGGTCGAACTCCCCTCCATAATCAATGCATCAATCTTTGGAATTATATGCTGCATGAGTCTGCAATAGTTGCTCAGAAAAAGATGCATGTCACTTTAGCTACAACCCACCACCATGCAAAGTGTGCTAGTAGATGTGATTGTTATACCGTCTAATATTGAAGCAGTTTCTCAGAAAAAGACTTATAACAGTTTTTCCATTGTGAAGCAGAAAAGACAGACGTTTTCGAACTTGCTAAAGCACGCTACTATAAGATACCCATGGTAAGTTTGTTATGGGCCAGTGATGTTTCAGTTCTCTTTTCCCTTCCATTTGAAGCCTTTAAGCTACAAACTATAAAGCACCACATTCTTTATATCATTGTATCGTTAAGAATAATGATTCCATAACAGCAATTCATCGTGAGTTCGTTTGCCAGTTAATGTTCATAGACATCCCGCTTAACACAGTAGTCGTGTGTAACTATTGCAGATGGCACCGCAAGGCATGTATGCATGTATGCATGCATACGCGACCATAATATGCCAAGTATAACAGAAAAATCAAGAAAAGTTTTCTCAAATCAATAGAGCGATGCTTGAAAGACTAAAAATCCAACTTCAAAGCAGGGCCACAGAGAGCCAACGCGGGCCTCTTGTCAGTTTGATTGCTGAGCCCCCGTCCCTTCATAAAACTTATCAAGTACTACTCCGATTTCGAGCCGTGACCCCATAAGGAACGGACTCCTAGTTTCCAATCAGGTTGACATGGCCCCTTATCAGCCCTACTTCCCCCAATGTATGCAGAAATACATTAGGAATACCGGATACAACATGGGATGTGTATTTCTTCATTTGGTAATGTCAAATGCTTTTTTCAGTACAAACTTTGTTATGTCAGTAAGAATTAAGGTAGATATAAAAATTTTGTCAGTTTTTTAAACGTATGTCCTTTCTGCATCACTCTGTACATTTATCAAACATTTATAAATAAAATAAAGAGTTGAGACAGACAAAAACGGAGCTTCATTTCTTATAAAAACACTTAATTTGACCATTGAACAGCAATCATGCTTGGCAATCCAAACAATTTATCACCCGGACCCCCCCCCCCCCCTTTCCACTTAGTTGGGGACAAACGAAGTTCACAATACTACACTGACTAAACTGGAAATTAAAAAAAGAAAAACACATGCAGTCAGTGACAGAGACCAACCTTTCGAATCCGGAAACAAGCAGCAATCAAAATAATAACTTCTACTTCTATCAATAATTTCCGCCATTACGCAGAACTCAAGAGTCATGTAAAGCAAACGCGTGTTGTTATGAATTTAATTATTTTTCCTGCGAAATCTCGTGCATCGAGATAAGGTTGGCTATGTGACCCACGTTGTCATCGTATCTGTGTAATCATGACAGACTATTTTGTTGATCGACGATTTCGATAAATTACCGCATCAGTTGTGAGTAATCGTATCGCTATTGCACACGTACATAATCTTCGGCGAACCCATTGTTACGCGCAGGGTTGATCGCTTGGACTGATAGCGAAATAAACATTCTGCACACGACTATGATAGACGCAGAAAACGATCGATTTTGTTCTGGTAAATAATTTCACGACCCATCGTCAGTTGGTTTTTAAAAATATTTTTGACTTTTTCTTTTCTTTTTTCGTATCTTCTTTTAGGGTAGTAGATCGCTTAGTAGGTAAACAGGTAAAAGAGTGTATTGGTATATGAGGGGCTCATAGCTACTCTTATCCCACAGCGTCCATCAACTGACGTGGTTTAACCATTTTGGGGTCATCTAGGGATTTATTTATTAAATTAAAGAAATTTTTGAACAAAATGTAATATCATAATACAATGTAAGATATTATAGAAAGTAAGTTTTGTTTTTCATTTTCACCACACTATTAAAACTGCGGGTCGCCTATGGTACGTTTTAAGTGAAACGTTTTAGCACCAGCGGCACCTCCTTAAGGGTGCCACAAAGAGCCGAATCACACACTTAAGGCTGTCCCGCAGGTGCTACATCGTTTCAACTTAAAGGGTGTTTTAATAGTGCACAGAATAACTACGCTTCATAGTTCAAGGGTCATTTTTACACTTGAGTCATTAACTAACGTGGAAACTATAGCACTTTCAGATCGCTGAATTATGTGGCGCTTGTTTGGTGAGTAGCAAATCTGCAAGCAGATTAACTGCAACAAATCAAGCCAGGTTACACCAAAAACGCAAAGGGGGGGGGGAGAGGAATCGTTTCAAGACTGGTTCAATCACTCATTTACGCAAGTAAGTGGTTTGGACCTAAAAATCAATAAGTATGGTAGGTCTAACAATCAGTAAGCAGTAGTAAGCAGTAAGGATCTAAAGCAGTAAGTAGTGTAGATTTGAAGATCAGGTTTTTCGGTGACCTTAAAAGTTTTGATGTCGTTGGAAGGGAAAGGGAAGAAAACAATAGGAATGTCTAAAAATAAATGTTTCCCTTGTTAAGTTAAAATGTGCATTTATCTACATTCAGTCAATCATTGTCGAAAAACTTTTTTTTTTAATTTTTGAAAGTTGAAAGGTCGCGTCGCGTAACCAGCGTAATGAACCAGTGGAACTAAATGTACGTGAAAAAGAAAGTGAAACAAAACTTTATATCAAGAAATTCAGGAGACATGATATCAAAAATAAAATAACATGGAAAAAGGGACCTAAAGTATCATTAAAAAAATACCTCTTCAGTCAAAAATGTTGAAAGTTTTACTTTATACCTCTATCTAAAATGTTTCTCTAGGGCCGCTAAAGTTTGCACTTCAAACAAATAAAAGTAAACGAACGCCGGAACTGAAAGAGTAACCATGGCAACAAAATGAAACGTTAATAACTTACGAAAGATTTTCGAACTGTTAAAACGCTTTTAACCTTTATACTTACTTTCCCGTAAAAATCAGATCAAGAAAAATAAAGCATGAAAGAAGTTGTAATGCATTTTAAAAATTTTTGCTAAAAACAAAAATAAGTCAAAAATAAATAAATATTTTAAAGCAAATATGGAAAAATTAAAAATTGGAAAGTAAGGCTTTGAGATAGAGGAAATTTGTGTCGATCTGTCTGTCTGTCAGTCGGTCTGTTTCCCCCTTTCCCCCTCATAACTTATGATTTAACGCACTGATTCGAACAAACTTTTTTTTTTTTTGTTCGAAAGGTCTCGACGGCACCTTATTCGCATATTTCCTATTTTAACACTAACGGCAACACATTAAAAAAATCTTTAAGGGGGAAAAATGAAAAAAAAAAACAGAAGTGCAGATTCTAAATATATTCTCAATTTTTGGTTTCAAGAAATAGAAAAAAGTTTTTTGAAATTTTCGAAATACCACACTCCGCAGACTTAACACTGACACAAAGAGGAGATCAGTATGACTGAATAAAAATGAATCAAATTAGCTCAAATACTTTTACCACGGCTTCGGAGTGGGAAAATGACCAACTCTCGACTCCGACTCCGACTCCTAGAATTTCAGGGGCTTCAACTTCGACTCCCGTACCCCAAAATCAGTCCGATTCCGATTTCACAACTCCGACTTTTATTCCGCAGTCTTGGCAGAAATACAGACTCGAAGGGACTCACTCTTGGAAATTTAAAACCTTCGACTCACGACTCTGACTCCGAACCCTTGGACTCGGAGGGAAAATGAGACTCCGATGCTTTGAATTTCAATGTCTTCAACTCCCGACTCCGGCTCTGATGGCCTGGTTTTTACTGTGAAATAATGACTGTTGTTGTTTTTATTTTCATTTTATTTATTTTATTTTCATTTTATTTATTTACTAGAGGACCCAACAGACGTTGTTCTGTTCAAACTTTGTAAATTGAAAAGTTTAAAAAATTCAATTAGCTATCAAGTGTTTGAACCGTTCTGTTGAAAAAAATGAGTAAAAAATGTTTTAAGCTGCTTTGGGGTCAGAATGCGTATATTTATTACAACTTTATTTATCTAATGCCAACTGAGCAGTTGTTTTATTAACTATGTTTTCTCTTGATGGTTTGTTCCTTCAGCCATACTCAAAAGATAAAAAGCGTTCTCAGATATTAAATGTAAAAATCTAACTACCCATCTAGAACAAACGGGAAATCCCGCTGCAACATCCCCCATATGAAAAAGAATAAAGCAATCGCAAGGAAATCGTTTAAAAAAATGATAATAGTAAAAACAGTTCCTGAATTAGCGAAAATCACCCCCCCCCCTTTTCCCGATGTAAAATAAACACATTCTTCAACAAAAGACTAAACACTCTATAAAAACCAAAAACAATTCTTTGAAATTTAAAATATTTCGCGAAATAAAAAAAAATACAATAAATTACATTGACAATAGCTTTAAAATGTGAAAAAATAATCACGTAACTATTGTTTATGGCCAAAGTCGCAAGCCACCACGTTACTGTAATCCAGCTGTAAAGCGAAGCGAACTTGAATCGCGAAACTTTTGTGTGCAGAACTATTCTGTTGGACTAAAACAAAATTTGTTTAGTCTTCAAATTCCACTATCTTTTCTTTTAATAATGTACTGATTAGTTTGATAATCCTTAAAATGTTCTTACCATTGATGCCGTAACTCAGATAGATTTGAGCCGAGAAACAAATGTTGCTAGGTACGGTACTTTCTGATCATTTGGTTAGGAAAACCTAAAGCACCGATCCGGTCACATGGTTGAACTATGACGACAGAATACACGTTTACCCGATTTCTTCCAGTACTTTACTTTAAAATATATCTCGGGACCTAAAATCGTTGCTTTCAAGAAATGAAGGCTTCACTCTCTCTCTCTCTCTCTACGTTTTATCTATTCTTAATTGACATATCACAGTAGGAAATTTCATTGCAAAAAGCAGAGCTGGCTTTCTTATTGTCCTTTGGCAGCGGGTTAAATATTTATTTCAGTTCTCGCTCAACAATAGGTTAAAATAAATATTAATCATTTGGGAGATATAACCATCCAGTGTTTAAATTAATTAATTAATTAACAAAAAAGGTTTAAGATTCGATCCATCGCGCTTCGAAGCCATTCTTGCCACAACTTAATTACACACAAAAAATTTGATCAAAATCGGTCCAGCCGTTTAAAAGCCTTATGGTGACAAACGTCCGCACAGAAGATTTTTATATATTAAGATGTATTTATTTTTGGCAACCGGAAAAATGAACGGAAATTCGGAGTGTTTATTATTTGAAGAGAATGAGAGAATTGAAGAGCTGTGCAGACCAATTTTTCCTTTTTTGAACTGTTGATTGGGGTAGGTACATTTTCTGGCCGAACTGCCCTTCTTCTAAGTTATATGTTTTTAAGGTACAATTATTATATTTATATTAAGAACGTACAAGATGTGTCTGATCTTGTACGTTCAAACCTAGAAGCATAAAAACCTTAAACTTGAAATAAACTTGAGTATTCACAATTGCAGACATTAATTTTCAAAATCTATGGCATTTACTCACTAAAGGAATCTAATTTCAAGTCTCAAGTAGATTCATAGTATATAATTCTATACACCAAAAACGTAAAAAAATTAAAGCCTTTATTCCCTAATCCAGCGCTTCTCAAACTTAATCGCCAGAGGACCCCTATCATGGACCAGTATTCAATGCCGACCCCTATCATTGAAGTGTATATATACTTGAACTTTCTAGGTACTTGAATATAATTACATTAACCAGTAGGGGAGACCGGGGCAAGATGACGAATGCCTTAAATTTTCTGTTTTCTAAAGGGTAACAGCCACTGGCTCTCCTATCCGCTGTTAACTCAGAAATAGTATAGAGATTTTGAAATCGCCATATTTGTGGTTGTTCTGAAGCTCTGATTGTTTACCGTTGCCACGATATAACTTTTATGCATATGTAAATAAGCTCTGCTATAGATACAGATAAGATTTCTCGTGTTTCTTTAGTATTTATGAGTAACTTAGTATAAATACTACCTATTTCCATGAATAAATGTCAATTAATCGCCGTCCTTTATGGCAATAGAGACGAATCCGTTCAAACAGGTAGTCCGGTGCACGATGACGAGCCGAAACGCGGGGCAAGATGACGAGCTCGTTGGTGATGAAACTGAGAATAATAGTGCAAATCCTTAGACCTTGCTAGTAGAAAACCAGCATATAAACCCTTCAGACGAAGCAGAACTTACGGCAATCGCCGATTCCGATGCACCAAAGAAGCCTATTAGTGCTTCTGATTTCAATGCATTGCCTACAGCATCACAATCAGAGAAAAAAAAAAAAAAAAAAAAACCAGAAAACTGAGCTCAAACATTCTTACAAGCACACCCATCAGAAAAATGTCAGAACAAGGAGCAAAACGGAAGGGAAAAAATAGATTATTAAAAAAAAAAACAGGGAAAATAATCCCGTAAAGCTAAAAAGGGAGTAAAAACATCTCGAACTAAGTTCCTGTAAGTCCAAGTCTATACGATTTGTACCAAGCAATACAGTTGCATCAACTTCAAAGGATGGCGTTATAGTATGCTCTGCTTGTCCAGAGGAATATTGTGACCATCCAACGGATGAATGGATCCAATGCTGTAAAAGTCAAGAGTGGTGGCATGAGGAATGTTCCAATTATGAAGATGGCATTTTTATTTGCCTCCATTGTTAGCTGCACAACTTAATTCTTCAACATTACACTGCAATGTATTACGCTTAATTTGATACTTTGTAAGATGTAAAAACACAGTTATCATTTGTTAAACTAAATAACATGTTTAAATCATAAACTATATTCATCCTTTTTCAATGTTGTCATCTTGGCCCAACGTCGAAGTCATCTTGCCCCAGTGACGATTTGTTAAGGTTATGAAAAAATAAAAAGATCTTTCTTTTTTTTTAACTAAATGGTAATATATTTAATGCTACAAAGGACTACTCTAACAGCTCATGGAAAATTAATTTTACTATCCTTAAAAATAAATTAATAAACAACGAAAACTGTTAACGTAGTCATCTTGCCCCGGTCTCCCCTACCAATTACAGAGGAAAATCAATATTTAAAAACAGAACTAGGTAGGTAGTTTGCTTTGCTCAATTTTATACTTACGAATTCTGGAGAAGAAAAATCAAATTGAACAGGCAGAACATTAGGTAACACAGGACTGAAAATTCAAAACAGAGCTCAGAATCAATGGGAAGAGTTAGGTTGGTATTTCTGGCACAATTTTTGATTTATTTGGTTTAATTTTTTGTAGCGTGAGTCAGATATCAGGTTCAGCATCAACACAACTTCGATATTTAGTGTCACTAACTAAATAGGTTGAAAATCTGGATTTGAATAGGTAAGTTGTGGCAAATGGAAACACGCTTTGCTTTTGCAACGAGCGGATGGTATTTTTGTTTTTCAGACAAAACCAAAAGGTGGGGGGTATGTATCTTTGAAGATTGATTTCAAGGTGAAGTTTTATGTTATGTCCATCAAACTATTGACGCGGAACCAGTAAAATATCGTTCACTCTCCATAGTTGCTTCTCGAGTTTTAAGATTATGCATAGAAATTTAGTATCTAAATGTTTTTCAAACACTAATATAATTTTACCTGCGCATTACTTTACTTTTTAATGACTATTTATTCGGCTGATTATTTTGTGCTTAAAAGAAACTTCTTCCTATTGTTAAATGGCTTATTCTATTTAAAAGTACATCAAAATGGCATAAATTTGCATGGTGTGCTTTGGACCAAACGTGGTGGCAAATACTACGATTGCCATACACTTGCAGAATGTTGCTAACTAGGTAATCCTTAGTGCCCTTGCGCAAAAGCGATAAATTCACTATACCGCAAATATACACCCATTCCGTACCCTAGTCACCTCTTTCCCCAATAAAGGCCACCTTTTTCGACTTCTTAACTGGAACTCTCCAGGCATGAAATTACAGGATCAGAAAAGAAAAAAATAAATCTGTAGTTTATAGTTACTACTCAACTAGTCTGAAAGTGCTTTATGTACTTTTTTCAAACTTTCATTTTGGTTTGTAGAAGTGATAAGTGCCGCAGATTTTTACAGACCACCCATACTGTTCTAAAACGCATACATCAGAGAATATAAAAACAAAATCCACAAAAGATTGAAAATAATCCGCTCATTTTTCCCGCTATCATTAAATTTGAACGAGTAGTGGTCTTGCTTTTTGAATGCAGTAGCTCATCTGTGCAGTCAATATAATATTGGCAACCCGGTAAATGAGTGGTTTAGATTTGACGTTCGAAACTGTAATACAAAACAATTATCGTTGAAATTTTAAACAAACTGCATTTCATCAACGACAGAAAATATTTTTTATTAAGTTTCCCCCACTTCATCTGAAAATGAAAAAGTTAGCAAGGTTAATGTGATGTGAAACGTCTCATCTACTGCATTTTTTGCGAAAAATTGCTTCATTCTCTTCGAACTTTCTAATGATACCCCTGGGTTTTGACCACTTCCTGTACCGAACACATAAAGAAATTCTGTTCTCTTACATTAGTGTTTGGATTTCGTGGGTGGTCTACTCGATCGAAAATACTGGTAACGAAAAGTCGCGCGTTCTGTTTTGTAAAAATTGGAATACATTTCTCAGCGTGTTTCACATGACTGGCTTTTGAAAACTTTAATCAAACCGGCGTTGTTTTATAATTTTATTCTCATAATGAATTTTTTAGAATACTTCAGCTTTGAAAGGCAGCATACTAAGATAACAAGAAGTTCCGCCCAGAACTAAACGAGCCCACTTTCCCTTACACCAGTAATGACTTTCCAGTATCTGATCAATATTCCGAAAATTAGCTGAAATCGCAAATTATTTCAAACATAATTTTTTAATATTTTAAGCTGATACCTAAAAATAAAATGTGCCTTGCTCATCTAAAGAATTAGATGCGTAAAAGATAAATAAACGAACAAATAAAGTAGCACCACCTTTTAAACAAAGCAGCTAATAATTTCTTTCCATTCAAAAAAAATCTTTAACCGCTTTCAAAAAGAAGAAAAAAAAAACCTGTTGTTTTTCCTCTGTTGCCAAAAAATAATTTTAAAAATGAATTGATGTACTTTCAAAAAAAAAAAAAAGAAGAATAAAAACAATAAAATATGAAATTAAAGAAGTAATTTTCATTGTCGACCAAAAAAAAAAAAATCGTCTGCGCATATCATTTTGTCGAAACTTAAACGACTCCGAATTTCGTTGCCAAACACTGAATACATAAATTAAAACTTCAGCGTGAAAATAAAAACAAATCACATAAACAATAGTTATTTCAAAGAAAAAACAGGGCAACCTCATTTTGGGACAAAAGAGCCAGATTCGGAGTTGGAATCGGTCATTTTAACTTAAAATCCACATCTCTGCCAATATTTGCAGAGTCGGAGTCGCACTTATTTTGAGATAAAGTAATCGGAGTCGGAGTCGAATTTTCGAGAGTCAGAGTCAGTTATTTTTCCTCCGTGTATATTTTTGCCAAATCTACGAAGTCACAGACGAAGTCGGGGAGTCGGAGTCAAGTGCCCCAAAATTCTCGGAGTCGGAGTCGGAGTCAAGTGCCTCAAAATTCTCGGAGTCGGAGTCAGTCGACAAGAGCTATTTCCAACAAAATTTGTTTGAAGTAAATCCGCCTTTAAGTTCGGAATCTATATTGACTTTCTGTTTCCCCATTGGCGCTTCTGTTCAAAATTGAACGGAAATTCTTCAAATCGAAAAGGTATTTTCTATACATGGGGGCTCTTCTTCAAAAACATTTTCCGACAAAGTTTGTTTGAAGGAAATTCGCTTTTAAGTTCGGGATGGCCTTGAATTTCCAGGTAGGCGCTAATATTCAGTTTTTTTGAACTGTTCAAAATTGAACAAAAAACTGTTCAAATCAAAAAGTGAACTATGGGTCCTCGCCGAGATCTTTCAAACAAAAAAAAAATGTTTGAATCAGACTATTCACTCAAAAATTATTAGGGGGCGGGGGGTCAGACAGACGGACAGACATTTTCCCCCATCTGAATATCCTCCTTTCCAATGTTTAATTTTTCGATATTTCTTTAATCGTTTTATTTATTTTTTGACTTTTTTGTGTTTTCTACGATTTTTTTTAAGATGCATTAAGCCTTCTTTCATGCTTTTTTCTCCTTTCTCTGACTTTTACTGGGAAAGTAGGCTAAAAAGATGCAATAAGGGTGCTTTGCAAATATTCCTAAATTCAAAAACAAAAATCAGTTGTTTTTATGCACCTTTTAACAGTTTTATTCGCGGCTGGTTGAGCAGTATTAGTTACAGAAGTCAAAGTACTGAACATTTTGAGAGTGGTTTAAAACAATGTCTTATTTTCCGGAGGTGAGGGCTTCCTGGAAACAATTGAAAAACTGATATTTAACTGATAAAATATAGTTTTTAATAAAAGTATAGTTATATTTTTTAGGAAACATAAAGTATTTTTTTTCCTTCTTCACAGAAAGATACATAAAACTTTTACTTTAAAAGAAAATAGCCTTGCTTTCTGTTCCCTAACCCCCAGAACTTTTCTTCCTCAATATGCCAGCCAGCAAAAATACATATGTGAATAAATATTCACACACTTAAATATTTATATTCATTTGATGACAGACTGCGTGGTCTTGTGGAAGCATGAAACGGCTCGATTGCCTATGTATGATCTTTAAGCACTATATCTCGAGATATCGCCAGTTATTTTCAAATCAGGCCCGTCATTTTGGGGGATCAGGAAGGGCCGGTTTGCCTCCTGGCTTTGAAAAATTACTTTTTTTACATATAAGTGGGCGTGGTTTTTGTTGTTTTCCTATTAAATTTCCATCGCATTGGTTCAAAAGACACCTCCATTTTTTGCAGGTGAAAATTCTGGTTTTCAAATGCAAAAGCATCAGTAAAACATCATTTAACATTTTTCAAACGTTTTTCTTTCCCTCGAAGTTGTTTACCTTGGACCCTATGATAAGGGTCGGCGTACCCCCTAGTGGTCCGTGGACCACAGTTTGGGGGGCCCTGTCCTAATCATTCGGAGATGGTGTTCAAAGTACAGTAGAACTCTAATTATCCAAACTCCAACTAACCGAATCGCTTTCAGTCAAACAGTTTACTTTGACCAAGTCTTTCAGCAAGTAGCATTCATTTACAGTACCATCATAGCACATACTGCTGGAATGTACAACACTTGTCTGTACGCTTAGCATGATAAGTGCTACCTTTCTATTTGAAAAATTAAAAGCTCTTTTTTTTTTCTCTCATTTTTGACATGCATACACCAATTCATTAAAATCAACCCCTTTTTCAGAAAGTTCCAATTATCCGAATTTTGGATCATCCAAAAGGGATCCGGTCCCACTTGATCCGGATAATTGAAGTTCTACTGAAAAAAAAAATTGTGCGCATAATTTGAATTTCTCGGAAAAACTTTCAAAACAATCAATGCAAATTGAATGTATTATTTACCATCCTTTTACAACTTCTAATTTCCAATCTAAAAGAACTGAGAATTAGCCGACTTACAAGTCATTTATTTCTGGATCGAAAAGAAAATGGGCTTTGGGTTTAGTAGATTGATTTTGATGCACTTTATACTATCGTTTTTTTTCTCCTGTTCGTGCTGTTAAATTACTTCTTCTACTTCAATTAAAAATTCTACCGAAGATAAAAAAAACAAACGCTGCAAAACAAACTCAAGTCTAATTTATTTCTTGGATTACTTACGCTGAAATCCTTTACGGGTCGAATTCGGCGATAACGAGGTTTGGAAGAATATCACAGAAAAATGGCTCTGACGAAGATAATTTTATTTTGGCTTATTATGAAGGTGACATAATGCTGAATTATTTTAATGATTAAAACTAGTTGTTTTCTTTGCAAACAAAAATGAAAGCGAGATTTATTTAATCGCAACCTTTTGCAATTGAAGAAGAAAGAAAATGACTCTTTGTTTTTTTTATTCGTTGATGTTGAGTGTAATTAATAGAATGAATATTTTTTTGTGTGTTTTTAATTAAACAAAATATTAGCAAAATGAAATATGTACGTATCACGAAACATGAGTAATTGAAGAAAAAGAATGATGATTAAATAAAATGGCAATCGAAGGATAATTAAAAATAATGAATCAGGAAATATTCATATTAGATTTTCATTGGATGAAACTATTTATGCGTAAAATGGATTTTAATTTCAAATACAAAACAATTTTTGAGTGTTTCTATTCTTATTTCTTCGCCATTTGTCACAACTGTAGATTACAATGGAGTTGTTTCCTTCAATAAAAGTAGTACTTTTTGTCACTGAAATTGATAGAATATGCAAAAAAAATAACATGGACCCAGAAAACACTTTCATTTTCCCAACAGTTACTTTTTAATTAATTTTTTAAGATGTCCGATTTTTCAAACAAGGCGTAGTCTTAATGACGTCACAAATGATGCTCTTTGGCACATATTTCTACCACGTCTCCACGTTATGATAATCAAGAAGCGAATTAAAATTGCGCTCTACGCTTTCCATCAACCATATCGTTGTCAATACGCGTGAGTAAAGATGCTAATTAAATATTTTGCTCTGTGAATGGCAACAGTGAATGGCATTTCATCATTTGTGATGTCATCGGCAGAAGCGTAAACAATAAAAGCGCACCGATTTAAGTATTTTTTTAAAAAATATTAAACTTAAACAAATTATTTAAAAAATGGTCAGATCCTATGTTTTTAAGCATGCTCTTTCAGAAAAAAATATTTTTAAAATTTTGGAAACGACCCCATTCATAGAAATTTTGGCCGTTCACTAAATACCAAATATTCGAATTTAATCAGATATTTCGCACATTTTTACATGTGCAAACGCACTTATTGTAGACATTTTTATATCTGCAAAATCACTTGATTTTTTATACTATGATGCACAAGGCAAAATTTCCATAAGAATTCACAAAACCCAGCCCATGTGCTTTTTTTTTTAATTAGATGGACTGTATGTACCCAAATGTAGACATACTTACATCTGCAAAACTACATGATTGCTTACACCGTAATGTACAGGGCTACATTTCCACAAGAACTCAGCCCATGTACTTATTCTTTTAGATATTAGACGGAATTTACTCAAATGTAGACATTCTTACATTTGCAAAACTACTTGATTGCTTACACCATAATGTACAGGGCTACATCTCCATAAGAACTCACAAAAACTCAGCCCATGTGCTTATTCTTTTAGATATTAGACGGAATTTACTCAAATGTAGACATTCTTACACTTGCAAAACTACTTGATTGCTTACACCATAATGTACAGGGCTACATCTCCATAAGAACTCACAAAAACTCAGCCCATGTGCTTATTCTTTTAGATATTAGACGGAATTTACTCAAATGTAGACATTCTTACACTTGCAAAACTACTTGATTGCTTTCACCATAATGTACAGGGCTACATCTCCATAAGAACTCACAAAAACTCAGCCCATGTGCTTATTCTTTTAGATATTAGACGGAATTTACTCAAATGTAGACATTCTTACACTTGCAAAACTACTTGATTGCTTACACCATAATGTACAGGGCTACATCTCCATAAGAACTCACAAAAACTCAGCCCATGTGCTTATTCTTTTAGATATTAGACGGAATTTACTCAAATGTAGACATTCTTACACTTGCAAAACTACTTGATTGCTTACACCATAATGTACAGGGCTACATCTCCATAAGAACTCACAAAAACTCAGCCCATGTGCTTATTCTTTTAGATATTAGACGGAATTTACTCAAATGTAGACATTCTTACACTTGCAAAACTACTTGATTGCTTACACCATAATGTACAGGGCTACATCTCCATAAGAACTCACAAAAACTCAGCCCATGTGCTTATTCTTTTAGATATTAGACGGAATTTACTCAAATGTAGACATTCTTACACTTGCAAAACTACTTGATTGCTTACACCATAATGTACAGGGCTACATCTCCATAAGAACTCACAAAAACTCAGCCCATGTGCTTATTCTTTTAGATATTAGACGGAATTTACTCAAATGTAGACATTCTTACACTTGCAAAACTACTTGATTGCTTACACCATAATGTACAGGGCTACATCTCCATAAGAACTCACAAAAACTCAACCCATGTACTTATTTTTTTATATTAGACGAAATGTACTTAAATGTAGACATTCTTACATTTGCAAAACTACTTGATTGCTTACACCATGATGTACAAGGCTACATTTCCATAAGAACTCACAAAAACTCAGCCCATGTACTTATTCTTTTAGATATTAGACAGAATTTATTCAAATGTAGACATTTTTACATCTGCAAAAGTAGGGGAATGTGGCGCAAAGTGAAATGGCTAATGTGACTAACCTTTTTCAATATGAACAAATTGGAAGCTTGTTTTGAAAATTACAGTATAAAAGGAAAGACCATTGAATTTTATAATAAAACTTTCATTGAAACATTTTTTATATTTTTGGTAGTAATTTCTAGCTTTCAAAAAGTAGTGGAAATTTTTCCCTTCATTTTTTTATGGGGCAAAGTGAAAAATGAAATATTTTTCTAACGAAATATTTTCTATTTGATTGTAAAAAGTATTTTTGATTAAATGAATCAGGAAATAACATTTTGAATGAATAAATGATAAGAAAATGGAAGAATAAACGAATAGTTAATTAATTAATGTATGAAGAAAAATAAAGGAGTGAATAAAACTAAATGAATAAAGAAATAACAAAATGAATGAATAAATAAGTGAATTACTAAATGAAGGAATGTAAATGAATTAAATAATACACTAATAAGTAAGTGTTTTAGTAAATGATCGAGTGAGTAAACGAAACAAGCTATTTCACTTTGCCCCATCCACGACATGTCCTCGACTACTTGAGCAAAAAAATTAAAATACAAATAAGCTTAACATTAACTAAAAAATATATTGCACTGCGTATTAAAAAGTCTCAATTTATACTTAAAATGTTAATAACAAGAACTTTATTATGTAATTATACAAAAGATAATTTTTGACTTTCACCAATTATTACAATAAGAGTATCAATTTTTGAAAATTGCCTGTACTGCTTGACCACGGATTGTATGTAATTCGGCAATCTGCCAAGTGAAGACAATTCCATTTGAATGAATCTAGCAGGGGAGAAGGGAAAATAACGATGAGATTTTTATGCACGCGTTTCATAATGTCACTAGTGCCTTATTCATTTATTGCATTCTCAAAAATAAAATGAGGGGAAACAAAAGTAGTTACCATGGAAACAACAAAAAGAAAATAAAGTATTTTCATTTCGTTCAGGAACGTAAAAGCAAAATGGTAAGCTCAAAACTGTGTTGTGAATAAAAAAAATCAATTAATTTTTGCCGTGAAAATATGGACCGAATGTACTTTAGGTTTAAAAAATGTTGCTGTAAGCAAATTTTCATTTTTACAAAACTAAGGTCAAATTATTGAGAGGCAAAAGTGCACATCTAAAACAAACCGACTAACATCCCTGTAAACTAATAGATACGTCCATTTCCGCCTATAAACCGGATATTAGCCTTTTCCATGTAATCGATGGCCAAACAATATTATCATATGCTTTAATATTTGGCGGTATTTTTTTCCTGACTAGGGTAGACTACATGAATAACTATAGGTAGACTACATGTATGTGAAAATATTACCAGATAGGTGGCGCTAAACGCAGAGTAAATATTTCACCTTTTCATTTTGCCCCGCTATTTCACTTTGCCGCATGTTCCCCTATTTAATTGTTTACATTTCGATGCCATGAGAGATCAGGACAACTCATCTTATGTACATTTTTTAGATACTAATAGAAGAAATTTGCACAAACGTAGACATTTTTATATCTGCAAAAGTACTTGATTGTGCAGATCAAGATGCATCGAGCTAAATTTCTATAAGAACTCACAAAATCTGAGCTCATGTACATTTTTTTTAGATATTAGACGGAAGTTACACAAATATAGACTTTTTACACCTCCAAAAGTACTTGATTTTTCATATCATGATGCACAGGACTAAATTTTGCATGGAGGCTCACAAAACTCAGCTCGTGTACTTACCTTTTTAGATATTAGACGAAATTTCCTCAAATGTAGACATTTTTACATCTGCAAAAGTAGGGGTTGAATTAATTGTAAAACTATTTTCGTACGAATATAAAAAGGAAGATCATAGGGCTATTTCTTTTACTTGAAATTAAGATGTAACTACTACATGTCCCCTATGTAACGCATTTTGATGTTTTACTTACAATCATATTAATCTGAATAGAATCGTAAAACTTCACACTTGCAATGTTAAATGTTTCAGCATTCGATATTTTTAGTTTGTTATTTTCATAAACTTCAGCACTCATTTCATTTTCCTAACATAGAAGTTGTTCCACCTATATAATATATATAATTTTTAATGGAAAATATAACTTAAAATGAATGAATACAGAAAAGTCACAAAATCCACAGTTTACGATATTGCTTAAAGATTTTTTTAAATCTGTATCATTCTGATTTAACTATTCTTCGAAATTTTCATTTAGATCTTAATTTGATCGGTTTCATGATCGAGATATAATTTTCGTTAACAAATCTCTCCACCGACGCTTTAAATTAAACTTTCATATAAATTAATGAGGATTTCAAGGTTCACTAATTTTCCCGAAATCATCTTCCAAATTACTTTCCAACTGCGAGTACTTAACTTTAATTACTAATACATTAAAGGACTTAAATCTGACCGCGGTAACATTCTGCTCACAAGATTTCTATCTGTATAAGTTTTCCACCTCAAAAAGCTTTGAATATAAATAACAACCGCCATTAAGTATTCCAACTTCAAGAAATTAAAATAAGAACGCCCCAAATGTTTCATATGCAAAAGGAAGGGAGTTTTCCGTAAGTAACATAAGTAGCGGAAAAATTTTCACCTGCTGACAAATCTCGGCTGGCTCAGGGTGGAAATAGAACGGCGAGCGGGAGGTATTCCGTCGGGAGCGTTCCCGCGCTTTTCAGGCGGTAGTTTCGTTTTGAAGAGAGAGAGTCTTTTGATCGCAGAAGTGAAATGGTTTTTCGGCAGCCGACTAATAAACAACTAATATTACGTGTGTGCAATCTTTTGCGATTTTTTCATGATTGAAAAGAATAGTAAACGGGAAAAAAAATCAATAAAATACGGAAAAAACCATTGACTGCAAAAACAAACATAATAATAAAGGAAATAAGACGGGAAAAAAAGAGTCACTAAGATGCGAAAAGATTTATCAACTGCAAACCCAAACAAGCTGGGGAGACACCGAAAAGATTTATCTTCTGTAAATTAAGAAAACATATAAAGCTATGGATCACGTGACTATTTACCAACGAACCGGGACATCACCGGACCCAAGGTCTACTTGCCACATAAAGCAATAGATCACGTGATTTACCTTCTACCAATCAGACAGACAGAACAATGAACGATAGCGAAATCAATAAGCAATCTTGATTTCTCAATTAAAAAGTGCGAAAATACTATGGGATTTTAATGTATTTAAAATATTATTACAAGGTTGAAAATCATCAAATGGCTATCAGATAGGTAGACACGTGTTTCTGGGTTACAAGGAACATTGTCTTCCAATTAACCCTTTAGGAACGTGTCTGTTATTCCTATTGTTAACTGTGCATTGTTAAAGTAGTTGCAATGTTTCTTCCTTCTCGCTCAAAAATAAACAATTTTTTAATCTATTGTGAACTAGACACTTTGAAGAGAAGCTAAAGTAATTGAAACTCTAAAAGTTCGAAGCTACTAAGTAATGTAAAACATCAATTGAAATACAATTACTCTTATTTTGTAATCTATCTTTCTAAAGCAAGTTCTTTATGTCTTAATACAATCATTATGTCCAACTTCAAGAAATTAAAATAAGAACGCCCCAAATGTTTCATATGCTAACGGTAGGAAGTCTGACGTGGGGGAACTAATATTCATCATTTTTACTGTCGCAGTGTTTGCATTTAATGAAGTATATTAATATTAATCTTTCTGTGTATGTTACCTAAATATATTTCGATTATCTGTATCTAGTTTATGAAACTTTTGAATTGGCTCTCTATTTGATTTAAATTAAGTACTAATCAATTTTGATTGATAGAAAAACCAAAAGTTGCTTCCTCCATGTTGTTAGCAATAACACAAACAAGTTTTATGTTCAAACTTAAATACATTTATTAACAGAACAACTAACAAATGTATTTTGTTATTTGCAGGTAAGCACAGAGAATCTATTTTGTTGTAGAAATGAAAGGTATGTTTTTCGGATCAAATTTAATTTTACTTCATTTTTTGTAGCACTTTGCTTTTGTTTTCTAAATTGAAGGAATTTCAGTATTTTGAATTTGTTTACTAAATTTGTAAATATCGGTAATATGATAATCGTTTGTATTAACTCTATGTATCGGAGGTAAAGCGCGCTATGACACGAATAATATTTTTCAAGACTTTAAATAAATTTTTCATTTACATGCTAAATGATGTATTTGAATGGTTAATTTCGTAAAAAAATGGACATACTGCCTTCAACTAGCTACACGATGATATTTGAGTCAATTCTTCAATAATAAAGATAATAAAATAGATATTTAAGCTATGGAACCATTTTTATAAGCCGCGCGTTCAGTCATTTCCAGCCGAGGACTGCAGCTTCGTGCTTATTAGCACTCATCAGCCCGGCATAGGAAAGTGACCGAGCTGGAGATGGAAAACCTCTTAAGGAAGCCAAGAGTGCCAAACAAACTGGTAGCTAATATAGAATTAGCAGAGACCAGACGAGTGACCGAAACAATGGTTCGGTTCAACTCGAAGATTGAAGGAAATGGTATATTCAGTAATTTACCGGCCCATTGGCCAGGGCTCAGAAAGAAATACACCGCCAGCTCAGTCATTTCCCGCCGAGGACTGCAGTTTCGTGCTTATTAGCCCTCTTAGCCCTGGCTAATGGGCGGTAAATTACTGAATACATTTTTTTACGCGTTCAAGTTATAATGGCAGAAAAATTCATTACTATGTAACTGCTTTTCATACATGAATTGAAACTTAATTACACAACTTCCTCCAATATAAAAATAATTAGAACAAAATTATTGAAGATTAAGATTGAATCATCTTCGGCTGAAACTACCTATCGCACAATTCAATTACATTATTTAAATATATTCTTTAAATGTGCTTTTTTAATTTTAATAGCTTTACAGCTTCTACGTTCTAGAAGCAGTTGCATATAAAATCGGTTTTGCAATATTTGATTGATGATGACTTTGATCACAGAATGGGAAATAAAAAAGGTGGTATTTATGAATTTTAGCTCAACAACCAATCCTTCATTCACAGATTCTTTAATTATAATATTTCATTCCTGAAGTCAGTTGCAATACCTTTTTCTTTAAACTTAACTGTGCCACACTTCTACTATGAGCATAATCGTCATTAAATAAGACGAAAGTAGTGTTCATCATCATGGACGCTGTCTGTCGTTAAAAAATTGTGAAGTTCATTCAAGTTGAATGTCATAAATCTGAAAACGACCTTTTGGATTTTTTTTAGTGCCTATATTATGTGTTTCAGTATAACAAATATCTGGGTTGAGGCATAGAAATGAAAAGTGTAGCTTAAGAAGTGAACAGTAGCTGTAACAGACGTATGATGAGCCAAAGAGTTTGTAGCCAATGACTTCTGCTGCGAACATAATCATCATTAAATAAGACTCAAGTAGTATGCATCATCGCAATTGTCTAGCGCTGCAAAATTGTGAAGATTATTCAAGTTAAATACCATTTTCGAAAACAATCCTTAGATTTTTTTTATAACATTACGAAATTTTAGTTTGGCACCTATGCCTATACTGTGTCTCTCAGTATAACAGGTATTGAAATAAAATTAAAAGTAATGCCTTAGAAACTAGTAATAAGTGCTATGACTATGATGAGCAAACAATTTTTGCAGCCCACGGTGCCTGCTGTGAACACAATCGTCATTAAATAAGACTAAAGTAGTATGCATCATCGAAATTGTCTATCGCTGCAAAATTGTAAAGATTATTGAAGTTGAATACCATTTTCGAAAACAATCCTTAGATTTTTTTATAGCATTATGAAATTTTAGTTTGGCACCTATGCCTATATTATATCTCTCAATATAACAACAGATATAATGACAAAATATAAAAAATAATGCTTTAGAAATTAGCAATAAGTGCTTTAGACTATGATGGGTAAAACAGTTTGTAGCCCACGGCGTTCGCTGTGAACATAATCGTCATTAAATAAGAGTGAAATAACATGCAACGTCTCAGCCACGGCACTGCCCATCTCTGCAAAACTGTGAAAGGTCAGCCGAGTTGAACGCTATTTCTCTGAAGGCAACCTTCAGGTATTTTATTAACCTTGTTCCAAGTACAATCAAAGTTGCCAATTTGCCACAAAGAACAATCTGCTTTTCCATTAGGAACAACTCACAAAAGGAATCTCTGATTTGGCGATTAGTGTTTATGGTCTCGCGATTATAAATTAAGAAAAAAACTCAAACTTGTTCTCCTCTGGCGAAGAACAAGACAGACTATTGTTAAAAGACATCAGTTGTGTCACGTTCTGTTGTTGTAAAGGGGCGTCTTATTGTCTGGTGGAAGAACAGTTTCTCCCGTTTTAGTGCCCTCTAATGGTGACTTTCGCTTTGTTCGAGGCAACATATTGTTAAGGCGGGTCCTAGATGCAAATTGCTGTGGTTCTTCCTTATAATTATCAATGATTATGATGTTCTTTCTGAAAATTGTCTCTTGTTCATTACATTGAAATATTTTCGGGATCGATATCTTTGGGAATGGTGTGCATAGTGTTGTTTATTTCCTATGTATTGAACATTAACTTAATTCAGACTTATGCAAGACATCATTTTTGAGTCATTTAAACTAAGACTGCTTAATAGACTGTTTATCACTAGCTACAGTCGCTGCAGAAGTAATCAGGGATAATCTAATTCTGAAGCATACATACCCCAAATATGCCTTACGACAATTTGCAAATGCAAATCGATGACAACAAATGCAATTTATTCATTGCTTTTTGATCATGTATCGCAGCACCATAGAATTTCCTTCTATAAAGTCATCAGTGCTAAAGCACCATTTGGTATCTATCTACTCCGACCATATTTATTGTCTTTCGTTTATGTATCGTAACACTATATAATTTTCTTTTATAAGGTCACCAATACTAAAGCACCATTTGGGATCTATCTGCTCCAACTATAGTCATTGTCTTTTGCTTATTTATCGTAGCACTTTAAAATTTCCTTTCATAAAGTCACCAATATTAAAGCACAATATGGCATCTATTTGCTCCGAGTATATTCATTGTCTTTTACTTATGTATCTTAACAACCTAAAACTTCCTTTTATAAAGTCATCAATGCTAAAGCACCATTTGGGATCGATCTGTTCCGAGTTTGTTGTCTTTTGTTCATTGTATCGCAACACCAAAAAGTTTCCGTTTATAAAGTCACCAATGCTAAAGCACCATTTGGGATCTATCTGCTTCGAGTTTATCATGTATCGCAACAACATAAAATTTCCTTTTATAAAGTCACCAATCCAATGCTAAAGTGCTATTTAGGATCTATCTGCTCCGAGTTTAGTTATTGTCTTTTATTCATGCTTTACAACTCCATAAAATTTCCTTTTATAAAGCCACCAATGCTAAAGCACCATTTGGGGTCCATCTGTTCCGAGTATATTTATTGTCTTTTGTTTAAGTATTGCAACACCATAAAATTACCTTCTATGTAGTCACCAATGCTAAAGTGCATTTTGGATCGATCGGATTTGAATTTATTCCTTGATTTTTGCTCACGCATTGTAACACGAAAAACATTTCGATTGTACCATCATATGCCATTATCATTTATACCATAATAAAATCTACTTCAATAAATTTAACTGTGCTTCAAAAAGTTTCAACCATTCTTCTTGGTCAGTTAGTATAATTAGTACGTATCAATCGCAAACACGTTGCATTTAGTATTTTCGATCTATAATACTATTATTCGTAACCACACACCAATAATTAATTAATTTTTTGCTCGTCAATTATATAATGCCACAAAACTTTCTTTGTCATAAAATCACCGGGTGACATTAAATTTGTTTCAATAAGTTTAATATTGCTTAAAAAATCTAATTTCATCGTTTTGGTCAATTAGTGTAAATAACAAGTAACTATAATGAACATATTTCCACAAGTATTTCAGTTCAGTACTATTATTCGTTACTTCGCACCATTTAATTCACTGATGTTTCTTATCTATCGTAACTTCCCAAATTTTTCTTTCCTAAAGTTCCCTGCCACCATTGAATTTGCTTCAATAAATCGAATGATGCTTCAATAAATTAAATTTTTGATAATAGAATGACTAGCAACTAATATGGACATTTCATAAATTCAGCTTTGAAAAATATGACTATCCGTAACTTCTACAGCACTAGATTAGCGGTTGCCAATCGTCAACGGCCGACCATTTCACCGAAAATGAGTACCAAAAAATCAAGTCCCAGTCGCCAAAAGTGGCGACCATGTGCTTTTTACTTCTAAAATAAAATTACAATACGCTACGTGTTCTAGGCACCTAGGAAACGTATTTTTTACGTCGTTCATTTTAGTTAGAATATTTTTATTTAAAGTAACAAATTCAATGACTCCTGACGCTTTTACTTCTATTCGTATTTAAAAATAGTCCATTTTTACGATGGCTTTTTTTTTTCTGGTAAACAGTTTGATTTTGCGTTTACGACATTTTACAATTTCAAATTCCCTGAAAAATAATCGTATCAGGAGACAGAAATTTCTGACTAATACTTAAACCACGGCCTGCATGAGTTCTTAAATTTACTTTCATTCTGGATTTCCAAGTACATTTATATTATGTTTAAAATAATTCTAAAATAGCTTTTGTTGTACTTTGGTGTCTTTATATCACAAATGTACCCATTGAAATTACGCATCTTTTTGTAGAGTATCATAATCCCTTAATTTGTTGTTAATATTACTAATAGCGAATAGGTGATTTATTTTTTTCTCTGAGTATATACATTTTTTAAAATAGCTACCAAAATTTAAAAAGTTGCTACCATTTTTTGTTACTTTGGTAGCCAGTGGCTAGTATTGGAAATTCCCAGTCTAGATCTTTAGTAACTTCACAGCGTAAAATTTAAATTAATAAAACCATTTTGTACTATGACATTACTACTAAACATAAAAAAATTAATTTGCTTTAATTGAAGTTTCTAATCTAGTTTTACTACTATACAACTTAACTGACCACCATTATTCACATAATTCTATTAATCAATACTCGACCACTTAAATGCTTTTTAATACAAACGTTTTGACAACGATTTGATCAGTATCATAACCGGTCATCCTCCATCATTAATTTTCCCATTTAATTATTAATTTAGCTACTCACCGCATATCATTCAATACATTTCAATAAATTCATTTTGATTAGAGTTATTGCTATTAATAACCATACCACAAAGATCCTTTTAATGCTAATATTGTGAGAAGTACTATTTTTATGTCACCACCAAACTTTATTAAAATCATGTTCGTTAACATATTGAAGGTAAATAGCCGACGATAAATTGCCGTCACTGAAATCTTTAAGTTTTGAGCGAAGCCGTTATCCGCAAACATTGGTAGTTAAATTTATTTTTAAAAAAAGCATTTTAAAACTTTTACTGTACTAGTGAACGTAGGAGACTGAGTTTATCTTGGTGAAAATGTTTTGAATAACACCTACGCCTAGGGGAGCCCCGAACTCTAATTTTTTTGGGGGGGGGGGGACGAAAATTCTCAATTTACCGAATGAAACTCCAAATTTTCACTGAATGATGATAACTTTGCCGAACAGAGCTCCAAATTTTGCCGAATAAAACTCCTAATTTCCCCGAATCGTCAGACAAAATTTGCTGAATAAGAAAATTTTTGGAAGGTCATGATGACCTCCCGTGACTTCCCATCGGGGTCCTCTTGCCTACGCCCTTATAATTAATTATTCAGTAATCTTCGATGGGATGATAAGGATAACTTATAATGCGTGACCGCTTACTGTGAAATATATTTTATCGCGAAGATTAACGTTATGAACTGAATATTTTCACAACTAAATTTACGTCAACAAATTATTTTCGTCCTCAGCACTATTAGGAAAATGGTAGATTTTGAATTAAATAGAATAAATTAGTTTTTATAAAAAAATAGTAACCCTTATTTTTATCCCTATTCCCTTTTTCTATCCTACATCAATAATTTTAAGAAAATCGATTTCTTAAAAGTGTTACTAAAAATAAATGTGTGCATTCTCCATGAGTTTTACTCAATAAAACCAGTTTGATACACTATTATTAGTTTTTACTTACTGTTGAGTTCAATTTCTATTTACTTCCGATTTGATTTGCTTATAAATTCGTTTTCGATTTACGTTCGATCAAATTTACGAGTAAATTGCATCTCGATTTACCCTCAATTCGATTTACTAATAAGTTACGTTTCGATTTATATTTCATAAAATTTACTTATAGATTCAGTTCGAACATCATCAATGTTACCAATAACATTGGTGTTGTTTGAAATGAATCTATTGGTACAAGGTGGGAATAAAATCCCAATCTTTGAATTTACTGTAATAAAACCGTTGTGAACAGTAAGCCTAATATTAACACTCTTTAAACAACCTTTTATCTTTATTAGAGTATTTTTAGTTTTCGTTTATTAATAAGCTCGATTTCGTTTTAAATGCGATTTGATTTGTCAATTATATCGATTTTGATTTAGATTTCACTTTGTTAATAAATTATATTTCGATTTATATTAGATTACATTTACTGATAAATTCGATTCTAATAAAAGTGCTCTTACCATTAACAAGATTTAGAAAAGATCCCCTTTAAAATTTACTTAAATAAAATCGGTTTGAACAATAAGACTAGTATTAGAATTTTTTAAACAACCTTTTACCTTCATCAGAGTATTTTTTAGTTTTCGTTTATTAATGAGTTCGATTTCGATTGAACTTTCGATTCGACTTGCTAATAAATTCATTTCCAATTTATTCATAAATTTTAATTCTATTCATAATCGATTAACTATACTGATAATTTTGATTCAAATGCATAAAATCGTTCTTGCCAATAACAAAATTTAAAAAAAAAGCGCTATTACTTCGATTAAAAGCTGAACCCAAAATTAGTGCTCTTTAAACACCCCTTTATATTAATGAGTTCAATTTCAATTTGTTTTTTAATTTTGAATTATATTCTATCAATTTACTAATAAATACGATTCGAAGAAAAACATTCTTACCACTAACATAAATTTAAGAAAACAGCCGTTTTTAAATTTACTTAAATGAAATCATTTTGAAAACTGATCCCAACATTAGAGCTCTTTAAACACTCTTTATCTCTAACGCTATGATTAACTCTCCCGTAAAAACAAACCCATTAGTTAAGTCCCGTAAATACTATTCTTACCTTTTCACACAATCACTTAAACGTGAAAAATGTTCTAATTATCTCACCCGAGCAAACAGCCCCTAGACAAGCCCTGCGATCAATAAAGCATGGCTCCGTGATTTTTACCACGAATTAAACAAATGTTTAATAAAGAAGGTGGGGGGGGGGGGGATCTATCTCATTATCTCCGCAGAAGAAGAGGGGGGAAGTTAGAACAATGGAACACAATCTTTGGAACGTTCGCACCTCACTGCACCCCTTTCACGGGCAGCGGAACAATTAATCTATTGTTACGCAATCTCTCATTACACGCTAGCCTGCCGTTTAATTATACAACAAAAAACGCGGCGTTTTGCGGGGGGTCCGGCTCTGTTGTAAATGAGCTCGGGCCGACCTTTTCGGTAGTTTATTTGATTGCTTTTTTATTATTTCGAGAGCGCGGCGATTTTAATGGTCTTCTTCTGTGCGGTAATGAGCAGGGCATGATTGCGATGCGTGTCGGCACCTTGGTCACGTGACGGACCACTGGGCTTTGGAGTGCTGAAGAAGTGAAGAAGGCTACTTTCGGTTTTCGGTTTCGCTAATTTGAGGGAGGGGAGCGGATTAAATATACTGTTCGCGTCGCTTCCACAGTGCGGTTTATAATGCCATGTCTCCCACATATAGGGTCCAGATGTCTTGAATTTATCAGGATTTTCCTGATTTTGAGATGCTTTTCCTGGTTCTAAAAATGTCCTGATTTTTTCCTTAAGTTTGATTTTTTTGTCCTGAACTTTTTGATTTCGAGAGCGCAGCAGTTATAACGGTCTTATTCTGTACGATAATGAGCAGGGCATGATAGCGATGTGTGTCGGCACCTTGGTTACGTGACGGACCCCTGGCTTTGGAGTGCTGAAAAAGTGAAGAAGGCTACTTTCCGTTTTCGGTTTCGCTAATTTGAGGAGAATCGATTCAATGCACCGGGGATTCGCTTTTCTTCACAGAAATGAGGTTGATAATGCCATGTCTCCTACACAAGGAGCCCAGGTGTCCTGATTTTGTCTGGATTGTATTGGTTTTGATATGCTTGTACGTATAAGAATCTACAATAGTGTAGTGAAGTCCTCGAGGGATCTTGAAAAATAGAACGATTTAACTGTAACTTTCACTAGTGCGTTGCCATTATTAGCCTTTTATTCAATATTTAAATAAAAAGATACTACGCTAACTTCAATGCCAAACCGACTGCGGTAGTTACTATTATTAGCCAACTTTATCACATGAGGCAGTGAGAAGCAAAGGGATGCAAGTCGCAAAATTAAAAATTTGGAGACAACCAGTACAAATGGTAGGTGAACCTCTCCTCTGTCTTGGGCAAGAGATGGTACTAGTAACCCTGGTAGGTGCTGCTGTACAGCGTGATTTAGAAAAAAAAATTCAATGAAAGCCTACCTAGGATCTGATCTTTAAACGCGTTTTACTCGAAACTTGAAATAGTTCACATGCATCCCTTTGCTTCTCACTGCCTGATATTTAAATAATGCTCTTAGCATCCAATCCAACTATCTCAAGCAGCAACCTGCCGCCAAGGTGTGTGTAAATACTGGCATCGTGGACAGTACCTCCTGGGAAGCACGTGCCGGGCTGCATGCCAAGGGAAATATCAGAAACGGTCCCACCCACCCCTACATGGCGAGCCTCTCCAAGAAACGGAATAAAACGGAGCGGAACATCCCACCCCTCAGATCCGCAAGCGCTTTGTTCCGCTCATAAGCGCTCAAACAGTTGTTGTCATCATTGTAGAGAGCAATCTCTCTTGGCGAGAATTGAGCAGGTTTGGCAGGAAACTGAATTGGTAAGCGATTTGTGAATAATGTTAGACTTTATTTATTTTTTTCGTTGCAATTAATATTTCAAAAGCAAAATGCATGCTTTTGTGCTATAAATTGTCACGTCACAACAACATTATGTCACATAAACTCGTAAACTCTATTTCAAAAGCCTTTGTTTTTAAGTTTCAAGGAGTGCTTTTTTCCAATACATAAAATCTGAGATTATGGATGAAGATATATTCGAAAACCCTTATTAATCATTAGCTTACTTTTTTTTTCAATCAGAGGAAAAAAAAAGGTCGGAATGCGTGTCCACAATTTACTTAGTATGTGTGTACGTTATAACGAACTTGCAAACACGCTTTGTCTTTTGACTTAATTTTCTATCAGAATATTGCTCTCATGTGTACATTACATCTAACAGGTGTCTTTTCAGCAATAAATTTTATTTTTGCATTGATAATGGGTTCCTTACAAGATTTCCGAGTGTAAATCTGCTTCAGATGCTAGATTTAAGAAAGAAAATGGCAGATAATATTCTTATTGGATAAAAACAATATCAAAAAATATTTTTCCTCTATTAAATCATGTATTGTTGAGTACGGATCGAAAAGTATTTTATCATGATTTGAGATGTCAGACTGCACGCATTCTGAAGAACTTACATTCCCGTGGGCAGGTAAAAGGCAGTAACAGCAAACTTTTCATTTTACAATTAATATTTATTTATTTATTTATTTTTGTCAGCTTTATTATTTTGTCGCGCAAGCTTGCTTATTTGGTTTCCGCTGTAAAAAAACGTCTAATCTCAACATTTACTATTTTCATGTTCGACTGCGCTATTAGTTACTTTAAGACATAAGTAAAAACTGACCTAAATAAACTACACTGTTACTAAAACAGACAGAAATATTAATTCGTGTTGAGTTGTTGAAAATACCAGAACAAAATATATGTCACTATGTTCTTAAATATTGCTTGATTAGGCCTACACGGACTTTTGTCACAGAAGTTCCAGTCTAAATATGACAGCCGATTATGATTATCTTCTAGTATAGATGATAACAAAAGGGGAGTGTTCTCCACTATATTCAGAAATTGACATTTATTATTTTTGATCCATTCACCAGTTTGATGCAAAGATAATTCAAATTTTGGACTATTCTTACAGTTTTGAAAACATTTTTAACTTTGCAATAACCCTCAAAACGCATTATAAAATTCTAATAAACTTTTAGTCATAAATAAACGTTGAATGCTGGTAGACCAAAAAATTTAAAAGTTAATTTCTTAGGGTCATCCAATGGACAGCTTAAAAGTAGCTGGAAGCTAGTGAGAAAAATTAAATGCAGTTACATTATTAATATTAACTGAAAAAAACCAACGTATTATAGCACAAATATACAGATTACTGCATTCATAAGTTTCGGTGTTTCACGGAACCCCTTTTTCAATGCAAAAGTTTGTCTTTACATCTAAAAGCTCATAACTTTTGCTGTGAAAGAGGGGTTCCTTGAAACCCCAAAGCATATGTATGCAGTAATCTGTATATTTGTGCTATAAATACGATGGTTTTCTCCTGTTACTTCTTAGCACAAAAGTATTTATTTATTTTTTCATTGTTAATATTATTTGTTCAAATGCTCAATCAATGCAATTTTGTACTGCTAGGTTTTCTTTTGTGTAAGAAATGCAACTGCCACGTCTTGAAATTCACTAATTATTTTTCTTCTATAATTTCAACTTCAGAACATAGTGTTGCCTAGTAAAAAGATGACAAACAATTTAAATAAAGCACATTGTCAAAAAAAAAGCCCAAAGAATTCACCACTTGTAAGTTTCTCGTTGTGTTTTGTGCACTTTTTTATACTAATGAAAGGGCTCCACTGAAACCCTAAAATAGCTAAGTGTAGCATTTTGTTGACGATTTACGCTTTATTTACATTGTTTTTTTTTCTCTCCATAAACTCATAACTTAGTGCATCTCATTTTTTATATTTTTCTTAATACCTACTACGAATTTAGCAATTTTGCCATTATTTTAGTTTATATTATAAAGTTTGCAATGTCTGTTTTAATTTTATATTTATCACTACTAAATTATCTCTGCGTACTTCTCTAAATCATAATATATTGCTAATATTTTAGATTACAAAAAAACCAAGACGCTTAGAAACCTACTAGATTCTTTAAAAAAATACCCCTATTAGCTGTTTTGAACAGTTCTCATTGCAATCTTTACTTTTCATACATTTTAGATACTTCTTTTACTCATGCATCTATTGAAATTCATTAGATCTTTTTGCTCTACAATTCGACTTTTATAAAAGAGATATGGGCTAACAATGGGGTCGTTTCCAAAATTTTAAAAGTTTTTTTATTATTATTATTTTTTTTTTGAAAGAGCATTCTTAAAATCATAGGATCTGACCATTTTTTAAATAATTTGTTTAAGTTTAATATTTTTAAAAAATTACTTTAATCGGCGCGCTTTTAATGTTTATGCTCCTGTCTGATGACATCACAAATGATGAAGTGCCATTTTGTGTTGCCATTCACAGAGCAAAATATTTAATTCGCATCTTTACTCACATGTATTGGCAACGATATGGTTGATAGCAAACGTTCGCTTCTTGATTATCATAACGTGGAATCGCGGTAGAAAGATGCGGCAAAGTGCATCATTTGTGACGTCATTAAGACCACAGCTTGTTTCAAAAATCGGACACTTTAAAACTTTAATTAAAAAATAACTGTTGGGAAAATAAAAGTATTCTCTGGGTCTATGTTATTTCTTCTTCTTTTTTTTTTTGCTTATTTCAATGACAAAAAGTACTACTTTTAACTGAAGGTAACAGCCCCATTCAAAATTTCCCTTTCTTTTCTTTTTTCATCTCTCTCTCTCTACCCCCCCTCCTCCTTTTTCTTTTTCTTTTGAGAAAATAAGTTTTTTGTGATTCCTCATAACATTAAACTCCGCAATCTTCGTCCTATTCATCACTGGTTTTATAAGCTAATGTGTCTTTTAAATATTTCTCAGCTATATACTTTTCATCAAAGAATTCAAATTAGTCTCTTTTAAGAAACTAAGTCTTTTGTGAATCCCTATAACATAACACTCTCCAACCTTCATCCTATTCAACATTGTTTTTATAAGCAAATCCTCATTTACTTACTAACCAATGATAGAGTAACGCTCCTGACGTCATCAACAATGAAACTCGCTCCACGGCATGATAATTTGATAATACGTTTTGGTAATATTTAATACTAGTGGTACCCGCACGGCTTTGCTCGTAGTAGAAAATTAAAAGGTCTTTTGGTTCGCCTGTATATTTACAAATAATGTATGGTGAATTTCCCGCCAATTTGCTTGCCCATGTTACGGTTCCACGTCGTGATAACTTGGTAATTTACTCATCCATCTTATGATAATTTTGTTCGGGAAAATGTTCTTAAAATTGGAATAGAAAAAGAACAAAATCGAATTTTCAAAAAATCAATCGCTTCGAGGTGCACACCCCCCATGCTACAAACTAATTCTGTGCCAAATTTCATGAAAATCGGCCAAACGGTCTAGGCGCTATGCGCGTCACAGAGATCCTGACAGAGAGACTTTCAGCTTTATTAATAGTTAAGATAAAGATAAAGATGCAGGGAAAGGCTTTATTGTGACAAGGCTGAACTGGATCCGGTAACTTAACAGTTTTCCTGATAAGACTTTGTCATTTCATGGGAATGAAGAAACGAAAAAGTGGTCAGCAATGAATGCTATCTACTGGAGTTCAGTGTTAATCTACTGGAGGAGTTAGGGTTAAAATTTCAAATATCAAAATATCACCAAGCAGGCAATTGCTTCGTTCAAATGTAGAGCAATTTTCACCCGTCATATCTTGATGGCCGATTTTCTAGTGTTTATTTGAAATATTTCTCAAGTATACATTTTTCATCAAAGTAATTCAAATTAATCGCTTTTAAAAAACTAAGTCTTTTGTGATTTCTCGTAACATAAAACTCCCCAATCTTCGTCGTATTAGACATTGTTTTTTTCAACTTATGATTCCTTTAAATAATTTTCAGTTACATATTTATCATCAAAGTAATTCAAATTAATTTTATATTATTAATCATCGTATATCTGAAAAATTACATATCCTATATATTTTAAATTAGTAATATCGATACTTTGAAAACTGAAAGCACATGTATCCTTATAACACTTGTTGCTCATTTCAGTTTTCTTTTCTAAAAACCGAGTAAACTCCGCCTTCCTTTTTAAAAATAGAAACCAACCAATGACATTTTTGCAGATTTGGAACGAATATACACGATGTCAAACGTCATTTGGAAGGCAAAAAATGTCAGAACGGGAGCGCTGCCAAAAACTTGATTGAAAGAATTTTTAATATTTTCCGAAAAGAAACATTTAATATAAGATTGATATTTTATTAACAAAGCATCGAGCGAAATTATTAACAGTATTTCTAATATTTATATAAAAATGGTTAATTAATCACCAACTAATATCTACCGCTTTAAATATTTATTAATCTGTGGAATAAAATGCATGAGAAATAGGGATGCACCGATAAGCAAATTGGTCGCTTACCGGTTAATCGGCTGTTGATAATCGGTCGATTAATCAGCCGGGCCGATTAATGATCGTAATAATTTTTAATGCTACAATTCCTCCATTATCGTTCTTTTTTTTTTCTTTTCTTTTCTTTTTTTGTGTGTGTTTATTTATTTCAAAATAGTATTTAAAAATTTATTTATATTTCTCTGTGAGCGAATTTTCATATTGTTGTTTGCAAAATTACATTATGTTAACTATAGATGAAAATTCAAACATTTAGTTAGTTGCCTATGTTCAGCAGGTACTTTCTACTTTGAAGCTGCTTTTTTTTTCTTTTGTTATTAGTACCCACTAAATCCAAGACCTTTATTCTTCATGAAAATTATAAGATAACCTTAAGGCACCAAGTTTTATGTTGAGTGTAGAGAAAATGACATATAAAGCATGTTGCAACATTGAGAATATTTATTCAAAACAGAAAATGATATTGGCAAAACTAATATTACTTCAATCGTCAATTTTTGTTGGAAAAAAAAGAAAAGGAAAAAACAATTTAAAGCATGTACATGATTTTTTTTTAAATTAAATTATAAGTTATATGATGAAATAAAGTGAAGGATCATTTAATGAAAGAGGAAATATATATATTTAATCCTGCAAGAAATAGTTTATTTCTTGACAATCCTAAAATACTCATGTTTTTGCATTACAATTTAAAATGTAAATGCTGTGTAAATGGAAGTGTTTAAAATTCAAAATTAAATCCGGGTACGTAACAGGATTGAATTCTTCATAATAGTGTTACTTGAACGTCATCCGGGAGGATTAATTTCATTATTTCATTCAGTTTTACGCAAATTTTTTGTTTGTCTTTACTTTAAGCAGTACACATTCATGCTTCATGTTATACTTATGTTGCAGAAATTACATTCATTTATTGTTGATAAGTATATTGGTTTCTTGTCCAAAGAGTACTCAAAAGTTTGAAAAGTATTTAAAAAATATTTTCTCCGCCGATTAATTGGCAAAATTTGTCCAATTGATGTATAATCGACAAATCGACCGATTATGGACGATTACCTATTACTGTCGATTAATCGGCGCTTCCCCAATAAGAAGTTACTGAAAGTGCACCATTTACGCGAATTTTATTACGACAGATAAAACAAAAAATTCGAAGCTAGTAACATTTTACAGATGGTTTAGTGAATTATTCTTTAATATAGTTAGTGCTTAAAATTTTCAGTAACTCTAGCGAAACTTGGAAGTCTGTTTTATATTTTTAAAAATCATATTTACTTACATTTCTCAAAAACATATACAAATAATTGTATACTCAATCATTGATATTTTTGGAAATCAACTTTATTTTTGTTATCCAGTAATCATAATTTAAGTAATGGTATAGTTGTCCAAAAAAATAGTCTTCTCCTTACATCCGTGTGAAATTGCAATTTTTTCCACGAATGATTTTGTTTTAAATAGGCATCAATCGGGAGAGTCAATCGCCAAGAGTAATGGCACCCCCCCCCACACACACCCAAATATCACAGAGACACCCCAAAAGCGTAAGCACTCCCCCTCCCCTCGCTCTAAAAAAAGGAGCAATAACTCTAAGAACACCCTCCTAAAAATTTCAATGGGTCATCTGCCCATTGCGGATGAAAAAGGTAAAACAAAAGCATGCCGTAACTTATAACTTGCTTTGATGCTTAGTGAATGACAATAATTTTTCATCGAGTTTGTGGGAAGCTTTCTTTTCTATTCTTCTGAAATTACATTACACCACAAACTGACTGAAACCTGTAATTTACCCCAAAGAAAACACGTGGAATAGAATGTTTTACCTTTTTCTTTAGTATTATTAATCACCACAAGGTAGCGTATTCGAGCTCTGGAGTTGCGAATTGTATTCATAACGAATTATTTACACAGAAAACGCAATTACTGTCATAACCAATCAATTGCATAAGTAAATGAAATTGTACTCGCTTAGTTAATGAAATAACTATAGCAATAACACTACTAGTTACTTATGTAAATATAAGTAATATTAATTATAAAATATTCAGTATAACAAATGGATGAGGCAGCGACATTTGCGAGTAGACGTAATCATCACCAATTAATTATGCAATTAAACGTAGCCTCAATCATATTCGCTTAATTATATGACTCAGTGCAATTGAAGTCGAAATAAATACTGTATTTAAATGCTATCACAAATACAATCAGTTACGTATTCAAGCAACTGCAACGGTAATAATTTTTACTTAAATATGTAACTAAGCGTAATTGCAGTAGTTAATCATTGTGTTAACATACAATATTAATTATTATTAGTGTACGAGTAAATGTAGAATGAATCCTAACCAACTATTAACATACGTAGCTATGATGGTCATGTATGTAAATGTAACCGTTATCATATCAAATAATTGGTAAAGAAATAAGTGTAATAGTTTTTTTAAAAAATATTTTTTATAAGTAAATTTAACAAAGTCATATTCAACCGAAGTCGTCAATATGTGTAAACATAACAGTAACTAGAGGTTATTATGACATTAAAAATACTAATTGCAAGTAACTTCTGGGGATCATAATTAATATTATCTTCGTAATCATTACTGTAGAGCAAAACTATTGTATACTCTCAAATTTTTAGCAGTTGGAAGATATATTCTTTTTCTATGGATTAGTTCAAGTTAAGCGAATGAAAACTATGGAATATTTATTTGAAGAGTTTAAAGTTTCAACTGTATTTACTTAATGCATTGTTTAAATATCTTACTTCTTAAAAAAATAAATAAATAAAATAAAAACCATCTGCAATTTTTATAAGTAATTATTGCCTCTAACACTGAGCTACATCAATTGGAATTACAGCAAAAGTCAGTCCTCCTTAATTAGGAAACTTTCTACATGAGTCCCCGCTTTTAATAAACGCACACATATTGTTTGCCATTTTCATTAAATAAATAAATTAATAAATAAATAAATAAAACCGCTTAATACACATTTCAACAATTTGTTTTTAAATATGAGCACCTGAAAAAAAAGCGAGTTCATTTCTAAAGAAAAAACATTTGTACAAAGTCAGCATTCAAATATCGATTGGCAAAATATTAATGTGCCATTCCAACGTCACGTGCGTGACAATCCGACTCTATAATTTACCCAACATTTTGTTATAGATCTTAGGATTTTAATTAAATAGGAGTAAGCACATTTTTTTCCCTGTACATTTGATATAATGATACTCCCGACACAGTATCATTTTTAGTAAATACCTTTGTTAGGTACTTAAAATTTAATTCATTTGTATGCATCACGTGCTTTACGTCCAAAGTCAACCTCTTGTAGTTTGCTGTATGTATTACTTAATATTTTGGCTCTATTAATACTATAGCAATAATGAAACAAATTGTAGGCTTTAAAAGCAAAGGTTCCAACGTAAAGAAAACATAACTCATTTGTTGAGAAATAATAATTTAAACCATTGAAAAAATTACATATATGACCATTCCACTGAAAACTTATTTTGTCCCGCACGTGACCTATACTTTATAAAAAAGAAATAGTTTTACAAAGTACTAAAGTCGAAATTTTTTGCTTAAGAAATCACACATGTGATTTCCCAAGCAACAAAATTTTGTTCCTTATCCTTTTAAGCTATTATTTTTAATGAAATGTATGAAGCTTCACGTGCGAGACAAAATGGCCGTTTTCCGTGAAATGGTTCTAATATTCAGTTCATCAGAATGCAATAACAAGTTATTATTATTCACTTTAGAGCATATCTTTATTGATAAAAAAAGTTTTACGAAGAAAAATGAAAAATAAATTTTTTACACATTAAAATCGTTATTTAAACATGTAGAAATAGCAAAAGTAATATTTTGCACTTCGAAAGATTATTGTTAAAAATTATTTTGATTATAAGCATACCCGCTATACGCATCTATGGTTTTTAATTAATTTTTCGTCATGGTTTCTTTCCTTGAAAACTGCAAGTAAGTTCTATTTTTAAAGCAAAAATGTAACATTCTAACATTAAAATTAAATTGAAAAATATTAAAACCTTTTCTTTTTTTAATAATATATTAAGGGAAATATATAATATAATATATATTTCCCTTAAAAACAAAATAATTTTCATGTCATAAACCCTCTTTTCTAAAGGATGTTGACGGTTGACCATTTCTGCGGGCTTTTATGAAGAGTTGATTACATAGAAATATGTTTCGTGTCTGAAATACAATTAATTCTTCAATATAATGTAATACATAGTTTGAATATTTATTTATTTTTGAAAAGTAAACTGCTCGCATAGCTTTAAGACATCATTCATAATATAATTTTTTGAATGTTAACCGTAAGTTATTCTTTTTCACTTAGACGAAACTACGAAAATTCACTATCCATATTGGATATGAACTGCACTACACTACTAAAAGATGTGAAATGCAAGACATTTTTATAGGTTGTAGGTTGCAAAACATTCTTCAATCATAGAAACTCAGCGATCTTTTGATGAATGATAATTGTGTACACTGTAAAAAAACTGTAAATTTTGAAGAAGTTATCCGTATTTTTTACAGAAAAAAACTGTTCGTAATAAAATACAGGATTTCTCTGTTTTTTTGAATCTGTAACCGGTTATACTTTGTTTTTCTTCGAATCTTCGAAATTTCGCTCGCGTGTTTGGATTTTGGTTCTCGTGCTCGAGTTTTTGATCTTATATTTATTTAAAGCGAGTAAGTCTTAAATCGTTTGCAACTTCCATTTCATTGCATCCTAATCAATATTTCGTTATTATGTTTTTTTTTTCATCTGTTACAGAGGCATATTCGGAAATTTACCTTTGTATACATGTATTTCGTAGTAGTATAATAAATATTGAAATGGATTTATGAAAGTATAGTTTCATTTTTTAATCTTCATAAAATAATAAATCAGCTTGAACAAATAATAAAAATACGGAAGATTTCTGTAAAATAAACGGAAGAAAACTGGCGTCCTGGCAGACAGTTTTTTTCTGTAAATTTTACAGATTTTTTTTAGTGTATGCAAAGACCAGTCAGCTCTATAACAGCATCCAGAGACTGCAGTTTCGACCTTATTTTAGGTTCGTCAGTCTGGAGTAGCCGAAATGCAGCAGCGGGCAAATTACCTCATATAAAAGCTAAGTGTATCTTCATGCTGGTTGGTAGAAATCTCCAAGCCAACAGTGTAGTTTTAAGTAATGCTTTACTTTTAAATTTATATTGATATATAATGCTTCAAAAACTCTAAATTCAAAAAAAAAATGAGGAATAGGTTCGAACACAATGGGATACAAATTTATGTAGTTTTGTAGTGCATTAGGGAGTAGCGTGTATAAAATCTTTATATTTTTCTTTCTTTCTTTAATTTTCTCTATTTTTTACGTCATAGGCTATAAGGATAATGGATCTTTATTATATTAACTGCAAATTATTTACATGCTATCTGGATAGATTTATTTGAATTTAATAGAATATAGAAACTTTTCTATAGTATGTCGATTGTCCGATACTTAAACGAGGTGTAGACTGATATAGAGAAGGGTAGCCCAAAGCGGGTAGGTTTTCCAAGAACGCTCGAAAATTGTAGTTTTTGTACTTTTATCGAACCAATTTCGTTTTTTTTTTTTTTTTCCCTAGCAGGGTTCTTGAACTTCAAAATAAAAATTGACTTTTGTATTACTTCAAACCCAATATTTATTTATCATCAAACTTAACAAACATTTGAAAAACCCGCATTGCCCTACCATTCAGCCCAAAGCGGGTAAGCTTAACTAATTGTGGTTTGGTACATTTGCAAATCAAATATGAAGTTATAAATGATTAAAATAGTTGACTATTATCTGCCATTATGAAAAAGAATATAAAACAGTTGTACTTATCCAATTTAAAGTCGGCACATTTGTTATAATAACATTATAAAACATAAAGAACTAACTGATTAAATTAATAGACTAATTAATTGCCATCCTAAAAATAACTTTTTAAAGTTATACTTATCCTATTGAAATAGAAAATCTAAGTCTGCACACGAGTCAAGAAATTATAAATAAGTATGTGATTAAATCCTATACCCGCTTTGCCCGACCCTCTTTGCCCGAAGGCACGTTTTTTATTTCAATAATTATAACTTTAAATTTAAAAAAGAAACAAACGAAATGACTATCGTAGTTTAGAGCTGGATGGTGTCACAATAACGTAATATTATTAACAATCCAAAAAATTAGCTGGTCTTCGACTAATCACAAAAAACAAAACTTCAATTTTTTTTTTTTTTTTAATTTTTAGAAATGTATCTTAAAAAGAAAAAAACTTATCGCGCTATGCTACTTTACTGCTGCTTCGTTGGGACTGATTCGGGGGTGTTCATGTAAATGTGACATTCGTATGCATCACCGCTTACACACCATGGGGGGGGGGCATACAAAGGCCTACCCGCTTTGGGCCACCCACCCCTATCTCTGTACGGCTGCAATTTATATGACAGTTCGACTGTTTAATACTTACGAAAAAATTCATCTCTATTGATGAAACGATATTTTTAACAGTTAGTTGATTTTTTTTTTCTTTTCAGAATGTTCCCCCTTTTATCCAAGTAGGGGAATGTGGCGCGAATTTAAATAGTTAAGATGGCTTACCTTTTTTTTGAATGAATAGAGATTGAAATTTGTTTTTAAAGTTGCAGTATATAAAGAAAAGAGCGTTTTATGATAAAACTTGCATTGAAGCAATATTTTTTATTTTTGCCTGTAAATTTGTACCTTCCAAAAGAAGTGGAAATTTTTCCTTTTTTTTTCCATGGGACAAAGTGGAAAAAGAAATATTTTTCTGAGAAATATTTCCTATTTTGTAATTGAAAATTTTTTTCACCAAATGAACGTGTAAATAATAGAAAGAATGAGTAAATGAATAGATAATGAAGCAATAAAAGAATAAATAAAAATATAAATGAGAAAAAAATGAATGAATAAAAGTGAATAAATGAGAAAATAAATGAATAAAATAATAAATAAATGAATTATAAAAAAGTAATGTGAATGAGTGAATGAATAAATGTATACGTAAGTGATTCAATAAATGAATGAATAATTAAACAAAAGTAAGTCTTTCACTTTGCCCCATCCACTTTGCACTTGAATTATTTTTCAAAACATTTAAAATAAAAATAAGCTCAATAATAAATTGATAAATAAAGCACCGACATACAGTAAGTCTCAATCAATATTTTAAATGTTAATATCAAGAACTTTATCGTTTTATAATCACAAAAATAATTTTTTACTTAAACAAACTATAAAAATACGAGTATCAATTTTTGAAAGTTGCTTGTATAATCAAATGAGTTAGTTGATCTTCAGAGTTGACGTTTTATGACTGGAACATACTGCTTGTGCTACTACATAGTTAAAATGTTACCCGATAGGTGGTGCTAAAAACAGAGTAAATATTGCACCATTTCATTTGTTCCGCTATTTCACTTTGCCCCACATTTCTCTACTTTTATTCAGGGGAAAGAACAAAATAAATCTATGTTTATGGTTTGTGTAACTGCGGTCTTTTTGTTAAATTCTACTTTTAAAAAATCTGTCTACTTGTTTTTATAAAAAAAAAGTACAATGTTAATGTAATTTAATGTTAGCGACATTCTCCTCTCACTTTAACCTTATTTCTTCTAAAAGCACTAAGTACTGAATTTAGGTTTTTAAATGTTCCTGTTTTTCAAAAGAAAAAAAAATGTATGTTAATAATCCGACTCAATACTAAAGGCGTTTTTCTTTTATTTTAAACTTATATCTCTAAAAAAGAAAAACAAGGGCAAAAACTAAATTTTCAAAAAAGCGTAGGTCGTCTAAATTTACAAAAGAAATAAACATATCAATGCTATTATTCAATACTAACTTCATTTTCCTCACAGTTCAACCGAATTTCTTCTGAAAATAATAAGTGCAAAAATTAAATCAAATAAATATATCGGTCTAAATTAAAAAAAAAAAAAAAAAAAACAAACAAAAAAAAGTATAGTAATGTTATTATTTAAAGTTAAATAACATCTCCATCTCGTTTTAGATTTATTTATCTTTAAAATAAACAGAAAAAGTGCAAATATTGAGCTTCAAAAAGCAAATTCAGTTTCGAAAAGCTTTCTGCTTATTTTCAAGAAAGAAAAAAAATGTTTTAATAGCAATAATATTATTTAATGCTAATGTTTTTTTTTTCTCAAAATTTTAGCCTTATTTCCTGTAAAGATAGATATGTGAACTATACTGCCGTGCTAAGCACAAAAGTCGTATCTGCAGCTGAGCACAAAGAGAGAAACACCCGTTTAAACTTTCATGCCTCCATATATTTGATTGAGATTTCACTTTTTAACATTTTTTTTTAAATAATTCTTTTTCACAAAAGACCATAAAACACTGCATATAGGTGAAATATATTACAAAGAAACACCTCTTGACAATAACTCATTTTTGGTAAAAAGTTCAGAAACTAAATTTGCGCTTAATATATTTAATAGTATAACAGTATATTTAATACAGTATATTTAAAGTTTTAAAAATCTTGTCGGTTTATTTTTGCAAAGGAAAAGAAAATAGCAATGTTGTTACGACATTCTCCTTTAATTTGAACCTCATCTTTTCTAAAAAGATTAAAATCAGTGCAAAATTTAAGTTTTTAGAAATATGTAGGACTACCTTTACGAAAGGAAAGAAAAGTATAATATTGTTATGAGTTGTTGCCAACGACATTCTCCTTTCATTTGGACCTCATCTCTTCTAAAAAGATTAAAATCAGCACAAAATTTAAGTTTTTAGAAATATGTGGGACTACATTTACGAAAGAAAAGAATAATATAATATTCTTATGAGTTGTTGCCCACGACATTCTCCTTTCATTTGGACCTTATCTCTTCTAAAAAGATTAAAATCAGTGCAAAATTAAAGTTTTTAGAAATATGTAGGACTACCTTATAGTATCGTTATAAGTTGTTGCAAACGACATTTTCTTCTAATTTTATTTCTTAAAAATGAAAGTAAGTAAAAAAATTTTAAGACTTTTGTCGGATATCTTTCATCCATACTTATTTTTCCGTATTGAAAAGGGGCTGCCTCCTCACCCGAAACTCGCATATGAAAGCTAAATTGTTATTTGTGCAAATTTCGTTTCTCTGATTTAAGAAAAAATGTTTTCAATAAATCTGTCCGTTTTTTCTTCAAGACCCATCTCAATGGCATTCTAAGAAATTTATTCAATTCAGACGGAACATGATTTTTTTTCCACTTTGAGAAATTTTTCTTGGATACTTTATCCTCATGTTTTTTTCTTTCTTTATCTTTTCTTTTTTTTTTTTCTTTGTGCAAAAAAAACGATTGCTGCACTTTTTACATGATCAACACTTTTGTTATTAGGCCTGTATGGAATAAATTATCCATTTTGTAATTTTAAAGCTAGTACCCATATTGTTATTTTTCTTTGATAATTTAAAAAAATAAAAAAATAAAAATTTTGCGTTTGCGGTAGTAATTAGGTCTTTCATGTTTGCAAAACCAATAATATTAAAAACAAATTTTTGGCAAAAAGAAAAGACAAACTTCATTTTTATAGTTCATTGCAAGATGATGTCCAATAAATTGAAGAAACATACATAATAGTGATTGAATATAAAGGATTTTTTTTTATTCATTTATTTATTTTTTTCGCTTTTATATTATTACTACAACTAATTTGTATGAAACTATACAAACTCTTCATTTATTTTATTTATTATTATATTTTTTTAATAATTACTACATTTTTATTGTTATTTATTTATTTAATTAGTTTTACTTACTTATTTACTTTATTTTTTGAAAAACTTATACAATTTACAAGAAATATATAAGGTAGCAATTCACACTATTCATAAGAAACGATATTTAAAGCAATAAAAAACTGGAATCATTTAAAAACTTATCCCACAAAAATCATTAAGAAAATAATTATTTACACCTAAAATAACGTATTAAACATTAAAATTACCAAGTTTATCGTTATTTCTTCATCCTTATTTAAATCGTACTGCTTTTTTTCTTTTAAAGATAAAAACATATAGTGGAATGTGAGGCAAAATAAAATAAATGCGGGACCTTTTTCAAAATAGACAAATTGGAAATTTGTTCTGAAAATTACAGTACGTAAAGAAATAATACTGTATTCTGTAATAATAATTGCATTTCAATATTATTTTTATTTTTGGTAGTAAATTTGTAACATCCAAAAAAAAGTGGACAATTTTCACTTTTAAAATTTATGGGGAAAATGAGAAAATGTATGTGTATTTTTCTAATGAAATATGCACTATTTGATTATTTAAAAAAAAATTCTTCAAATGAATGAATAAATAGTGAAATAGTAAACAAATTAGTCAATAAATAAATTAATTTATTTGGGAGAAAATGCAAAAAAATGAATAAAGTAGAATAAATGAGAAAATAAGTGAATTAATAAATAAAATATTATTAGATAAAGAAATTTGAAATTTTTCTCACACACTAAAGAAATGGTTTACAAACAATTGAATGAACGGCTACACATCGGTTAAATTAAAATTATTTTTAAAAATGATATAATTTTACATTTTGTCATTAGTATGCAACCGTTATTTCGTACATTTTTGAGATACGCACTAGAAATACGCACTAGAATTAAAACAAGTTGAATGTATATTAGATTTTAAGAAAAACAGGTATAAAAAGGTTAATTTTTACCCTCCGACAGGTAAAAATTTCTAAAAACATTTCACGGACTATTTTGTTTTACAATACCTACTCGGTATTCAAAAGCTGTTATATAATTTGACTAACATTTTCATTACTTATTAATAATAATAAAATGTTAAGATAAATGCGTAAATAATAGTTGAAATTGCATAAATGAACAAAGTTTTGAGAAATCACAAGAAAGTATACAAAATAATCGCAAAATCCAGTCCAATTAGAAAAAACAACGAGGGGACAAAGTTAAATGCAATGCAGCTCTTCCAGAGTGTTGCCAAATTTAAAATGAAAATGGTTAGTTTTAGATCTCAATATACAGGATGTTCCAAAATTATCTTTACAGCTTCAAAAATTCATAAATTCGAAAATAAACAAGATATTTATATTCTGTCTTTTGCATTTATTACTGCAACTAACAAAGTTTTTTTTAGTACACTTCAACATGCGCACCATTGGTGGCCCTAAGCACTTCCAGTCTGTAATCAGTTTCAAGCCAGATACAGTAAAGATAATTTTGGAACACTCTGTATTATTCACAAAAGATAATATTTTTCAAAATTTTGTTGTAATTATCATTCTTATTATTATTTTGTATAAGAAATTAAAAATAAAATAAAATAAAAAAAATTAATTTGAATTTTGACATCTTGAATTCAAATTTTGTTTTTCGCAATCACGAGTGTGGGTATGTTTTAGTGTGCGTGTTTGTGTGTGTGGGGTATGTGTGTAGGGGGTATGTGTATGTGTGTGTAGGCATGTGTGTTTGTGTCTGTGTGCTGGCATAAATGTGTGGATAGTTGTGTGTATGAATTTGTGTGTGGGGGGGTATGTGTATGTGTGTGTAGGCATATGTGTTTGAGTCTGTGTGCAGGTATGAATGTGTGGGTAGTTGTGTGTATATGTTTGTGTATGTGTGTGTGTGTGCGTGCGTGCATGTGTGTGTAGTTGTGTATGTATGCGCGTGTGTGTAGGACATGGATGCAACCCGGAGACGGCTTTCGCTATAGGAGCAGCATCGTGAGGAGCCGGTCGACGGTGACAGGGTGCGGAGGGTGGCGGTGGGAAAATAAAATAATATGACATCAAAACAGTCAAGTGAGAACAATAAGCAATCGTGATTGCTCAAAAAAAAACCTGGAAAGTAAAAATCTTCTACAACCGTTGAAGTTTATTCCCGTACCGGTACCAATTCCGGTCCGCCGAACCAACCGTTGAGAATCCTTCTTCAACCGAAAAGGATAAATCCTTAAACCTGTTTCGAACATAATCTTCTCCAAAACAAAGCCTTTCAATTAAGCTATCTCGAAAGGTCACTCCAGGAGCTGTTAATTTCTGTACCTATTGCATGGCTCGAAAATTGGATTGCACAACAGGTAGACGTGTTAAAATGTGGAACAAGTTTTCTTTGCCATGTCACTTTCGGCGATTGACAAATACGATTACAAACGACACCCGAATGTCGTCTGCGTAATCATTTCTATTAATCACAAAATTCATTGCCAAATTTATCAACTTGTTGTGCAGCCGATTTTTTAATTATTTATTATTTTTTTCAATTGTGTATAGCTTTTTTTTCTTTTTACGTCTTATAGATTTTTAATTAATTTTTCCGTCTTTTTTACGTATATTGCCATTTACAACTGTCACTGTTTTTTCTGATTTTTTGCTGTTGATGTTAGCTCTTTGAGCTATCTGTTCAATTACCAACGCACTTTTTCCAGTATTTCTCTCTGATGCCGTAAACAAACAAATATCTCATTCTGCAGTACATCTTTGTGCAAAAAGAAGCAGCCACTTATACATACCTCTATTATTCACTGTATCTGCAGAATAACTAATTTTATGTCGAAATAATTATAAATATTTTTGAGAATATTTGCATGTATGCAACGCTTTTGTGGGTATTTCATAAAGATTGAACGGTGTACTAATATGAGAGATTGCTGTTTTGAGAATATTTATGTGATAATTATGCTGAACAGCATTTTTATAACTGTTAAATGTCGAATATGATTATAGAATGAGAACACTTCTATTCGTTTGCTATTTAATCAAGGCGTTTGCTGTAGACTTTGAAAATTTCACTGGAATATTCAGTGTTCGTTGAATCTCTTCGATGAATACTTCTGCAGAATATGAATTGTGCGTTAATGCAGGGCCGTCCGAAGAGCTGACAGCGCCCGGGACGAAAGTTTCATGGCGCCCCCCCCCCCCCATACACACAGAAAAATAAAGTTTGTTATAACATCAGTGCATAAAACATACTTATTCTTTTTAGATATTAATGAACAGAACAATCAGAAGGCTATACATAATACAAATTAAAACACAAGCAATGAATCTGATTCGAATATTTGTAAAATATCATAATGCCCCAAAAACTTTTCGAACAATGAAAATGTTGAAAATCCAAATATTTATCTAATAAAATCTTATGCCACAAGATAAAAAACTGAGTTGGTTATTCATATTGATCAAACTAAGAACACGAATAAATAATTTGCTAATTATAAATAGAAAATATATTTATTGAAGTAAATTACACAAAATTAAATTTCAATGTGGACTCATCCAATGTTCTTTTCAAGAGTTTTTTGGTTTTACTTGTATCAACTTAATAATAGCATTCATATATATTATAAACAAAGATGTTATTCTTTTGCATCAAATACTTGGAAGTTTTAGGGAGAAGCCCACAAATACTCAACATCGAAAATCGCTCAGAATAGCGTTTTTGGAGCTCTAATTTCTAAAAATCACTGGCTCTAATATTACAAAATACGGCCTTACAAATTCCATTTTAAGACTCGAGTTTAAGAAAATATTCGTGTAAGGGTCCCCTTGCCGCCTTTCTTTAATTTCACAAGCAGTGGGTTTTTTAAACGACACTTACAAAAAAAATTTAAGTTGAATAGCCCCTTAAATGTAAAACATGGCTTAATTTTTTTTTGAACCATAATTTTGAACTATTTTCCTGGAAAATGCTCCAGATCCTCCAATCCATACAACCTTCAAAGTTTGTCTAAAGTTGCGTTTCTGAAACTTCAATTTCGAAAACTCGCAGGAGGAGAAGGAATTGATTTCAATCTATTTTTAAAAAAAATCAATCAGAAACGGTCTCTGAACCTCCTCCTTTACCGTAACGTCAATAAACAAGGCCTATAATCGCATTTTTAAGGCTAAAATTGCGTTTTTAAAACCAAGTTTCAAAATTTTGACCGGACAACTTTTGACCTTTTTTCCTATCCGATCAAAAAGTTTTTTTTTTTTTTTTTTTTTGAATGTGCTCCCTTAAAACTTTTATATTGTTACGTCACTGCATGCAGGGGCAGAATTCAAGCAAATTTGGTGAGAACTAGACAAAGGGGAAGTGCCTTTTGTTTGATTCTAAACAGTTAAATTCTCAGAAATTGTATCTGTTTGAATGATACAAAGGAAACGAATGTTTTGGAGACTTAGAGAGAGGAATATTTTCGAGCACTAGGAAAAAATGGAGAATTATTGCAATGATTCTCTATTTTGAGTGTCTATGATTATGTATCTATGATACACGAAATGAGGGGGCGCCGCAAGGCGCCCCTAATTTTATGCAATTGGGGCGTTTTATACGATGAGGGACGTCGCAGGGCGCGACTCATGAAAATGTCGTTTTCGTGTGAATATTGTCGTGTTCCGCGGAATGAGGGGGGGGGGGAACTTGCGGCGGCCCCTTATTTCGTTGTGCCCGGGGCGATTGCCCCGCTCTCCCCTCCCCCTTTTGGGACGGCCCTGCGTTAATGTTTCTGGCTGTTGACTTTTGAACTGTTCAATTTCAGTTGAAAATGTACAGTAAAAAAATTCCGAAACGTTACTGGTAATTTCCAAGGAACGTTTTGGGTTTTCGCAGGTTTTAACCAATTTCCTATCAAAATTGAGTATTTTTGTCAAAAAGTTTCCTGAATTACTACAAGTGGCACGAATGCGGACTTCTTACTGCTGTGAAAAGTATTTTTGGCTACCAGTTTAAAACTGGACTAAGTGTATTTATGGAGTGTATCGGCTTCAGATCGAATGCGGCCCATCCAGGGTGACAGCTCACAATGAGAGCGAATAAGGCTCCGGATTCAGTAGCCTCGAAATAATTCCAAACGCATGCTTGGTACTTACTTGCAATTCCGGCTTAGCATTGGCCGTAGTTACAATGATGCTTTTAGAGCGTTCTTGGTAATTCAGGAAAGCACCAAGCTATTACTGAAAACCTACTTAAGCTGTCTCTGAAGGTTCCAGAAACATGATTGGCTTCAACCAAGGGCATTTCTGTATTATTTAGAAAGATTTAAAGATAATGTCAGGACGGCTACTGGTTTTAGCAGAAGATGTTTCTTTTTTTTTTTTTTTTTTTTTTTTTTTTTTTTTTTTAAAGTTATGTTACTAGCAGAAATTGGGCACATCAGTTGGCCACTATTTTCCAGGAACGTTTCTGAATGGTTTTTACTATGTGCAGAGTTCGTTGGAATCTGTTGAATGAAGACTTTTGAATATTTCCAGAAAATATGAATTGCGCTTTAATTTTCCTCGCTGTAGGCTTTTGAACATTTCAGAAGAAAATTCAATACTAATTGAATCTGTTTTATGAAAACTTCTGAGTATTTTTACAGAATTGAGTTGCGCGTTAATTTTCCTGGCTGTAAGCTTTTGAACATTTTAGTATAAATTCACTGTTTGTTGAATCTGTTGGATATAAAGACTTTTGAATATTTCTACAGAAGATCAATTATGCGTTATGTTACCTGGCTGCAGGCTTTTGAACCTTTTAATTTCAGTAGAAAATACACTGCTCGTTGAATAAAGACTTTTTAATAAGTCTACAGAATATGAATTGTGCGTCAATTTTTCTGATTGTAGACTTTTGAATATTTAAGCAGGATATGTACTGTTCATGGATTCTGTTAGATGTAACGATGTAAGCTATTGAAAATGTCGAAAGGGTATTAAATTTTGCTTTAAACTCGGTTGAATATAGACAGAAAACATTTGCGGAAAATAAATTATGATGGCTTATTTCCATGATATTTTTATGAAGGTTTTTACTGAAATTCGTGACAATCTTTGATCTTTAGGAGAGGCTTATTTTTTTGTTCTATTTTGTTCTGCTTTCTATTTCTTATCTTTTTTTTCGTCTTTCTGTCACTTTCTTTATTTTCTTTTATAATCCTAGAAACTAAGTAACTATTTTTGAACGCAATGTTTTTATCTTATTTCAACGACTCGTACTCCAAAACTCACGCTATTTCCTACCATCTTGGCCTGTTTAAAGTCTTTAGATTTAAAAATACTTTCGCTTTGATGTTATTAGAAACGGAAAAAATAAATAAATAAACATTAAAGTGTGCACCAGTTTTGTTACGCATAGTGAAAACATCTTACAATTTTCGCTGACACTCCTCTAAAATGCGCATCCAGAAAAGTTACATGCGTTCCAGGTGTCTGCTTTTGTATTATTATCCGCAGCCACCGTTCGTTCCTTAAACTTTTGTTTGGCAATAGTTACTTAGAATTTCCATAGAAGAAATCCTCCATCCGTATTCCTTACAAATGCAATTCATCTTCATCTGATTCGTGTGCGACATAATATAAACCTTTGACATGCAACCCCTTATCATCACAGCGATTTTTCGAAACTTGGAACAATTTCAAAGACACCTGCGCGCCAAAAATGTCGGCAAGGACAGCGGCTTGCTTTGTTGCCGTCTCGACCGTTTCAAATGTATGTTAAAACGTTTCCGATCTCCCACCAGCTTTGAGAACGGATCACCTGGATAGCTTTTTCATTTGTCAGAGACGTTCGAGATGTGGGACTGACTCGTCCGACATTTTGGCTTCGTGTACCGCATGGAGTCAGCGGCGACTTACCACGATTCAATCCAGAAATGATCACATGGATTGCCTTTTCGTTTGTCACAAACTTTACAAAAGCAGGACTGATTCACCCGACATTTTGGCTCTAGGTACCACATGAATTTACCACGTCACACTTGTAAGGGCCCACTACGACCATATACAAGGGGTATACAAGGGGGGATCATGGAATCATGACATTGCCGCCCTAAACCGTCGACAATTTTATCCATGCATAATTATTTTATGTGATCATAATTTAATAATTGAGTACAAGATGGATGGATGTAGAATAACATTCAAATATATTATTACACATAGTGTTAAAATAATCAACGAGTAAAATGTTAATGTTTTCAATAAACATTTTACTTAATTGTTGTAAAAATTTGAAGTACTACTTCCTTTTTTCTTTCAATTCATCTGACATTACTTAATAAAGTTTATACCCTACTAGGTGTCTTATTCCCGACTCTCGGTTGATTTTTGATTGACGCTCAAACAGTTTGAAAACTTTTCGTTCCCATAGCTCTATATTTTTCAACATAACCCCCTAAAATGCTAGTCTTTATCTGCCCTTGACCATAGAGACCCTGAGAGGGATTTCAATAAACGTCATAAACATTTTGCATGGTTCTGTGATAGACCCCAAAGAATACACTGCGACGGGCCCTTAAATCTGCCATTGCATGGAGTCGCTTATCAGCGTGCCACTGCCAGCTTACCAAATGGCGAAAATTTATATGGGCTGTCGGGCCTGAGACCATCAATTTTTTTTTTCTTCCAAGCCGCAAAAAATTCATGATACTTTTTTTTATTATTATTTTTTCCTAAATCAAACTTTTGATATTCACAAAATTGTTTTGACAACAATTAAGAATGTTTTGATTTGCCAAGCAGCAAAGAGCAATAAAGGTTCATTCAGCAAGCATTAAAGAAATGTATGGATTTATTTTCAGTTTTTCACTCCTTCAATTCATTTCGTTATGCAAACATTAAGGCAATTAGGTAGAACAACAAGAGTTAGTACAATCAACCCTTTATACTAACTTGTAGTTTCAATTGTCTTTCCCTAATCATCATCTCAAATTCAAGAGGAAAAATAACTTTGCTATTTTATTTAAAAAAATTTACAACTAATTGATATTTTTCAAATGTTAGGTTCGTTTATAGGGTGGCAAAAGCATTAAAAAACTTATATGTAAGTTTCAGATCCATGGCTGATGGATGTTCAACAGTTGAATAGTAATTACATAATCAACAATGTAAGATTTCGCAGTAAAATACAACTTCGTAGGGTGATTCAGTTGCCCTACAAGGTATGTAAGATTCAAAAATTCTCATGCTCGACTCTCACATGCTTAAAAAATAATTGTAATGCAACATAGTCATGATAAGAAATAAAATTAGACATAAATCGGGCAAAACAGGATGAAGTCCCTAAGCACTCTAGAACAAGTATGTGAAGTCGGTGAGAAAATGACCGACCCCAATTCCTGGAATTTGAAAGCTTCCTACTCCTTTCCTCCTATATCACTCCGATGTCGACTTTGTAGCCCAGATCCCGCGGGAAAATCGCAGACTACGACTCCTGGAATAGTAAAGCTTCCTACTCCGACTCCTTATCCCCAAAATAAGTTCGACTCCGACTTTGTAGCCCTGGTAAAGCTTTGGAATAGGACTGAAAATCGCCGACTCCGACCCCTTTACCTCAAAATAAGTCTGACTCCGACTTTGTAGCCCTAGTAAATCTGTAAACTCGAAAGGAAAATCGGCGACTCCGACTACTTTAACCCAGAATCAGTCTTACGCCTACTTCGTAGCCCTGATGAGCTGCGGACTTGAAGGGAAAATTACCAACTCCAACTCCTTTATCCCAAAATCAGTCTGACTCCGACTTCGTAACCCTAGTAAAGCTGTAAACTCGGAGGGAAAATCGGCGACTCCGACTCCTTTTTCTCAAAATCAGTCTGCCTTTGTCTCCGCGAGCATGCTAGAAGAGAAACCAAAATGTCGGATAGCTCCGTATGCCTTGCACCGAATTGGAGTCTTGTGGGTTTGAAGAGGAAAAGCACGGGAGCTTTGGCCTCCCAGATATCTTTCTTCGGTTTCTGGTTAACAAACCGCTTTTGTTAGCTAATTGTGAAAAATATTGGATTGAAGAATATTTAGTTTTTTACTCTTTTCCCAGCGGTATAGCTTGTGAGGGTTTTCGTCTGGAAAAGAAGAAAGGGTTGATTGTTGCTCCGTTTACGCTTTTCTAAGAACAGTACTTGCGTGGATAAGCGTTTCAAAATTATTTTAATTTCTGGTAAGAGTGATCTTTTCAAAACTTTTGCTTTGCAAGGAAAAAGCAAAGTAAAATTGCGGCGGCACTATTCTCCGTCCTGCTGTTAAGCTTGGAGGCTTACAACTACTGCGACAAAACTAGCGAACTTAAAGTAAAGAAGGATAAAAACAAAGATCACATACAAACAAGCCTCTCTGGAAGAGTAGAACAACCTTTGGAACATAGTGTTCTAAAGGTGGCCTATGTGTTGAAATCACTTTTAAAACGAGGGAAAAAATATCTGAAAACTATAGTTATACTTCTAGAAGAGTAGTAAAACCTTTGGAGCACAGCGTTCTATAGGTAGCCCATGTGTTGAAATCACTTCTTTATATTTACTAATGATAAAGCTGAAAGTCTCTCTGTCTGGATGTCTGGATCTCTGTGACGCGCATAGCGCCTAGACCGTTCGGCCGATTTTTATGAAATTTGGCACAAAGTTAGTTTGTAGCATGGGAGTGTGCACTTCGAAGCGATTTTTCGAAAATTTGATTTTGTTCCTTTTCTATTCCAATTTTAAGAACATTTTCCCGAGCAAAATTATCATAAGATGGACGAGTAAATTACCAAGTTATCACAACGTGGAACCGTAACATGGGCAAGCCAATTGGCGAGAAATTCACCATATATTATCTGTAAATATACAAGCGAACCAAAAGACCTTTTGATTTTCTACTACGGGGAAAGCCGTACCACTTTTAAAAAAGGGGGGGGGGTCTGAAAACTATATTTACTTCTAGACGAACAGTAGAGGAATGTTGGTCGTAGTAAAATAGCGGGGCAAAGTGAAATGGTGAAATATTTACACTGCTTTTAACACAATCTATCTGGTAATGTTTTAACTCTGTAGCAACACTTGTCGTTTATCCCAGTCAGAAAAAAGTTACCTCTGACTATCAAAGCATATGATAATGTAAGCAATTTTCGAAAATTGATACTCATATTGTAATATTTTGTTATAAGTCAAAAATGATTTTTGTTGCGATAAAATGATAAAGTTCTTGTTGTTAACATTTTAAATATTGATTGAGACCTGCTAATACTCGGTGCAATATTTCTTTATTTAATATTAAGCTTATTTCTAATTTAACTGTTTGTACAATAGGTCAAGCGCATGCGGGCCGAAGTGAAATAGTTTCAGTCGTTTACTCTCTCAACTATTTATTGAATCACTTACGTATTCGCTTATTAATTAATTAATTTGCGTTTCTTCATTTAGTAATGTTTTTATTTACTCATTCATTATATTATTTTTTTATTCCTTCACTTTTTATTCACTCATTTGTTTAATTCTCATATATTAACTTCTTCATTTTTTAATTCGTTCATTTTTTTTATTATCTTTTCATTTATTCATCCATTCTTTTATTTACTCTTTCATTTCATCAAAAGTATTTGTTATTAAACGATTTAAAAAAATTCATAAGAAAAATAGTCTATTTTTCAAATGAGGCAGTGAGAAGCAAAGGGATGCAAGTGGGCTATTTTAAGTTTCGAGTAAAGCGCGTTTAAAGATCCGATCGTAGATAAACTTTCATTGAAATTTTTTTCTAAATCATCGTGTACAGCATTATCTCCAAATTTTTAATTTTGCCACTTGCATCCCTTTGCTTCTCACTAGATCAATTTGCCTCATGAAAAATAAAAGTGATAGATTTGACTTTGTTTTGAAGGTAGAAGTTTACTACCAAAAAATAAAAATGTTTCAAGGCAATGTTTACTGTAAAATATGTTATTATTTCTTTATATACTGTAATTTTTAAAGCAAATTTGCAATTAGTTCATTTTTAAAAAAGTAAGTTAACTTAACTATTTCCCTTTGCCTCACATTCCCCTACATTATTCAATTGAAAGAAAAAATAATAATTTAAAAATAATTTACCAAAACAAAATGGAATCAACTTTTTTTTTTTTTCGATTCTGCCCTGTCATCTTTTTGAAAATGGAACCAGAACAACGTGTAATTTTGAAAAATAATATAATATCGTAAAGCACCTTACTACATTAGTTTACATGTCTGTCTTTAAATGGTCACTTTGCGAACATGCATATAGTCACCATTTGCCCAACGTAAAATTATTAATACATTACATTTATTTGAGTTGAAGTGAATATAAGCATATTGTAGAGAACAAGAAGTTTTCTCGTAGAAAACGTACCTTAACTCAAAGTTATTAAATCAACTCGAATGACCTATTATTAAATTATTATTATTATCTTAAATATTGCAGTCTTTAAATTACTTGAATCAAGTTCGATTTTCTCAACATATTAAATGCACTGGATATGTTTGAAAAGGAAAGGGGTTATCATAAATGTTCAAATTGACTCTTACGATAACCTGTCTATAATAAAACAAATATACAAATACAAAAGTGGCGACCAGCAACAGGCTCTGGGCCCAGCTAGGCTGGTCCTTGTCAATTTACAATCCCTAATGAAGATCAATGGCCCTCTTAAAACTATCTACTCCCTTACTCATTACCACCTCTTCCGGTAAGCTGTTCCGAGGTTCCACTACACTGATAAAATAATAATTTTTCCTAATATCCATGTTAACCTGAGATTTAAATAGCTTAAAACAATGACCCCTTGTCCTGTTTTCAGTGATAAACTTTAGCCCCGTAACATCTTTCATTTTAATAAATTTAAACAACTGAATCATGTCCCCTCGGTCTCTTCTTTGCTCAAGACTGTACATTTTTAGCATACTAAGCCTGGAATCGTAGTCTAAGTGAGAAAGTCCATTTATTAGCCTTGTAGCCCGCCTTTGAACCCTTTCCAATATATTAATATCTTTCTTAAGATAAGGAGACCAAAACTGAACAGCATACTCCAATATACTTTTTGGTCCCAACGGTATCGCTATTGACGGTTTAACTACATTACTTTTGTATGTGAGTGTTTCTGTACTTGAACCGAAACATCAGTGGAGAGGAAAATTGATATTTAGCGCTGAAAGTGAAATTTCCTCTTCGGGTGATTTTTGATTCTTACAGACGACAACTGACCCCTCAGATATCACTCAAGTCAGTTATATAGCTCCGTGGAAAATGCCGGCGGTATTTCAATCAAAGCACTCAGTTTTCATTATGTATGTCACACCGACTGCAGCCAGATTGCCTAGACAATACATCAACGGCTAGAAAAATGCTCCCAACCTCTTCCAAAGCTTCGCCGAATTGTTAATAAATTGCCTCACAATGTAAATGCCTCAGCCCTTTTCATCTAAGGGTGTACGCTCTTCTCCTATTTTTTAATTGGTTGTCACCTCTCTGCTTTAATCGATCATTGGTCCAATGTCATTAGTGGTGAAATTTATGGTCGTTCGCATTGATGAACGGCCCGTAATTATACGGCCTACGCGGCCTGTACGACGCGGGCCTGCTTTTATGGCTAGCCTCAAAAAGGGATGACATGTGATTTTAATTTACAATTTTTTTTAGTCTCGTTTTCTATTAAGGTGTTTTTTATTGCTGTTTTGGTAGTTTTGTGTTGTGTGAAGAGAAAGTGATGCAAAGATTCATTTGTATTTTGGGAAGCAAGAGTAAAACAGGTCTTCCAGGTTCAATGTCAAAACCTCCTTGAAAGCATTAATTCTTATATTTATTGTTAATAGGTTCATTATTTAATCGTCGTTCGTAAAAAAAGTGACAATATATTAAGTTCTTTAATAGCATGCAAAGCGTAATTTTTCATTCTTAATGAAAAATAATCAATGTTTCCTATACCTGATTAACCCACTGTCCCAAAAAATGCAAACAAAGAGAATTACAATAATTTGGAAGAAAAAAAAAGTTAATCCAAAATAAATTTCACCGAAGTATATTTATAAAAAAAAAAGAAGAAGATGCGATAAATTATAAATAAATGAGTGAAATCAAGGCTTTGAAATAAAAACTTCAAAACTTTGAACTAAGTTTTTCAGAGTGCGAAAACATATGCTAACCAATATTTTTATTATCATGTGTTCCCCTCCTCCTGGCAATTTAAAGAAATTAGCGGATATAAACACAAAATTTTCACTCGAAAAATTCGGCGAAACACAGTCAAGCATTTATTTATTTCTCATTGTATTTTTTCCCTAGTTGAATAAATAATTGTAACAGTTAGTATGTAAGAGAAAAAATCAATGCTTTATAACTTTTGATAAAATACAGAGAATTTTCATACGTTTCTCTTTGAATTTAAGACTCAAAGTGAACTAATTTATAGTGAAATATTTATTGCAGCTAGTATGTAAGTGATAAATTCTGTGCTTTATGGCGTTTCATCAAACAGGAGAAATTTTCCTACTACTCTTTATTAGGGTTCAAGACGCAAAATGAAAAAAAAAAAATAGCATAATAAATGTAACAGTTTCGAAAATTTTGAGGAAGTAGGAAAAGAAATTCTCAAAAAAATTGATGAAATGAAAAAAATGATATTTTTAAAAATAAACTAATTTTTAGAGGTCTTTTTTTTTTCTTAGAAAGTCTGAAGTGTTAACAATTTAAAAATATACGCAATCATGTTTTTTTTGTTCTTAATAGAGATATTCATTCAGCAGTTGCTGTTAAAAAATTCAAAACAAAACTTTCTATTAGTATAAACTGAAAAGAAACTATAAAATATTTCCTTACTTCAAAGTTTCTCTACTGCACTTTCAAGCAATTTTATTACAAATTTTATATTCAACTTTAAATATTAAAAAAGGAATTTAAAAATATTTAATTATTTTTTTATGCACCATTTGTTTTTCTTTTTTCAACTGCACTCGAAAATCAATTGTTATTGTAAATAATAAAATTATGAAATTTGAAATAAAAATTTTACACAAGTATATATT